>NC_057795.1:172753798-173123193 GCF_018294505.1 Triticum aestivum
ATAAGTGAATGCTGTAGAGGACATAAACTCATATATATATATATAGCCAATGAAGAAAAACGAAGGGAACAGTGAAGATTTTGCAAAGTTGAAGAATTTGAAAAACTGAAGAATTTCAAAACAAAAAAAAACTCAAATTGAAGATTTTCAACTTTTTGTGGTGGCGTGACCCACCGTATAAGAATGATGATTTCAGACACCGCGTACAATTGTCGTAGGGTTCTGAGAATCAAATTCTTCATTAATTTCTTCACACTTAGAGTGTTATTCTTCATTGATTGAAGAAAAACGTTTCTTCATGTGTTGCACATCTAAGTCATCAATTTTGCATAAGTGTTAGGATGTGTGTCCTTTTCAAAAAACATTCGAAGATTCTAAGATATTTAGCTCACACCGCAACTTGCTAAATCTCTTCTCATCCAAGGGCTTAGTGAAGATATCAGCTAGCTGTTCTTCAGTCTTCACGTACTTGATGGAGATGTCGCCCTTCAACACATGATCACGAAGAAAATGATGACAAATCTGAATGTGCTTTGTCTTCGAGTGCTGAACTGGGTTGTGAGAAATCTTGATGGCACTCTCATTGTCGCAGAGGAGAGGCACATTCTTCACATTGACGCCATAGTCCTTGAGTGTTTGCTTCATCCAAAGCAGTTGAGCACAGCAAGAGCCAGCAGCAATGTATTCAGCTTCCGCAGTAGACAGTGATACGCAGTTCTGTTTCTTCGAGGACCAACAGACCAAAGATCGTCCGAGGAAATGACAAGTGCCAGAAGTTGACTTGCGGTCCACATGATCACCAGCATAGTCAGAGTCAGAATATCCAATGAGATCAAAAGCAGAGCCCTTGGGGTACCATAATCCTAGTGTTGGTGTGTGAGCTAGATATCGAAGAATATGCTTCACAGCCTTATGGTGTGATTCCTTCGGTGCAGCTTGAAATCGGGCACACATGCAAACATTAAGCATTATATCTGGCCTAGATGCACATACGTACAATAAAGAACCAATCATGGAGCGGTATACCTTGTGATCGAAGTCAATAGCATTTTCATCAGTGCATAGATGGCCTTTTGTGGGCATAGGAATTTTGACGCCTTTGCAATCTTGCATGCCGAATTTCCTCAGTACATCTTTGAGGTATTTCTCCTGAGATATGAATATGCCATTGCGCTGTTGACGAATTTGAAGACCTAAGAAGAATTTCAACTCTCCCATCATAGACATTTGATATTCTTCACTCATCATATAGGCAAATTCATCACTATAACGTTGGTCAGTACAGCCAAAGATAATATCATCAACATATATTTGGCACACAAACAGTTCACCATCATAAGATTTAGTAAAGAGAGTAGGGTCGAGTGAACCGGGTGTGAAGCCATTCTTCACGAAGAATTCCTTGAATGTATCATACCACGCCCGAGGGGCTTTCTTGAGGCCATAGAGGGCCTTATTAAGTCTGAAGACTTTGTCAGGATTCTTTGGATCTTCAAAACCTGGGGGTTGAGCAACATATACTTCTTCCTCAAGCTTACCATTGAGGAATGCACTTTTCACATCCATTTGATATAAGATGATATCATGATGATTAGCATAAGCAAGTAATATGCGAATAGCCTCAAGTCTAGCAACAAGTGTGAAAGTTTCATCGAAATCAATTCCTTCAACCTGTGTGTAGCCTTGAGCTACCAGTCATGCCTTATTCCTTATCACAAGGCCATTTTCATCTTGCTTGTTGCGGTAGATCCACTTTGTGCCAATGATATTATGCTTGCGAGGATCTGGACGTTTGACCAGTTCCCAGACATTGTTGAGCTCAAACTAATGTAATTCTTCTTGCATAGCCTGAATCCACTCCGGCTCCAAAAATGCTTCATCTACCTTAGTGGGATCTGTGATAGAGACAAAAGCATAGTGCCCACAAAAGTTAGATAAATGTGAAGCTTTTGAGCGTGTGAGAGGACCTGACGCTTCAATGTCATCGATGATCTTGTCAACTTGTACTTCTTTTGCAACGCGAGGATGAGCTGGTTGTCGTTGAGGTATTTGATCATTTTCCTCAGCACCATTGTCTTCAGCATTATTTTCAGGTGCGTCAGCTCAGCGTTCTTCGCGTACTGGAATGAATTCTTCAGCAAATTCTTCAGTAGGAATGACATCCTTAGTTGCCTTGAACTTGATAGAATCCTCAGGTGCTGGTTCATCTAACACAGAAGGTAGGTGCTCTCTTTGCGAGCCATTAGTTTCATTGAACCGCACATCTACAGTTTCAACAATCTTGTGAAGAGCGATGTTGAAGACTCTGTAGGTGTGCGAGTCCTTTCCGTAACCAAGCATAAAACCTTCATGTGCTTTCGGTGCAAATTTAGAATTGTGGTGAGGATCTCTAATCCAACATTTAGTACCGAAGACTTTGAAATAACTCACATTGGGTTTCTTGTCAATGAGGAGTTCATAGGCCGTCTTCTTGAAGAATTTGTGAAGATATACTCTGTTGATGATGTGGCATGCAGTATCAATTGCATCAATCCAAAAACGATGAGGCGTTTTGTATTCATCAAGCATAGTGCGAGCCATCTCAACAAGAGTTCTGTTCTTGCGCTCCACGACGCCATTTTGCTGAGGAGTATAAGGAGCAGATAACTCATGAGTAATACCAAGTTCATCAAGATAGTCATCAAGACCGGAATTCTTGAACTCTGTTCCATTGTCACTTCTGATGTGCTTGATCTTCACACCAAAGTTGGTTGAAGCCCTCGAGGAAAATCGTTTGAAGACTTCCTGCACTTCATGTTTGTAAGTAACAATGTGTACCCATGTATATCAAGAGTAATCATCAACAATGACAAAACCATATAGAGATGCAGCATTAGAGACTGCTGAGTAATGATTAGGTCCGAAGAGGTCCATGTGAAGCAATTCGAATGGACGAGTAGTGGTCATGATAGTCTTTGCTGGATGCTTGGCCTTGGTCATTTTTCCAGCTTCACAGGCTCCGCATAAGTGATCCTTGAGGAATTTGACATTCTCAATGCCAATGACATGCTTCTTCTTCGCAAGCGTGTGCAAATTCCTCATGCCTGCGTGACCAAGTCGTCGATGCCATAGCCGGCCTTCTGAAGCTTTTGCAAGTAGACACACGACTGGTTGTGGTCCTATAGACAAATCAACAATATACAAATCTCCTCTCCTAAAGCCTTCGAAGACTTTGGAATTGTCAGCTTCCATAATCACAACACATCGATACTTGCCAAAGACAACAACCATATCAAGATCACAAAGCATTGAGACTGACATGAGGTTGTATCCTAAGGACTCAACAAGCATGACTTTGTCCATGTGTTTATCCTTAGAGATCGCAACCTTACCAAGACCCAATACCTGACTTTTGCCTTTGTCAGCAAAGATGATATGCTTCAGATGTGACGGTGATAAGGGAGCATCCATCAAAAGATTCTTGTCACCAGTCATGTGATTTGTACATCGACTATCGAGGACCCATTCAGTGGTTTTGGGTTGATCATCCTGCAGATGAATTAGTGTAACTTACAATCTCATATGCTTCATCATTGAAGAATATGATATCAAGTTCATCAGATGAATTTCATCAAGCGGTAAACAGATATAGCAGCATGAGGACGTGTGAAATGAAAGTTCATTTCATCATGGTTAGCCTGCGTCCTTTCAGGCAATTTTGTCAGGTCCCCAGCAAATTGTTCAGACGTTAAGGCACGTCTGGAGACCTGACCCTGCATAAGAGATTAGTTCTTTTTCTTCACCACCCACATCTGAAGGGGTGGCAAAGAGTTCATCACTCTGCGAGCACCATACAAGAATGGTGGCATAGAAGCCAAACCATTTCGTTTCACATAAGAGGGGTTAGGGTAAGCATATGAATAAGCAGAGAAATTCTTCGAGGACTTATGAACATAATGATTTGAAGAATAATGTGCATATTCATAGCCCTTAGCTCTATCCTGTGAAACAGAGTTGTTAGCACGATGATAATCATATGAGGACTTTGATCCATTTGAGGAATTTGATCCACGTGAGGAATTTGGTCCATATGAGGACTTGGATCCATATGAAGAATTAGATCCATATGAAGAGTTTGTTCTGGGGTTCCTATTCTTCACAGGTGGTGTCATGAGGACATTCACCTGAAGACCTTCAACATAACTTTTGGGAACCCAGATTTTCTTCATAGGGGAACCATTCCTGCAGTTAGTCCCAACATATCTAGCAAATACTTCACCATTCTGATTTTTGAACAATTTATAGTTGGAGTCAAATGACTCATCAGAAGAATGAGGAGATTCACATGTAAAGCCAGATAACTTGGATGGATCAACTGGAGGTCCCTTTGCAGCAACCCATGAGGTTTTGGGGTACTGCTCAGGCTTCCAATATGTTCCATCAGCATTAAGTTTCCTCTCAAAGGCAATACCCTCTTTCCTAGGGTTTCTGTTGAGGATCTGCTTTTTGAGCACATCACAAAGAATCTGATGCCCTTTGAGGCTTTTGTACATGCTTGTCGTGTACAGTTCCTTCAGCCCTGCATCGTTAGTGATACTAGCAATGTCCTCAGATGAGGAATTAGTGATAGCTGAGGCAGGTGACGAATTTGTAACAGTTGAAGCATTTGAACATTCAGGTGAAGAATTAGCAGATTCACGTTCAATGCACTTTAAGCATGGAGGAACAAATTCTTCCTGAGAAGTGCTGATTTGTTGAGCAAGTAATGAATCGCGCTCCTTCTGAAGATCTTCATAACTCACTTTTAGCTTCTCAAGATCTTGCTTTCTTTGAAGAAATTCATAAGAAAGTTTCTCATGATCAGATAAGAGAGTGTTATGATGACTTTGAAGGTTATCAAACCTAGACTGAAGTCTCTGAAAATTTTTAGTCAGGGCTTTAGTGCGATCCATTTCTTCACCCAACATATCATCACTTTTGTCTAGCATGTTTTGAACCTTTTCCAAGGCATGTTGTTGTTTGGTGGCAATGCAAACAAGTTTGGTATAGCTAGGTTCAATATCATCATCAGATTCATCATCATTAGATTCACAGTTACTAAATTCAGATGAGGAACATTCGGTTACCTCGACACCCTTTGCCATGAGACATGATGCAGAAGATGATGATTCTGGTTTGAAAGTCATCGTTTTGAGAGATTCCTTGAAGTCCTCAAACCAAGGATCATGACGGGTTCGATGACCTTCATAGACGTCGGAGATTCGGTCCCAGATAAGCTTTGCATTGCAAAGATGCATAATGTGCCTGAATTGATCTCTAGATAGGCAGGAACAGATGATATCCTTCGCCATGAAGTCAAGTCAAGTGTATTTGCGAATATCATCTGCGTTCGCCGACTTTCATAGATCAGTAAGACTAATCTCAGTGACGGTCCACATCTCGTTGTCCCTTGCCATGAGGCGCTTCCTCATCATGGCCTTCCACTTGGGATAATCATGACCGTGAAAGATAGGGCTTGTCACTTTCTTCATACCTGCGGTCGACATTACTAAAACTCCAGGCGGTTAAACCAAAATCACACAGAACAAGGGAGTACCTTGCTCTGATACCAATTGAATGTGCGTTATGTCGACTAGAGGGGGGGGGGTGAATAGGCGATTTTTATGAATTCTTCACTGAGGAATTTGCCGGTGAGGAAATTCCTTAGCGAAGAACTATTAGCAGCAGAATAAGTACTCAGAAGTAAGCATAACAGAATACAAGCATGGTCATCATGATGAAATGAAGACAAGCACAGAGTACAGAAAGCGTAATCACATGATAACACAAGATGAAGACAAACAGACTGAAGAAATTGAACTGAGGAAATTGAGAAAGTCTTCAGTCAAAGTCTTCAAACACAGATATGAACAAACACTCAACACAGTAATGAGGAAATGAAAGGGTTGAGGAAATAGAACCAGTAGGTTGGTGAATACAATGATTTGGTAGACCAGTTCCAACTGCTGTCTCAGTTGTACGTCTGGTTGGAGCGGCTGAGTATTTAAACTCGAGGACACACAGTCCCGGACACCCAGTCACTGAGCACGCAGCTCAGGACACCCAGTCCTCACCGTATTCTCCTTGAACTAAGGTCACGCAGACCTCATCCAATCACTCGTGTTAAGTCTTCAGGCGACTTCCAAACCTTCACAGACTTGGTCACTCGGTGATCCACAATTCCTCTTGGATGCTCTAGACCTTGATGCCTAACCATCTAGAAGAAGCACAGTCTTCAAAGGTAACAAGCGTCGGATCCATGCAGGATCAATTTCTTCAGTGATGCTCAATCACTTTGGGTTTGTAGGGGTTTGGTTTTGGGTTTTCCTCACTCGATGATTTTCGCTCAAAGTTCTCGGAGGATTGGTTGCTCTCAAATGACAGGTGTCAAGTTCTCTCGGAGTAGCCAACCAGCTAGTGGTTGTAGGGGCGGCTATTTATAGCCTAGGGAGCAGCCCGACATGATAAGACATAAATGCCCCTCAATGATATGACCGTTAGGTGGATAAGATATTTTGGGACAGCTGGCGCGCAGCACAGCAACGGTCGGAAATTTGACTCTCAAATTCCTCAAGGCTATCATGTTCCTCACTGTGTATGTAATTCATACAGACGAATTCCTAAATCCTCAGTCAGAACAAATTCATTAGTGATCAGAAGAACTTCGTCTCTGTCACTGAAGAAAGTGCCTGAACTGTATGAGATTTCCAAAGGCTTCACTCGAAGGGATTGGTAGGTGTAGGATTTTGAGTTGAGCATCACATGGAAATTTTTCCTTGGTATTTCCTCGACCCCCTTTAACAGTACGGTGTTTCCTATGACTCAAGAAAGAGAAAATGAAACTACGAAAACAATAGTCTTCACACTTCATGTTCCACAAATGAATACCAAGTCTTCAAGGTCACACCAATTTCTTCACTTTCAAAGTCTTCAGAAAGTCTTCAGAATATCAAAGTCTTCAGTTGAAGAACTTCATTTTTAGGGGTCGACTTTCTCTGTAAATATCAAACTCCTCATAGACTTATAGACCTGTGTACACTTACAAACGCATTAGTCCCTTAACCTATAAGTCTTCAATACACCAAAATCACTAAGGGGCACTAGATGCACTTACACACCTAGGAAGCAAAAATTTGCAATGAATAAAGAAGTAGAACAAAAACTAATTGGGCCATTGGAGGAGTCACATACCAAAGAACAACCCCCCAAAGCAGTTTTGTGAATGGAGCTTTGAGCAAGGAGATCGAAAATGGCAGCAAAATGAGCTAGAACTCGTGCTTGAGCTGGATGGTGATTTTTTGGGAGGAAGATGAAGTGTGTGGGTGCAGGAATAAGTGGAGGGGGCCCACCGTGGGCCCACGAGGTAGAGGGCGCGCCCTGTAGGGGTGGGCACGCCCTGGACCCTCGTGGCCAGGTGCTTGATCCCCCTGCTGTGTTCTCAGTGCCAGATATTCTCAAATATTCCAGAAAAGATCATATTAAATTGGCAGGGCATTTGGAGAACTTTTATTTTCGGAGTATTTTTTATTGCATGGATAATTCAGAAAACAGACAGAAAAATAAGGAGGGTACAGAAGGTTGTGCCTTCTAACTTCATCCATCTCATGCTCATCAAAAGGAATCCATTCACAAGGTTGATCAAGTCTTGTTAACAAACTCATTCCGAATAACATGGAACCGGAGAAATTTTGAATAACACTAGGTTACCTCAACGGGGATATGAACATCCCCAATAATAAGAATATCATATTTCTTCTTGACAGTAGGAAGAGGAAATTCCAAACCTCCAATAATGATAATTGGAATTTTTCCAATAGAATTGATACTGTGAACTTGAGGTTGTTTTCTCGGAAAGTGTACCGTATGCTCATTACCATTAACATGAAAAGTGACATTGCCTTTGTTGCAATCAATAAAAGCCCCTGCAGTATTCAAAAAGGGTCTACCAAGGGTAATTGACATACTATCATCCTCGGGAATATCAAGAATAACAAAGTCCATTAAGATAATGAGTTTGCAACCACAACAGGCACATCCTCACAAATACCGATAGGTGTAGCAGTTGATTTATCGGCCATTTGCAAAGATATTTCAGTAGGTGTCAACTTATTCAATTCAAGTCTACGATATAAAGAGAGAGGCATAACACTAACACCGTCTCCAAGATCACATAAAGCAGTTTTAACATAGTTTCTTTTAATGGAGCATGGTATTTCTTCAACAGGAGGTAAATTCTTAACGTCTTCAGCTTTAATACATTTTTCTTTCATAGATTTCTTTGCCTCTTGCATATCTTCAAGACTGAGAAATAAGACACCCCTCTTCTTCGGAGTTGGTTTAGGAGTTGGCTCAGGGGTTGGCTCAGGAAGTGCCCAATTATTTTCATTAGTCAACATATTATTCAATAGCAATTCGGCTTGATCGACCGTTCTTTCCCTGAAAACACAACCAGCACAACTATCCAAGTGGTCCTTGGAAGCATCAGTTAGTCCATTATAAAAGATATCAAGTATTTCGTTTTTCTTAAGAGGATGATCAAGCAAGGCATTAAGTAACCAAAGAAGCCTCCCCCAAGCTTGTGGGAGAGTCTCTTCTTCAATTTGCACAAAATTATATATTTCCCTTAAGGCAGCTTGTTTCTTATGAACATGGAAATATTTAGCAGAGAAGTAATAAATCATATCCTGGGGACTACGCACACAACCAGGATCAAGAGAATTAAACAAAGTCTTAGCATCACCCTTTAATGAGAACGGAAATATCTTAAGGATATAGTAGTAGCGAGATTTCTCATCATTAGTGAACAGGGTGGCTATATCATTCAATTTAGTAAGATGTGCCACAACAGTTTCAGATTCATAGCCATAAAAAGGATCAGATTTCAACCAAAGTAATTATCTCAGGATCAACAGAGAAATCATAATCCTTATAAGTAACAAAGATAGGTGAAGTAGCAAAAGCAGGGTCATATTTCATTCTAGCATTCAGAGATTTCTGTTTTAGTTTAGCTAATAACTTCTTAAGATCAGATCTATCATTGCAAGCAAGAAAATCTCTAGCAGTTTCTTCATCCATAACATAACCCTCAGGAACAACAAGTAATTCATATTTAGGGGGAGAACCTTCATCATCACTATCTTCAATAATTTCATTTTCAATAATTTCATTCTCTCTAACCCTAGCAAGTTGTTCATCAAGATATTCACCTAATGGCACAGTGGTATCAAGCATAGAAGTAGTTTCATCATAAGCATCATGCATAGTAGAAGTGGCATCATCAATAACATGCAACATATCAGAAGCAGGTTTAGGTGTCGCAAGCTTACAAAAAACAAAAGGAGAATCAAGTGCAGAGCTAGATGATAGTTCCTTACCTCCCCTCATAGTTGAGGGAAAATCTTAGTTCTTTCATCTTTCAAGTTCCTCATAGTGACCAACAGATATAAATCCCAAGTGACTCAAACAATAGAGCTATGCTCCCCGGCAATGGCGCCAGAAAATAGTCTCGATAACCCACAAGTATAGGGGATCGCAACCGTTTTTGAGGGTAGAGTATTCAACCCAAATTTATTGATTCGACACAGGGGGAGCCAAAGAATATTCTCAAGTATTAGCAGTTGAGTTATCAATTCAACCACACCTAGATAACTTAGTATCTGCAGCAAAGTATTTAGTAGCAAAGTAGTATGGAAGTAACGGTAACAATGGCAAAAGTAATAATAGCAGTTTTGTAGTAATTGTAACAGTAGCAACGGTAAAGTAAATACGCAAAGCACAATATGTGATAAGCTCGTAGGAATTGGATCAGTGATGGATAATTATGTCGGATGCAATTCCTCATGTAATAGTTATAACATAGGGTGACACATATGTAGCTCCAGTTCATCAATGTAATGTAGGCATGTATTCCGAACATAGTCATACGTGCTTATGGAAACGAACTTGCATGACATGTTTTGTCCTACCCTCCCGTGGCAGCGGGGTCCTACTGGAAACTAAGGGATATTAAGGCCTCCTTTTAATAGAGTACCGGACCAAAGCATTAACACATAGTGAATACATGAACTCCTCAAACTACGGTCATCACCGAGAAGTATCCCGATTATTGTCATTACGGGGTTGTCGGATCATAACACATAATAGGTGACTATAGACTTGCAAGATAGGATCAAGAACTCACATATATTCATGAAAACATAATAGGTTCAGATCTGAAATCATGGCAGTCGGGCCCTAGTGACAAGCATTAAGCATAGCAAAGTCATAGCAACATGAATCTCAGAACATAGTGGATACTAGGGATCAAACCCTAACAAAACTAACTTGATTACATGGTAAATCTCATCCAACCCTATCGGATGTGGGGTTCCGGCAAAACCCTCAAGTTTCAACTCTAGGGTGCGCGCGAAGATTTTCCCATACCGATCTGCGTCCTAATGCCTCGCTGAGGATCTAAGATGCACGATGAACAACACAAGGGACGCAGGATTTATACTGGTTCAGGCCACCATTGTGGTGTAATACCCTACTCCAGTGTGTGGTGTGTGGATTGCCTCAGGGGCTGATGATGAACAGTACAAAGGAAGAACAACCTCGCGAGGGGTGTTCTTGTGGTGGTGTATTGTTCTGCTTGGGAAGGATCCGCTCCCTCTCTACTATGGTGGCTTGCCCTATATATAGAGGCCCTGGTCCTCTTCCCAAATATTTTAGGAGGAAGGGAGCCAACGATGGCCATTTTGAAGGGGAACATCTAGTACAGCTTATCCTGACTAAAGTTGGTCTTCGACTGGCAAAGGCACTCGCGATGACGCTGTCTTGGGCTCCAAGGTGACCTCCATCCTATCGCTTCCGCTGGTCTTGGTCTCGTTGCACTGAAATAGCAATCTTTACTTGACGCCTCGGTACTCCGCGCCTGCACTTGCCCCCTTTGCACCAAAGAGGAAACAAGGACACTGCACAGGCCAGCACCCTCCTGGTCTCGATCGTCATGGCTTGCGTCACGAGCACCTCACGAGGTACCCTTTCCTGGATCTCTCCGGCTCCTCGCGAGCTTGCCTGGTGAGGCTGCCCCTGAGGAAGCCTTCCGTCGTCCACCCCGCGAGGCTTGGCCCCTCACGAGGGTCTTGAGCTTGAGTAGATGAAGATGGGCCGCATTGGGCCACCACTTGAGCCACGCCGCAGGCCACAGGTAGGCAAGTCTGGGGACCCCCGTTCCCAGAACGCCGATAGTAGCCCCCGGGCCCAAGGCGCGCTCGGACTTGGCTTAGCGGGAAAGCGAAGGGGCAAGTGCGGAGCGCCGCGCGCCCCAACAGCCTGCGGCCTTGGGTGCCACGTGGCGGTTGATTGGACGTGGGCGCCTCCGCTTCCCCGCGACGCCTCGGCAACTGCCTGACTTGACAGGTCCCTGCATGCAAAACCAGTCATGATTACCTGCGATAGGGGAGGCCGACGGTTGGCCTCTTTCGGATATAAGTACGGAACAGCGTGAGCCCTCCGAATCCATCTCTCCTTGCTCTGTCTCCACCAGCTTGTTGTGTCTTATGGCGCCTACGAAGAAGTTTTCGGCCGCGGAGAAGGGGAAGGCTCGCCGGGAGGGGCCTGGCTCCCCTCCGTCCAAGCGCGGCCGAGGTCGCCCCCGCAAGCATCCCGCGATTCCTGCGGTGGCTGCTCATGGTCGCGGTGGAGGTCCCCTGCTCGGTGAAGGCCGCTTGATTGATGGGGGGAGGCGCGCCGCGGCTGCGCGGCCTCCCCGCCTGCGCTTCCACTCGGCGGAGGTGTTGCTAGAGTTTGTCGTTTGGTCGGAGGATTCGGCCGGTACCTGGCTTCAGCTCCCCCGCTTCTTCACCGACGAACTGACGGCTGGTGCCACTGGAGGGCTCTAGCTTCAGGCAGACGGCTGCTGCAGCAGAGCCTCTTGGGTGGTGGTGGAGGTTTCTATTGCTGGGAACGTGGCTTTGGCCCGTGGCTGGCAGACGTTTGCCCACGTGCGTGGCCTGGGCCAACGGTGTACTCTGCACTTCAAGTTTGACGGCGACGCCACCCTCTTCATGAAGGTGCTCGGAGAAGATGGCCGCCGCGTCAGGTGCTGCCCCAAGGGTGATGACGGCGACCGGATGCTCAGCCTTGGTGATGGCTGCGGTGAAGACGAAGACGGGCCTGTGCTAGGCAGTGCCCACAGCTTGCCAAGCTTTGGTGACTCCCCTTCTGACGGCAGCTCCTCCAGCGGCGGCCGTGATCAGCCACCGCGCCGCCGCGCCCGCTTCGAGGGGGGTGGCGGATCATCCTGCCATTGCACCTCAGTGAAGCGTGAGGAGGGGTCCGTTTGAGCTTTGGAGGGTGATGCGAATCCTCTTCTGCGGGCTGTCGCTGGGCGAGCCGTGCCCATTTTGTTTTTTCTCCCTTTCCTGCATAGAGAGAGAGAGAAGTGTGGAGCCTCGTGGGGGCGTGCTAGACTGTTGCGTTCCATTATCATGCCATTTCTATTATTGCCATGCCGCGTTATGCTATTGTATGTTCATGCCTAGGAAGAACTTAGCTCGGGGGGATTCGTCGCGGCCTTCGCCTCGGGAGGCTCCGGCCAGAGGCCTTGTCGTGCGTCTTGACGCCTGCAAAAATTAGCCAGAGGGACAGGCTCCGTCCCTCAGCTGTGAGGGCGACTAGCTCAGGTTCTGTGTTCGTGTCGTGATGCCCGTGGGGCACGGACCGGGAGGAATGCTCCTGCTGTGAACTTAGGTTGGGAAACCTCACGAAATTAAGCTAGAAGATACTTGCGAGGGCGCCCGCACAGCCCCCCTCGCGAGGTTTGTGAAAGGAAAGTCGAGTCAGGTGAATAACAAAGATAGGAAAACACAGGCCGTGGACGGCGTACAACATCAAAAGCAACTCCAATTAAAGCCCCAAACAAAGATGAACTAGCCAACTGCAGAAAGCAAATGAAAATTCGCGTCCGGCACCTAATCTAGTCTTCGACATCTTCTCACCAGTGCGGAGCTAAGTGCTGCCACTGGGCGTGGGCGGGAGCCCCCGAGGCCCGGGGGCTGCACTCCGGAGACTCCAGGGCATGTACAGCCCGAACTCATTATTATGTGAGAGTGTCACGGGCAGCGAGCTTCATAGGCGTTGGCCTTCTTCACAGGCACCGGGCCTTTCCTTGGGGGAGTCGAGCTTCACAAGCATTGGCCTTCTTGACAGGCACTGGGCCTTTCCTCAGGGCGGCAAGCTTCACAGGCACCGGGCCTTTTCTCACAGGCACTAGGCCTCGCTTCAAGGGTAGAATCTCCGGAGGTGCTGAATGTTCCACGCGTTCGGGATGGGCACCCCTCCTGGGTCTCCAATCATGCGGAGGCGGGCCTGGAAACATGAACAACCTTGAACGGGCCCTCCCACATGGGCGAGAGCTTGTGTAGCCCTTCCTTGGAGAGTACCCGCCTAAGCACAAGGTCCCCTACCTCGAGAGTCCTGGGACGGATGTTGCGGCAATGGTACCGCCGCAGCGCCTGCTGGTATCTTGCCGCCCGAAGCGCGGCCTCGCAACAGTGTTCCTCCCCCAACACGAGATTCGTCCCCCGCATGGTGTCCTGCTGCGCTTCATCGAACACCAGGACCCGCGTGGAGCGACTCTTGACCTTGTGAGGGAGGACCACCTCTGCTCCGTAGACAAGGAAGAATGGGGTCTCGCTAGTTGACTTGGTAGCGGTCATGCAGCTGGACCACAACAAGGACTGGAGCTCGTCGTACCAGCCCCTGCCGCAGGCCTCCAGCTTCTTCTTGAAGGTCCTGGTCTTGAGGCCTTTGAGGACCTCCGCATTGGCTTGCTCAACCTGGCTGTTGCTTCGAGGGTGCGCCACTGAAGTGTAGCATATCTGCGTTCCAAGGTTAGCACAGTATCTGACCCGGCCGTTGCTTCGAGGAGACGGTTGAAGGCGCTGACCCGGTAGGAATCCAGTTGCTGCAAAAGGCAGCAATCAGCACAAGACAACATTTTAAGATTCACCCCAACTACTATGTAGTTGGCCCGAACCTCGGGGGCTACACCCAGTGGGTGCGCTAGTGCGCCCCCACAAAGAAGAAGCCACAAAGAAGAAAGCCACAGAAGGTGAAAAAGCAAAAGACAAGGAAAAGAACTTACCATCATGACGTGCTCCAGCTCCCGCGTCTCCTCCACCTCGGCCTGGACGAAGGCCTGGATCCGGTCCGTCCGGCCTCGCAGACAGCGATTGACGGCATCCTTCACCACCTCCTCCTGGGTCTGGATCCCGAAGACCTCGCCGGCCCCGCCCCGTGCCGGCAGCGACCCGGTGGATCGGCTCCCCCCTGGCCTGAGTACCAGGGCATGGTCTCTGCTGGCTGCTCCCCCCGAGGCCGGCATCTCCTCCGACACCCTCTCCAGCGCCACCACCGGCTCGACAGCCGGGGTGGCCTGCGGCGCCAACACCAGTCGCGCCACGGTCGCCGACGCCCGGGGCATCCCCTGTGGCGCCATTTGTGGCACCTCCTCCAAGACGGCATCACCACCGCCTCCGTCGACCCCCGCCCGCTCAACCGCGTCAATCCGCGGTGGAGTGTCGTCCCCAACAACCACGACCTCCCGGTCGAGGTCCATGATACGTCTCCAGCGTATCTATAATTTTTGATTGTTCCATGCTACTTTGTCTACTGTTTTGGACTATATTGGGCTTTATTTTCCACTTTTATATTATTTTTGGGACTAACCTATTAACCGGAGGCCCAGCCCAGAATTGCTGTTTTTTGCCTATTTCAGTGTTTCGAAGAAAGAGAATATCAAACGGAGTCCAAACGGAATGAAACCTTCGGGAACGTGATTTTCTCACCGAACGTGATCCAGGAGACTTGGACCCTACTCCAAGAAGTAACAGAGGCGGTCACGAGGGTGGGGGGCGTGCCCTCCCCCCTGGGCGCGCCCCCCTACCTCATGGGCCCCCTGTTGCTTCACCGACGTACTCCTTCCTCCTATATATACCTTCTTACCCCCGTTAGATCAAATACGGAGCCAAAAACCTAATTCCACCACCGCAACTTTCTGTATCCACGAGATCCCATCTTGGGGCCTGTTCCGGAGCTCCGCCGGAGGGGGCATCTACCATGGAGGGCTTCTACATCAACACCATAGCCTCTCCAATGAAGTGTGAGTAGTTTACTTCAGACCTTCGGGTCCATAGCTAGTAGATAGATGGCTTCTTCTCTCTTTTTGGATCTCAATACAATGTTCTCCCCCTCTCTCGTGGAGATCTATTGGATGTAATCTTCTTTTTGCGGTGTGTTTGTTGAGACCGATGAATTGAGGGTTTATGATCCAGCTTATCTATGAATAATATTTGAATCTTCTCTGAATTCTTTTATGTATGATTGAGTTATCTTTGCAAGTCTCTTCGAATTATCCGTTTGGTTTGTCCAACTAGATTGGTAGTTCTTGCAATGGGAGAAGTGTTTAGCTTTGGGTTCAATCTTGCAGTGTCCTTTCCCAGTGACAGCAGGGGCAGCAAGGCACGTATTGTATTGTTTCCATCGAGGATAACAAGATGGGGTTTTTACCATATTGCTTGAATTTATCCCTCTACATCATGTCATCTTGCTTAAGGCGTTACTCTGTTTTTAACTTAATACTCTAGATGCATGCTGGATAGCGGTCGATGAGTGGAGTAATAGTAGTAGATGCAGAATCGTTTCAATCTACTTGTCTCGGACGTGATGCCTATATACATGATCATACCTAGATAACGTCATAATTATTCGCTTTTCTATCAATTGCTTAACAGTAATTTGTTCACCCACCGTAGAATACTTATGCTCTTGAGAGAAGCCACTAGTGAAACCTATGGCCCCCGGGTCTATTCTCATCGTATCAATCTCCATTACTTTATTACTTGCTTTGTTTTTTACTTTACCTTTTACTTTTCACTTTGCATCTCTATATCAAAAATACCAAAAATACTATTTATCATCTCTATCAGATCTCACCCTCGTAAGTGACCGTGAAGGGATTGACAACCCCTAATCGCGTTGGTTGCGAGTAGCTATCGTTTTGTGTAGGTACGAGGGACTTGTGCGTGGTCTCCTACTGGATTGATACCTTGGTTCTCAAAAACTGAGGGAAATACTTACACTACTTTGATGCATCATCCTATCCTCTTCGGGGAAATCCAATGCAGTGCTCAAGAGGTAGCAAGAAGAATTTCTGGCGCCGTTGCCGGGGAGGCTTACGCAAGCAAGTCAACCATACCAAGTACCCATCACAACCCCTATCTCTTGCATTACATTATTTGCCTCTCGTTTTCCTCTCCCCCACTTCACCATTGCCGTTTTATTCGCCCTCTCTTTCCCAATCTCCTCCTCTCTTTCCTTTTCTCCTTTTTCTCGTTTGCCTTTTTGTTTGCTTGTGTGTTGGATTACTTGTTGCCATGGCGCAAGATAATACCAAATTGTGTGACTTCTCGAATACCAATAATAATGATTTCCTTAGTACTCCGATTGCTCCTCTTAATAATGACGAGTCTTGTGAAATCAATACCGCTTTGTTGAATCTTGTTATGAAAGATCAATTCGCCGGCCTTCCTAGTGAAGATGCCGCTACTCATCTAAACAATTTTGTTGATTTGTGTGATATGCAAAAGAAGAAAGATACAGATAACAATATTGTCAAATTGAAGTTATTTCCGTTTTCACTTAGAGATCGTGCTAAAGTTTGGTTTTCGTCTTTGCCTAAAAATAGTATTGTTTCTTGGGACAAGTGCAAAGATGCTTTTATCTCTAAGTATTTTCCTCCCGCTAAGATCATCACTCTTAGGAATGATATTATGAATTTTAAACAACTTGATCATGAGCATGTTGCCCAATCTTGGGAAAGAATGAAGTTGATGCTTCACAATTGCCCTACTCATGGTTTGAATTTATGGATGATCATACAAAATTTTTATGCCGGATTGAATTTTGCTTCTAGAAATCTTTTAGATTCGGCCGCGGGAGGCACGTTTATGGAAATTACGTTAGGAGATGCTACAAAATTACTTGATAATATTATGGCTAATTATTCTCAATGGCACACCAAAAGATCTTCTAGTAAAAAAGTGCATGCTATAGAAGAAATCAATGTTTTGAGTGAAAAGATGGATGAACTTATGAAGATGTTTGCTACTAAAAATACTTCTCTTGATCCCAATGATACACCTTTATCTACTTTGATTGAGAATAATAATGAATCTATGGATGTGGATTTTGTTGGTAGGAATAGTTTTGGAAATAACGCGTATAGAGGGAATTTCAATCCTAGGCCTTATCCTAGTAATCCTTCTAATAATTATGGAAATTCCTACAACAACTCTTATGGAAATTTTAATAAGATGCCCTCTGAATTTGAGAGTAGTGTTAAAGAGTTTATGAATTCACAAAAGAATTTTAATGCTTTGCTTGAAGAGAAATTGCTTAAGGTTGATGATTTGGCTAGGAACGTCGATAGAATTTCTCTTGAAATTGATTCTTTAAAGCTTAGATCTATTCCTCCTAAACATGATATCAACGAGTCTCTCAAAGCTATGAGAATTTCCATTGATGAGTGCAAGGAAAGAACCGCTAGGATGCGTGCTTCCAAAGAAGCCTTTATTAAAGCAGGTTCTTCCAATTCCTATGAAAATCAAGATGAAGATCTAAAAGTTATTGATGTGTCCCCCATTAAATCTTTGTTTTGCAATATGAATCTTGATGAAACTGAATATGATCTTCCTTTACCTAGAAGGCGTTCTAAGAATTCGGAGTTTCTAGATCTTGATGATGAAATTGATGAAAGTGGGATTGAAAGAAATAAAAACCTAGATGTTGCTAAACCCACTATTTTGGATCTCAAGGAATTTAATCATGAAAATTTCTCTCTAATTGATTGTATTTCCTTGTTGCAATCCGTGCTAAATTCTCCTCATGCTTATAGTCAAAATAAGGCCTTTACCGAACACATTGTTGATGCCTTGATGCAATCTTATGAAGAAAAACTTGAGTTGGAAGTTTCTATCCCTAGAAAACTCTATGATGAGTGGGAACCTACTATTAAAATTAAAATTAAAGATTATGAGTTTCATGCTTTGTGTGATTTGGGTGCTAGTGTCTCCACTATTCCCAAAACTTTGTGTGATTTGCTAGATTTCCGTGATTTTGAAGATTGCTCTCTAAACTTGCATGTTGCGGATTCCACTATTAAAAACCCTATGGGAAGAATTAATGATGTTATTATTGTTGCAAATAGGAATTATGTGCCCATAGATTTTATCGTTCTTGATATAGATTGCAATCCTTCATGTCCTATTATTCTTCGTAGACCTTTCCTTAGAACGATTGGTGCAATTATTGATATGAAGGAAGGGAATATTAGATTCCAATTTCCCTTAAAGAAGGGTATGGAACACTTCCCTAGAAATAAAATAAAATTACTTTATGAATCTATCATGAGAGCCACTTATGGATTACCTACCAAAGATGGCAATACCTAGTTCTATCCTTGTTTTTATGCCTAGCTAGGGGCGTTAAACGATAGCGCTTGTTGGGAGGCAACCCAATTTTATTTTTGTTTTTTTGTTTTTGCTCCTGTTTACGAATAAATAATCCATCTAGCCTCTGTTTGGATGTGGTTTTATGTTTTAATTAGTGTTTTTGCCAAGTAGAAACTATAGGATAAGCTACGATGATAGTTGATTTGATTCTGCTGAAAAACAGAAACTTTGCGCTCATGAGAAAAAATTCAATAAATCACAGAAACGTGATTTTGCCTTGATTATTTTTTCTGCTGATCAATAAACAAATTTTCCAGTACTTCCTAGTTTGGTAGAATTTTTAGAGTTCCAGAAGTTTGCGTTAGTTACAGATTGCTACAGACTGTTCTGTTTTTGACAGATTCTGTTTTTTGTGTGTTGTTTGCTTATTTCAATGCATCTATGGCTAATAAATAAGTTTATAAACCATAAGGAAGTTGGAATACAGTAGGTTTAACACCAATATAAATAAATAATGAGTTCATTACATTGCCTTAAAGTAGTCTTTTGTTTTCTTTCACTAACGGAGCTCACGAGATTTCTATTGAGTTTTGTGTTGTGAAGTTTTCAAGTTTTGGGTGAATTCTTTTGATGGATTATGGAACAAGGAGTGGCAAGATGCCAAGCTTGGGGATGCCCATGGAACCCCTAAGATAATCCAAGGACACCAAAAATTCAAAGCTTGGGGATGCCCTGGAAGGCATCCCCTCTTTCTTCTACTTCCATCGGTAATTTACTTGGAGCTATATTTTTATTCACCACATGATATGTTTTTTGCTTGGAGCGTCTTGTATTATTTGCGTCTTTGCTTGTTAGTTTACCACAATCATCCTTGCTGTACACACCTTTTGAGAGATCCATACACCAATTGGAATTTTCTAGAATACTCTATATGCTTCACTTATATCTTTTGAGCTTGATAGTTTTGCTCATAGTGCTTCACTTATATCTTTTGAGCGTGATAATTTTTTCTCTAGTACTTCACTTATATCTTTTAGAGCACGGTGGTGGATTTGTTTTAAAAAACCATTGATCTCTCATGCTTCACTTAGATTATTTTGAGAGTCGTTAATAGCATGGTAATTTTCTTAATGTTAATATACTTGGTATTCAAGATATGTGAAACCTTCTTTTGAGTACGTTGAATACTAAGATAAGTTTGATGCTTGATAATTGTTTTGAGATATGGAGGTGATAATATCAAAGTCGTGCTAGTTGAGTAATTATGAATTTAAAGAATGCTTGTGTTGAAGTTTGCAAGTCCCGTAGCATGCACGTATGGTTAAAGTTGTGTAACAAATTTGAAACATGAAGTGTACCTGGCTTGTGCATCCTTATGAGTGGCGGTTGGGGACGAGCGATGGTCTTTTCCTACAAATCTATCCCCCTAGGAGCATGCGCGTAGTACTTGATTTTTGATGACTTCTAAATTTTTGCAATAAGTATATGAGTTCCTTTGACTAATGTTGAGTCCATGGATTATACGCACTCTCACCTTTCCACCTTTGCTAGCCTCTTCGGTACCGTGCATTGCCCTTTCTCACCTTGAGAGTTGGTGCAAACTTCGCCGGTGCATCCAAACCCCGTGATACTATACGCTCTATCACACATAAACCTCCTTATATCTTCCTCAAAACAGCCACCATACCTACCTATTATGGCATCTCCATAGCCATTCCGAGATATATTGCCATGCAACTTCCATCATCATATTCATGACATACATTACTTTTGTCATATTGCCATTGCATGATCATGTAGTTGACATCGTATTTGTGGCAAAGCCACCATGCATTATTTTTCATACATGTCACTCTTGATTCATTGCACCATCCCGGTACACCGCCGGAGGCATTCATATAGAGTCATATCTTGTTCTAAGTTTTGAGTTGTAATCCTTATGTTGTAATCAATAGAAGTGTGATGATCATCATTATTAGAGCATTGCCCAAACAAAAAAAAACAAAAAAAGAGAAAGGCCAAAAAAAGAGAAAGGCCCAAAATAAAATAAATAAAAGGGCAATGCTACTATCTCTTTTTCCACGCTTGTGCTTCAAAGTAGCACCTTGTTCTTCATAAAGTGAGTCTCATAAGTTGTGCTTCAAAGTAGCACCTTGTTCTTCATGTAGTGAGTCTCATAAGTTGTCTTTTTTATACTAGTGGGAATTTTTCATTATAGAACTTGGCTTGTATATTCCTACGACGGGCTTCCTCAAATGCCCTAGGTCTTCATGAGCAAGCAAGTTGGATGCACACCCACTAGTTTTCTTTTGTTGAGCATTCATAGCTGTAGCGCATCCATTGCATGGCAATCCCTACTCCCCATGTTGACATCAATCAGTGGGCATCTCCATAGTCCGCAGATTATCCTCCTCAATGTGAGACTTTCTCCTTTTTTGTCTTCTCCACACGATACCCATCATCATATTCTATTCCACCCATAGTGCTATATCCATGGCTCACGCTCATGCATTGCGTGAAGGTTGAAAATGTTTGAGATTATTTAAGTATGAAATAATTGCTTGGCTTGTCATCGGGGGTATAGAAGTTGGGAACATCTTTGTGTGACGAAAATGAAGCATAGCCTAACTATATGATGTTGTAGGGATGAACTTTCTTTTGCCATGCTATTTTGAGAAGACATGATTGCCTTGATTAATATGCTTGAAGTATTATTATTTGTATGTCAATATGAACCTTTGTCTTGAATCTTTCGGATCTGAATATTCATACTACAATTAAGGAGATTTACATTGAAATTATGCCAAAGTATCACTCCGCATCAAAAATTCTTTTTTATCATTTACCTACTCGAGGACGAGCAGGAATTAAGCTTGGGGATGCTTGATACGTCTCCAACGTATCTATAATTTTTGATTGCTCCATGCTACTTTATCTACTATTTTGGACTATATTGGGCTTTATTTTCCACTTTTATATTATTTTTGGGACTAACCTATTAACCGGAGGCCCAGCCTAGAATTGCTGTTTTTTTGCCTATTTCAGTGTTTCGAAGAAACAGAATATCAAATGGAGTCCAAATGGAAGGAAACCTTCGGGAACGTGATTTTATCACCGAACGTGATCCAAGAGACTTGGACCCTACTCCAAGAAGTAACAAAGGCGGTCACGAGGGTGGGGGCCGCGCCCTCCCCCCTGGGCGCGCCCCCTACCTCGTGGGCCCCTTGTTGCTCCACCGACGTACTCCTTCCTCCTATATATACCTATGTACCCCCGTCAGATCAAATACGGAGCTAAAAACCTAATTCCACCGCCACAACTTTCTGTATCCACGAGATCCCATCTTGGGGCCTGTTCTGGAGCTCCGCCGGAGGGGGCATCTACCATGGAGGGCTTCTACATCAACACCATAGCCTCTCCGATGAAGTGCGAGTAGTTTACTTCAGACCTTCGGGTCCATAGCTAGTAGCTAGATGGCTTCTTCTCTCTTTTTGGATCTCAATACAATGTTCTCCCCCTCTCTCATGGAGATCTATTCCATGTAATCTTCTTTTTGCGGTGTGTTTGTTGAGATAGATGAATTGTGGGTTTATGATCCAGCTTATCTATGAATAATATTTGAATCTTCTCTGAATTCTTTTATGTATGATTGAGTTATCTTTGCAAGTCTCTTCGAATTATCCATTTGGTTTGGCCAACTACATTTGTAGTTCTTGCAATGGGAGAAGTGTTTAGCTTTGGGTTCAATCTTGCGGTGTCCTTTCCCAGTGATAGCAGGGGCAGCAAGGCACGTATTGTATTGTTGCCATCGAGGATAACAAAATGGTTTTTTATCATATTGCATGAATTTATCCCTCTACATCATGTCATCTTGCTTAAGGCGTTACTCTGTTTTTAACGTAATACTCTAGATGCATGCTGGATAGCGGTCGATGAGTGGAGTAATAGTAGTAGATGCAGAATCGTTTCGATCTACTTGTCTCGGACGTGATGCCTATATACATGATCATACCTAGATAACGTCATAATTATTCGCTTTTCTATCAATTGCTTAACAGTAATTTGTTCACCCACCGTAGAATACTTATGCTCTTGAGAGAAGCCACTAGTGAAACCTATGGCCCCGGGTCTATTCTCATCATATCAATCTCCATTCCTTTATTACTTGCTTTGTTTTTACTTTACCTTGTACTTTTCACTTTGCATCTCTATATCAAAAATACCAAAAATATTATTTATCATCTCTATCAGATCTCACCCTCGTAAGTGACCGTGAAGGGATTGACAACCCCTAATCGCGTTGGTTGCGAGTAGCTATCGTTTTGTGTAGGTACGAGGGACTTGTGCGTGGTCTCCTACTGGATTGATACCTTGGTTCTCAAAAACTGAGGGAAATACTTACGCTACTTTGCTACATCATCCTCTCTTCTTCGGGGAAATCCAACGCAGTGCTCAAGAGGTAGCAGTCCATCACCTCCTCACAGCCTCCTTGGCCGTGCTCCCCCGCCGACGATGTCTCGAAGACCGTCTCCGCCACCATCGTCCCCACCGGCATCTCCAGCCACGCTGGCTCGTGCCCATGTCGCCGCGGCGTTATTCCAGGCCTAGACCGATGCCGTTTCTAGCTCCGCCTCGGCCTATTCCGGTCCCGCCAGGCCAAGCCCTTGGTGTCATCCGGGTCCAGGCCAAGATTCGGATCCGCCGGCTCCTCCTCCTTGTCCCGATCGGCGCTGCCAGATCGGCTCCTCCGGAACACGGCGCCCTCGGTGGACGCGGCGTCCGCCGCCGCCCTCTCCAGCGAGATCGGCGACCTGAAGTTCAAGACGAAGTAAAAAACAAGCAGGACCACTTGGACACTCAGATGGAAGTAAGAGAGAAACTTACCCCGGTAGCACCAGAACGGCGGGCCTCGCCGGCCTCTCCTCTGGAGTGTCGCGCCTCCTCTTGGCGGCCGGCCTCACACCCCCGGCCGGGTTATCCGTGCGCTTCACGGCCGGGGGCCGCGGCGCGATGTTGTCCTTCCCATGCGGCTAGCTCACGGCCAGCACCCCCCGCGATGACCCGGCATCGCCCGCGCTGCTGCCTCCTCCGCCCGGGCCACTACATCAACGGCCCACGTAAGCATTTCCCGTGCCGTGTCGCGCCCGACAACTCAAGGAACATGAAAAAGAAAGCTTACCCGCATGGTGCCCTACATCGATGCCTCCTCCCCTCTGCCATGAGCCGC
The DNA here is from genome assembly GCF_018294505.1 of Triticum aestivum. Lineage (NCBI taxonomy): Eukaryota > Viridiplantae > Streptophyta > Magnoliopsida > Poales > Poaceae > Triticum > Triticum aestivum. The sequence goes on from NC_057795.1 coordinate 172,777,538, forward strand.
GGGCTCCTCCGACTCGGCCCGCACCACTTGCAACGGTGCCCGGGCGTAAGGATGCCGGATGGTGTTCAGAAGCACCTCCCGCATTGCATCAGGACGGATAAGAAGATGTGCATCAGCAAAATATGAAGACCAGGGACTCACCGCGGGCGCCGGGTTCGCGTGGCTCTACGGTGCCATGCTGAACTACCAGTCAGCCCGCAACGCGGCCTTGGAGATATCATTGACCCGGCGTGCGACCTGGTCCTCCCCCAGGCGCATGACCGACATGCGGTTGGGATCCTAAAAGCCGGTCATCTACCCGATGAGGCAGTTGCGTCGCCGCAGCGGCAGAACCCGACGCATGATGAAGGCAGCGATTAGGTTGGTGCCATTGAGCCTCTCTCGCGCCTTCATCTCCGACACCCGCTCGCAGAGGTTGAGTATCTCCTGTGATGGGTCCCTGGGGTAATAACCCCAGTACATCTTTGCTCGCGGTGGCGCGTTGACGAAGGGCGGCAAGTTGATACGGTCCGTGCCGAGATTGCAGACGTAGAAGAAAGAATTCTTCCATTTCTTGGCAGAATCCTCCAACGACATCTTGGCGCAATCAGCGCCAGACCGCTTTGAGATTACGGCGGCCCCGCAGTCGGACATCTCCCCAGACCTTGGCCCCTGGTGCTTCAAGGATAAGAAGCGCACCCAGAGGTCGATCGAAGGCTCGACCCCTAGGTACCCCTCGCAGAGGGTGACGTAGCCCGAGAGCTGCACAATGGCGCCGGTGCCAAGATGATGGGGATGGAGCCTGAAGAACTCCAGGAAGTTGCAGAAGAAGGTACTCACAGGAAGGCCGAACCCGCGCATAAAGTGCGGGAGGAAGACGACGCACTCCGTGCCCTCGGGCCATGGTTCTTGCTCGCGCCGCAGCAGGTGCGCAGCAACCTCCGTCTCCCTCGGCAAGCGTCTGGTGGTGCGGAGGTACGCGATGTCGTCGAGGGTGATGGTCGAGCCCATCCACGAGCCCGATGGCAGCACCATCGACGGAGATGAAAAAGAAAGAAGGAAGGTGAACGACGATGGAGCTCTCCTCGAAACGGCGGGCGTCGCAGCGCGGCAGTCGCAAGATGCAGGGAGAGGATGAAGAGGCAGGGGGCGCGGGTGAGAATGATGTCCGGCGCCCCCTCGCCCCAATTTATAAGCCCCAATTCGAACATGGGGAAGTGGGATCGTTTGCGCTCGCCCTTCCCACTTCCCCACAATAAGTGTGCACGTACGCACGCAATAAGTGCATGGGGAAGAGCGACCGACTTGCGGATGCCGCAATTAATCTGCGCGAATGGGCCAAGGGCGCGCGATGGCAGGCCCCAGCACGTCGCCTAATCCCGGCATGCGCGTGGCCTGTCAGGCCCCTCCGGCTTCCAGGCGCCATATGGCGCCCGTGCGAAGCCCAAGGGATTGCCTCAAGATTCGATGGACCCTCCGGTTTCCCACCACTGCCGGGATGCCGCAATCCGTTTTACAGAAACCAACACACAGTGGGTGTTGCCGGACCCGACGGTCGCAAGATTTTCCTCCTCAAGGGGGGGGGGGACTTTGAAGGCCCTCCCATCCGAAGACGGCGGACCTTCACAGCTTCGGGGACTACTGTCGGGGGGATGAACCCCAGGTAGGCAACGAAACTCGGATCCTTTTCAAAAACAACGGGGCCAGCATCGCCCCTCAAGATGGCTCGCGCTTGGCCGGGTCCCTCGACCAGGCCAAGCCCTCCAACCTGGCCGTACTCCTCGACTCGGCCTCAACAACCAGATCAGGGCGGCCGAACCCGACACACCAAGACTTCCCCAACAAGCCAGCTACACCCTTGGCGTGTTCCTCAACCCAGCCACGGGTTAGCTCCCGTCCCATCCAGGCCCTACGATGTGACGAGTCTCCATCTACCAATGACCAAGGCAATAGTGCTCTGACCATGCCTCTGGTCAGCCGGAGTGCGGCAACAGTGTCCCTCACCTACCTGACGGAGCGCCACTATACCCGACTCGACTCAGCCACTCCCTAATGATCAACAAGACGACGAACAGTGCCCCTAGGCAAGCAGGGCCCGCGCCTAGGAAAACTCGGTGAACCCTGGTACTCGGCGGGTCCCAGCTTCGGGTTCCCAAACGCTGACAACCCGGCCCTACGGCCTTATAACATTACCATTGTACCCCTGGGGGGTTGGGCTATAAAACCCCCCAGGAGCCCTCATGCATACGGGCAAGCATGCAGAGAAGTAGCCAATCGATCAGTAGAACACACAAACACACACAGGGAGAAGGAGTAGCTTGAGCCCAGGCTAGCCTTCCTTCTTCCTCCAAACATCTCTAGGAGCAACTCTGTACTGTTGCGTATCAACCACACTCGGCAGGACTAGGGGTGTTATCTCTCCGGAGAGCCCCGAACCTGGGTATGTCCTGCGTCCCACGCTCGCTCATGCCGACGTCACCTCTGGAGCCCACCAGTGCCCTCGAGCCTCCTCCTCTCTTTAGCCATCCCTTGGCATCTGCCGTGCGCCCACCATGACAATATGGGTTGCATTAGTTATTATTGTTGACATCACCCTTGAGGTGAATACGTAGGGAGGCGAAACTATAAGCCCCTATATTTCTATGTGCCCGGTTGAAACTTTTGCTCATGTGTACACGGTGAGTGTTAGCAATCATAGAAGACTTAATGATGGTTGAATATGTGAACTTGCCGAAAGGCTCCGATACGTGACCCTTCCTGAAAAGATGATGAATTCTAGTTGCAAAGTTGACTAAGTACATAGTTTGTTGGTTTCCAATGGAGTTTATACTTTATACTTCGATGTTGTGATGAATTGTCACTTGTTCATGAGAAGTCTATGATAAAAGTTCTATGATGAAAGTTCTATGATAAAAGCTTTATGTTAAAGTTTGTTGCTGTTATAATAAGTTACATGATGCTGCTATGTCTGTATTGTTGTTTTTATCGATACCTCTCTCTCTAAGCATGTGGACATGTTTCTTGAGGACAAGCGAGGTCTAAGCTTGGGGGAGTTGATACGTCAATTTTGCATCAGTTTACCTACTATTATTTATGTTGTTTTATTACATAATATTGCTTTTTGGAGTAATTATAATGCCTTTTCTCTCATAATATGCAAGGTACACACAAAGGGGGAGAATTCTGGCAGCTGGAAATCTAGACCTCAAAAAGCTACGTCAGGCTACCTATTCTGCACAACTCCAAATGAGTTGAAACTTTACGAGGATTTTGATGGAATAAATAAGAAATATTGGAGCAAATAAGTACCCAGAGGGGGCCACCCTGGTGAGCACAAGACACCAGGGCGCGCCTGGGCCCCCAGGCGCGCCCTGGTGGGTTGTGCTCATCCAGTCCCACCTCTGCTACCCCCCTTCTGGTACATAAGTCATTTTGACCTAGAAAAAATCAGGAGAGGGCTTTTGGAACGAAGCGCCACCGTCTCAAGGTGGAACCTGGGCAGGAGCACTTTTTCCCTCCGGCGGAGCGATTCCGTCGGGGAAACTTCCCTCCTGGAGGTGGAAATCATCGTCATCATCATCACCAACAACTCTCCCATCTTGGGGAGGGCTATCTCCCTCAACATCTTCAACAGCCCCAAGTCCTCTCAAACCCTAGTTCATCTCTTGTGTTGAATCTTTGTAACGGAACAATAGGTTGGTGCTTGTGGTTGACTAGTAGTGTTGATTACATCTTGTAGTTGATTACTATATGGTTTATTTAGTGGAAGATTATATGTTCAGATCCATTACGCAATTTAATACTCCTCTGATCTTGAGCAGGTTTATCATTTCTGAGTAGTTACTTTTGTTCTTGAGGTCACGGGAGAAATCATGTTGCAAGTAATCATGTGAACTTGATATGTGTTCGATATTTTGATGATATGTATGTTGTTATTCCCTTAGTGGTGTCATGTGAAAGTCGACTACATGACACTTCACCATATTTGGGCCTAAGGGAATGCATTGTGGAGTAGTTATTAGATGATGGGTTGTGAGAGTGATATAAGCTTAAACCCTAGTTTATGCGCTATTCCGTAAGGGACCGATTGGATCCAAAAGTTTAATGCTACGGTTAGAATTTATTCTTAATACTTTTCTCATAGTTGTGGATGCTTGCGAGGGGGTTAATCATAAGTAGGAGGTTTGTTCAAGTAATAACAACACCTAAGCGCCGGTCCACCCACATACCAAATTATCAAAGTAGCAAACACGAATCAAACCAACATGTTGAAAGTGACTAGATAAAATTCCCGTGTACCCTCAAGAACACTTTGCTTATCATAAGAGACCGTTTTGGCATGTCCTTTGCCTCAAAAGGATTGGGCTACCTTGTCGCACTTTTGTTACTACTACCATTACTTTCTCGTTACAAATTATCTTGCTATCAAACTACTCTGTTACTTACATTTTTAGCACTTGCAGACATGACCTTGTTGAAAACCACTTATCATTTCCTTTGGCTCCTCGTTGGGTTCGACACTCTTACTTATCAAAAGGCTAAAATCTAACCGATATACTTGTGTGTCATAAATGCACCATCGTCCCACGAGGCCATGTCACGCCGTGCACGCCGTGCAAGGCACCGGGTGCGGGAGGTGGCGGCAACCCTCACAGCGAGGCAGAGTCGCATTCTCCGGCGCCCCTATGGCGCATCAGTCCGAGCGCCGCAACCGCATCGTGGTGGACGTTGGCGGATCGTCACCAAACGGATCCATCATCAATCTGACGTCCACCGGCATTGTCCGGGTTCTGGTCTCCGATGAGGAAGAATAGGGCATGGGAGACGGCTGGGCCTTGAGTCCCATGAGCCAGCTCATGTCACATGCCCTACCCAACCTTGCCGGCGACCGACCCAACACTCTGAGGAGCGTAGCCGGCCCCCGGACATGGTTAGTGCGGAGCCGGGCGAGCGGGGAGCGGAATCGGACGAGCTTCACGTAGATTAGGTTTCACGTTGCATGTAATAATATGGATTTGAGGTTTCTAATTTGAGGTATCCGGATGTGGAATGTGTTTTTTGAGGGGTAGCCGGTCACTGTCCATGGAGCGCCCGGGCGCGTCCACGGGCGTTTGAGGGGTCGGATTTGCCAAGTTCAGCTATAGATGCTCTAAACAATATCCATCTCTACTTCTATTTTTTTCTAATTACCCGTGCGTTGCTACGGAAGTATAAATATTGTAATACATTTTTTTGTGGGTAGTAACTATTGTAATACATTACCTTCTAATTTGCCTACCCATATTAATGTGATTGTGTATGTAAACATATATTTACCAAATCATGTCCATAATTACCTACATAAATAAACTTTAGGATTTTATTTGGCATCATTTATTTTGGTAAGAAGTTATTGGCTTACAAAAAAACCATAACTTGCTTTGGAATAAGTCAATACTCTCTCCATTTCTTTATGTAAGGTGTATTATTTTGTCATGGTGACCAAATCACATAATTATAAACTATTTAGGATGAAATTACCCTTGTCTAATCTGTTGATTAGTGGCAAGTAAATCATTTAGCCTAGGAAAGTAAGAGATACATGCAATTGGGAGGAGGAATGTTTCATTTTCTTTCCCTACAAAAGTGATACATGCAATCAAGGAAGAGATACTTTTTTTCTGGAGGGCCAAGAACGAAATTACCAAAAATTAGAACAAATGTACCTTAAATTATGGAACTTTATCAAAAAACAAATACACCTTATATAAAGAGATACACGCAATTAGGCTAGGAACAGACCGTTTCCTTTTGCTCCGTATGTACTCCATAGTGAAATCTCTAAAAAGACGTACATTGAGGAACGAAGGGGGTACATGATGCAATATAACTCAAATGTTGGTAGTCTGATGTATCTTCAAAAATTCTGCACCTGATGCAAGCTAACAGTAGCAATTAGCCTAAATGAATCCATGGATCAAACAACCTGTTACTGCTCCTTGGAAACCTGGTGCCCCTATGTGCACTCAAATTTTCTTAAACACATACATAAACAAGAACAAGCTTAGAAAGAACCATACACAACTGGACTCCGTATCATGTTCTGACCACTAAATAGATTGAATTAAGCACACATCCAATGTGATAGAAATAAGACAAAAGTTGTAGAATTAAAAAACCTCTCATCCATTGCATAGATTGAAAATTTTAGTAAAACTAAAAAATGGAATTAATAAGCCATGTGTCTTTTACGGAGTTGCGGCTATCATGATTGACCATTTGGAAGCATGTCTTGCACATTCATGGCTTCTTTTCCTTGACCTTTTTTGCTTGGACAATTGTGACTGTCATGAAACCTTATTTGGTTGCATGTCTTGCACAAGCATGCGACCTTGACCTTCGCTTATTTGTTCTTCTCCTTTTACTTTTACCATTCATTTCCTTTGCTCTCTTTATTCTTTTACATCTCCCAACTGAGTGTGCATCAGTTGGCGGGTGTATGTAAACTTGAGTAGGAATGTTGCAGCCAATAAACGCAGCATATTCCTCTTGCCTAGTGTGCTTGACTGCATTAGGATCCATTTGGTTCAAAGGCTCCTCAATGCTCAAGATACTTGATACTAAAAGGTCCATGCCTTCGTCTGATTGCCTGGCTCTTTGAATTAGATATTCCAACTTGTTATGATCTGTTGAAATCTTCTTCCTCGCAGCTACATCCAAGGAATCAGTGGGCTTCTCTTCCAAAAGGTTCCCTTGTTCATCATAAACACTATGACTAGAAGAAGAAAAATAATATTGCAAACCATATGATTTGCAAAAGAACTAAGATTAATGATTGTTAATTTGTATAATATGGTGGCATGGGATTTCATGGGACTCAAATAACTTGCAAGAATAGTTAATTATCATGGTTGTCGTATCACAGTGGACCTTCCTCCCTTACACTAATGTCACCCATTTTGAAGGTAACTATTTTTATTCCCTCGTCTTGTGCAAATCCTTCAACACAACAGTGGTCTCTTGCAGCAATAAGTTGTTCTTGAAATTTCTCAAACACCTCATATGTGAATACTTCACGGGCGTCGTATCACGTGAATTTGGCATCCATTGTGCATCCATGTATCCGTTCCTTTTCAATCATCTGATCTGAATCGTGCGTATCAGCTCAGTTATGGGAATTTTTGCACTGAAGTACCTACCTTCGGCCCTCTTCCTTCGTAAGTTAGTCATGCAGATTTGCATGTGCACCCCTGCACACACCAGACACATGAACCCCACCTTCCCAATCACCATGGCGGCTACCTGCGGCTAGGGACGAAGAACTCATCGTACGCCCTAAACTTCAAGAAAGATGGGATCTCGGTTGCCTTGTGGTACTTATAGGTTAATACAATCTCTCAAATCCATCTCCTCTACACTTACCTTGTGGTGCCTTGTTCCTAGCCATGTTTCGAATCTGGCTGCTTTGCTTTAGGACTTCAGGATCATTATTGGGTAAAACAATCATACAGTTGATACGTCTCCAACGTATCTACTTTTCCAAACACTTTTGCCCTTGTTTTGGACTCTAACTTGCACGATTTGAATGAAACTAACCCGGACTGACGCTGTTTTCAGTAGAATTACCATGATGTTGTTTCATGTGTAGAAAACAAAAGTTCTCGGAATGTCCTGAAAATCCTTGGAGGCAGTTTTTGGAAAATATAAAAAATACTGGAGAAAGAATCAAGACCAGGGGGCCCACACCCTGTCCACGAGGGTGGGGCGCGCACCCTCCCCCCTGGGCGCACCCCTTGTCTCGTGGGCCCCCTGAGGCTCCACCGACCTCAACTCCAACTCCATATATTCCATCTCGCAGAGAAAAAAAATCAGGGAGAAAATTTCATCGCGTTTTACAATATGGAGCCGCCGCCAAGCCCTAATCTCTCTCAGAAGGGCTGATCTGGAGTCCATTCGGGGCTCCGAAGAGGGGGATTCGTCGCCATCGTCATCATCAACCATCCTCCATCACCAATTTCATGATGCTCACCGATGTGCGTGAGTAATTCCATCATAGGCTTGCTGGACGGTGATGGGTTGGATGAGATTTATCATATAATCAAGTTAGTTTTGGTAGGGTTTGATCCCTAGTATCCACTAAGTTCTGAGAGTGATGTTGCTATGACTTTGCTATGCTTAATGCTTGTCACTAGGGCCCGAGTGCCATGATTTCAGATCTGAACCTATTATGTTTTCATGAATATATGTGTGTTCTTGATCCTATCTTGCAAGTCTATAGTCACCTATTATGTGTTATGATCCGACAACCCCGAAGTGACAATAATCGAGATACTTCTCGGTGATGACCGTAGTTTGAGGAGTTCATGTATTCACTATGTGTTAATGCTTTGGTCCGGTTCTCTATTAAAAGGAGGCCTTAATATCCCTTAGTTTCCACTAGGACCCCGCTGCCACGGGAGGGTAGGACAAAAGATGTCATGCAAGTTCTTTTCCATAAGCACGTATGACTATATTCGGAATACATGCCTACATTACATTGATGAACTGGAGCTAGTTCTCTGTCACCCTATGTTATAGCTATTACATGAGGAATCGCATCCGACATAATTATCCATCACTGATCCTTTGCCTTCTATTATTAATAACCTTGCGACACCTAAACCTGCTACTGCTATGAATTTTTATATGTCGCATGTTACCGATGATGCCACTTCTGCTTTACATGATTCTTATGATGAAACTACTTATGTGCGTGATACTACTATGCCATTAGGTGAATTTCTTGATGAACAACTTGCTAGGGCTAGAGAGAATGAAATTATTGAAGATGCTATTATTGATGATAGTGATGATGAAACATCTCCGAATGATTATGAATTGCCTGTTGTTCGTGAGGGTTATGTTATGAATAAAGAAGGTGCTGAAGCTATTTTTGCTTGCAAAGATATATATGATCTTAAGAAACTATTAGCTAAATGGGAGAAGCGGTCTCTTAATGCTAGAATCAAACCTGGCCCTGCTTTTGCTACTTCACCTATCTGTGTTACTGATAAGGATTATGAATTCTCCATTGATCCTGGAATTATTACTTTGGTAGAATCTGATCCTTTTTATGGCATTGAATCTGAAACTGTTGTTGCACGTCTTACCAAGTTGAATGATATAGCTACCCTATTTACTCATGATGATAGATCTCGCTACTTTTATATCCTTAATATATTCCTGTCCTCATTAAAGGGTGATGCTAAGACTTGGTATAATTCTCTTGCTCCTGGTTGTGTGCGTAGTCTCCAGGATATGATTTATTACTTCTCTGCTAAATATTTCCCTGCTCATAAGAAACAAGCTTCCTTGCGGGAAATATATAATTTTGTGCAAATCAAAGAAGAGAGTCTCCCACAAGCTTGGGGGAAGCTCCTCCGATTACTTAATGCTTTGCGTGATCATCCACTTAAGAAAAATGAAATACTTGATATCTTCTATAATGGACTAACCGATGCTTCCAAGGACTACTTGGATAGTTGTGCTGGTTGTGTTTTCAGGGAAAGAATAGTCGACGAAGCTGAATTATTATTGAATAATATGTTGAATAATGAAAATAATTGGACTCTCCCTGAGCCAATTCCAGAGGCAATTCCTGAACCAATTGAGCCAACTCCTAAGCCTATTCCTAAACGCACTCCAAAGAAGAGAGGTGTTCTATTTCTCATTCCTGAAGATATGCAAGAGGCAAAGAAATAAATGAAAGAAAAAGGTATTAAAGCTGAAGACGTTAAGAATTTACCACCTATAGAAGAAATACATGGTCTTGATATACCGCCTGTTGAAGAACCACATTGTCTTGATACCCCGACACATGCAGTAAAGGTAAATTCTCTCTATAGATATGATAAAGTTGAAGTCCCCTCTACTAAATTTCATAGCCCATGCTTAGATGAATTTGATGACTTTATGGCTAGGCAAGAAAGTTTCAATGATTATGTTGGTAGAGAGTTAAAGAATAATGCTTTCGAGATAGGATGCATGAGTGACAATATGGCTAGAGTTAAAGGTGAACTTAAACTCATTAGCAAATATGCGTCTATGGTTGCTACTCAAGCTGAGCAAGTACTTAAAGCTCAAAATGATTTGCTTGATGAATTAAATAATAAGAATTACTTTGCTATTAAAGTGGCTACTAGAACTGGTAGAATGACCCAGGAACCTTTGTATCCTGAAGGCCACCCTAAGAGAATTGAACAAGATTCTCAGAATAATAATCTAGATGCTCCTAATTCTTCTAAGAAGAAGAAAAAGAAAAATGATAGGACTTTGCAAACTTCTAGTGAACCTAATGAAGAAACACTTGAGAATCCTAATAATACTTCTATCTCTGATGCTGAAACACAATCCGGAGATGAACATGAACCTGATGATAATGCTAATAATGATGTTCATGTAGATGCTCAACCTAGTAATAACAATGATATAGAAATTGAACCCGCGGTTGGTCTTGATAACCCACAATCAAGAAACCAATGTTATGATAATAGAGATTTTGTTGCTAGGAAGCACAGTAGAGAAAGGGAACCGTGGGTTCAGAAACTCATGCCCTTTCCTCCTAAACCATCCAAAACAAAGGATGATGAGGACTTTGAGCGTTTTGCTGAAATGATTAGACCAATTTTCTTATGCATGCGCTTAACTGATATGCTTAAATCAAACCCTTATGTTAAATATATGAAGGATATCATCACTAATAAGAGGAAAATACCCGAAGCTGAGATTTCCACCATGCTTGCCAACTACACTTTTAAGGGTGGAATACCTAAGAAACTTGGTGATCCCGGAGTACCCACTATACCTTGCTCTATTAAAAGGAATTATGTTAAAACTGCTTTATGTGATTTAGGAGCCGGTGTTAGTGTTATGCCTCTTTCCTTGTACCGTAGACTTGAATTGAGTAAGTTGACACCCACTGAGGTATCCTTGCAAACTGCTGATAAATCAACTGCTATACCTGTCGGCATTTGTGAGGATGTGCCTGTTGTTGTTGCGAATGTTACTATGTTAACAGACTTCATTATTCTTGATATTCCCGAGGACGATAGTATGTCTATTATTCTTGGTAGACCCTTTTTAAATACTGCAGGAGCTGTTATTGATTGCAACAAAGGCAATGTCACCTTTCATGTTAATGGAAATGAGCATACGGTACATTTTCCGAGGAAGCAAATCCAAGTTCATAGCATAAATACTACTGAGAAAGTCCCATCAATTATTATTAGAGGTTTCGAATTTCCTCTCCCTACTGTCAAGAAAAAGGATGATATTCTTAATGTTGGGGATTTTCATATCCCCGTTGAGGTAACTTAGTGTCACTTCGAAATTTCTCCGGTTCCGTGTTATTCAGAATGAGTTTGTTAACAAGACTTGATCAACCTTGTTAGTGGATTCATTTTGATGATCATGAGATGGATAAAACTAGAAGGCACAACCTTCTGTACTTTCTTTTTACTTTCTATCATTTAGAATAAATAAAGCAAAAATACTATTATCCGTCTGTTTTCTGAATTATCTGAGCAATAAAAAATATCCTGAAAATAAAACTGCACCAAATGCCCTGCAAATTTAGTATGACTTTTTATGGAATATTTGAGGATTTTAGGCACTGAAATCACTGCAGGAGGGCCAAGCACCAGGCCACGAGAGTGAAGGGTGTGCCCACCCCACCTGGGCATGCCCCCTATCTCGTGGGCCCCTGGTAGCCCCCCTCCACTTATGCCAGCACCCACACACATCATCTTCTACCCAAAAAAATCCCCATCCATCTCAAGCACGAGTTCTAGCTCATTTTGCAGCGATTTTCGATCTCCTTGCTCAAAGCTCCATTCACAAAACTGCTTTGGGAGATTGTTGCTTGGTATGTGACTCCTCCATTGGTCCAATTAGTTTTTGTTCTAGTGCTTTATTCTTTGCAAATCCTTTATGCCTTGGTGACCCTGTTCTTGAGCTTTCATGTTAAATTTATGAGGTTCCAAGTAATTCTAATGCATGATATAGGCTCTAGGCACTTGGAGGAGTAGTTGCTACCATTCTTGTTAAGTTTTATTCACTTTTATTTTGAAGTTACTAAAATTTCGGAAATTTTCAGAAAATGTTAAGGAGACTTTTAAGGGGCTCATCTAGCCAAGGCTCTCAGGAAAAACAAGCTAAAGAGAAGGGAAAAGCTAAGTATAATCTTCCTCGCTTAGCGGAAGTACGGTCGTGTGAGTGGCCATGTGATAATTTCTTGAAAGAAGCTGGAATTCATGAAGATTTTTATTCTTTGATCGAGAGTGCAGGCCTCAACGATTTCCTCCTTGACCGAATCGATCAGTATCTCTTACTCAGCAATACTTTTGTGCAAAACTTTTATTATTATCCTAAGAAGTCACCACCTTCAGTATCATTTCATTTATATGATGAATTCAGAGAAATGACTTTACGCGACTTTTGCGCGGTATGTAGGATACCTTTTGAGGGAGAGTTAGAGGACCCCCATCGTGAAGATGTGGATGGCTTTGTTAACACTATAGCTGTAGAGGAGCCAAAGAGAGGTTCCGAGGCAAAAATCTCTAGCATACACTTTCTTGTTTTACGTTACTTTGCTATATTTGCTAGTAGGTGCTTGATTGGTCGTGGAAATAGTGGAAACTTTAATGTTCCTGATATTATCATTCTTCAACATGCCTTGTATGGAGACAATAGTTTTAGTATGGGTGCCGTCATTGCTAAACGGATAAGCCTAAATCGTACAAAAGGCCCCATATTTGGAGGTACCTATGCTTCACATCTTGCTAGACATTTTAGGATACCTATTAGGCATTATGAAAAAGGGGAGTAAATCTTGCCTTCTTACATTTTAGATTACATGAGCATGGTAGCACACAACTTTATTGTTCAGAATGATGATAAGACGCTCCTGTATAACTTGAGATTTATAAGAAACACAGTGAGACTATTATTCTACCCGCACCTTTGTTGTTTGATTTGACTGCAGATAATTTTCTTGTTACACCGGAGGTGGTGTACGCTCATCGAGGTCAAGCATCCACTCCAGAACCTGAACGTGAGCCGGAACCTGCACTGGACCCTTATCATGCATCATCTTTCCAGTGGGATCCGGAGATGGCCAGCCAGTGGTATCCTGATTACACTTCCTAGTACACCGGGGAGAGTAGCAGCGGTCCTTGGCATTAGACCAATTTAGGCCAAAAGCCTAAGCTTGGGGGAGTACGTATTTCTCACCGACTTTACATTCATGTTCACACACTAGTTGTCGGTGCTCATATTCTTTCATTGTATTATCCATGCTAGTTTGAATTTCTTTTTCTAGTTTTCTTCTTGTGTGTTCGATAAACCTTAAGAAAAACAAAAAAAAATTAGTTAGTTTAATTTCCATTCTTGTAGTAGAAATTAAAACGAAAACCCAAAAATATTTCTTTTTCTTCTTTTTACTTGTTGGGAGCTTTCCTGTGTAAATAGTTTTATTTTATTTTATTTTCTTTGGGAGTCGAGAAGACCATATTGAAAATGTTTAGTGGCTCTCATTTGCATGATTGTTTATTTAACTTAGAGCCCATATTACTTTGTCTTCTCTCTTGAGTTGAATGCTTGCAGATTCCAGCTTAGTCCAATGCACGTACACTCTTATTATTATACACATCGTTCGATCGTGCGAGTGAAAGGAAATAATGACGATATATGATGGACTCATTGAGATGAGAAAAGCTGGTATGAACTCGACCTCTCTTGTTTTTCTAAATATGATGAGTTCATCGTTCCTGATTCAGCTTATTATAAAGTAAACATATTTTCAATAACATTTAGAGATTATAGTTGCTTGTGCCATGCTTGATTAGCTATGAGTTATAATGGTTTACCTTGCGTGCCAACATGCTATTAGAATGATTATGATGTGGTATGATTGGATGGTATCCTCCTTTGAATGAATTGAGTGACTCGACTTGGCACATGTTCACGCATGTAGTTGAAAAAATCAACATAGCCTTCACGATATTTATGTTCATGGTGGATTATATCCTACTCATGTTTATACTCAGTATGAACTAGTTTTAATGCATGTTTATGACTGTTGTCGCTCTCTCAATTGGTCGGTTCCCAGTCTTTTGCTAGCCTTCACCTGTACTAAGCGGGAATACTGCTTGTGCATCCAAACTCCTTAAACCGCAAAGTTGTTCCATATGAGTCCACCATACCTTCCTATATGCGGTATTTACCTGCCGTTCCAAGTAAATTTGTATGTGCCAAACTCTAAACCTTCAAATGAAATTCTATTTTGTATGCTTGAGCCGCTCTTGTTTCCACTAGGGCTGCCTATATCTTCCATGCTAGGTGGGTTATTCTCAAGAGGAGTGGACTCCGCTCCTCATTCACGAGAAAGGGCCGGTAACCGGGATGCCCAGTCCCATGATCCAAAAAGATCAAAGCAAATCAAAATAATTAAACAAAACTCCCCCAGGATTGTTGTTAGTTGGATGCACTCGTTGTTTCGAGCAAGCCATGGATTGATGCTTGTTGGTGGTTGGGGGAGTATAAACTTTTACCATTCTGCGTGGGAACTGCCTATAATGCATGTAGTACGGAAGATACATCCATCTCATAGTTGTTGTGTTGACAGCGAAAGTATGCCGCTCAAAATGTTATTCAATCTCTATTTTCAAATCGAGTTCTGGCACGTCTACAAATCCCTGCTTCCCTCTACGAAAGGCCTATCTATTTATTTTTATGTTAAGTCATCACCTTCTTATTAAAGAGCACCCGCTGGAGAGCACACTTTCATTTGCATTCATTATTATTGGTTTATATTGGGTATGACTTGACTGGATCTCTTTTACCATGAATTACAATGTTTAGTCAGTCCTTGATCTTTAAAGGTGCTCTGCATTTATGTTTTGCGGTCTCAGAAAGGGCTAGCGAGATACCATTTTATTATACCATGTTATGATTGTTTTGAGGAAGTGTTGTCATCCGAGTTTTATTATTATCGCTCGCTAGCTGATTATGCTATTGATATGAGTAATTGTGAGACCTAAGTGTTATTGTGAGTATGGTTAGTTTATAATCTTGTTGAAACCTGAATGATGGCTTTGCATGCTTACAACAACAAGAGCAAATAGAGTTTGTAAAAGTTTTTCTTTATCACTTTCAGTTTATCAACTGAATTGCTTGAGGACAAGCAAAGGTTTAATCTTGGGGGAGTTGATACGTCTCCAACGTATCTACTTTTCCAAACACTTTTGCCCTTGTTTTGGACTCTAACTTGCATGATTTGAATGAAACTAACCCGGACTGACGTTGTTTTCAGCAGAATTACCATGATGTTGTTTCATGTGTAGAAAACAAAAGTTCTCGAAATGTCCTGAAAATCCTCGGAGGCACTTTTTGGAAAATATAAAAAATACTGGAGAAAGAATCAAGACCAGGGGGCCCACACCCTGTCCACGAGGGTGGGGGGCGTGCCCTCCCCCCTGGGCGCACCCCCCTGTCTCGTGGGCCCCCCGAGGCTCCACCGACCTCAACTCCAACTCCATATATTCCGTCTCGCGGAGAAAAAAATCAGGGAGAAAGTTTCATCACGTTTTACGATACAGAGCCGCCGCCAAGCCCTAATCTCTCGCGGGAGGGCTGATCTAGAGTACGTTCGTGGCTCAGGAGAGGGGGATTCGTCGCCATCGTAATCATCAACCATCCTCCATCACCAATTTCATGATGCTCACCATCGTGCATGAGTAATTCCATCGTAGGCTTGCTGGACGGTGTTGGGTTGGATGAGATTTATCATGTAATAAAGTTAGTTTTGTTAGGGTTTGATCCTAGTATCCACTATGTTCTGAGATTAATGTTGCTATGACTTTGCTATGCTTAATTCTTGTCACTAGGGCCCGAGTGCCATGATTTCAGATCTGAACCTATTATGTTTTCATGAATATATGTGTGTTCTTGATCCTATCTTGCAAGTCTATAGTCACCTATTATGTGTTATGATCCGACAACCCCGAAGTGACAATAATCGGGATAATTCTCGGTGATGACCGTAGTTTGAGGAGTTCATGTATTCACTATGTGTTAATGCTTTCGTCCAGCTCTCTATTAAAAGGAGGCATTAATATCCCTTAGTTTCCACTAGGACCCTGCTGCCACTGGAGGGTAGGACAAAAGATGTCATGCGAGTTCTTTTCCATAAGCATGTATTACTATATTCAGAATACATGCCTACATTACATTGATGAACTGGAGCTAGTTCTGTGTCACCCTATGTTATAGCTATTACATGAGGAATCGCATCCGACATAATTATCCATGACTGATCCATTGCCTACGAGCTTTTCATATATTGTGCTTCGCTTATTTACTTTTCCGTTGCTATTGTTACAATCACTACAAAACCCAAAAATATTACTTTTGTCGTCTTTACCTTTACCACTGTTACCATTACTATCATACTACTTTGCTACTAAATTCCTTGCTACAGATACTAAGTTATCCAGGTGTTGTTCAATTGACAACTCAACTGCTAATACTCAAGAATATTCTTTGGCTCCCCTTGTGTCAAATCAATAAATTTGGGTTGAATACTTTACCCTCGAAAGCTGTTGCGATCCCCTACACTTGTGGGTCATCAAAAGTCTGTATGCATATATTTACCTTGAGTCTTCTTAGCTTGATGTAAACATGGATTTCAGTGGTAGACATGATGTGATTGATCTTAATGGGACATCTATTAGACTTAATGGGGCATCTATTGAGCTCATATTTACTGTTTGACATTATGCTAGTTTTGCAGTGAAACAGAGTTATATGGATTTATCCTGAATGCAACTCTTCACGCCGACACTCCTGCAGGTGCTGCCATTTTTTATTGTAGAGAAGGGAATCGTTGTTCCGACTATTACTTGCATTTTTAACCGGGGGACTGCTTTTACTTGCACATACGTCTACATTGTTACAGGGCTGTATTTTGTGTACTGATTGCCATTGTAAATGTCATTGATCGGGTCTTTCTGTTGGTGTTGTTGGCTGAATCTAAGTTGGGATGTACTTATCATGTCAAATAGTGTTTCTTTTGAAGCCTAAAGTGGGGATGACATTTGAAGGATTGAAGGCCATGGAGGATTTTGACAAGTCTTATGCACACCAATCTGGTTTTGGAGTTCGTATTGGACAAGAGAAGAAGTTAGAAAATGATGTAGTTCGCACTAAATGATACATGTGTAACAGAGAAGGATTCAAATCAAATAAGTGTAAAATGATTGATGATCCATCGAAGAAAAGGCGTAAGAACATGGATAAAAGGTGTGGTTGTGATGCACATATCTTTGTGAAGTTGTGCGGCAATGATACCTATAAGACAGAATCATGGGTCGAGCACCATAGTCATGGTCTTGTGTCTCCTGATAAGCTTCATTTGATCAGATCAAACCATTGAGTTAGTGTGAGAGAAAAGAACACATTGTACACATGCAACAAAGCAAGTGTAGGCACATGCCAGGCATACAAGCTCCTCCATGTCAGTAAGGGTGGGTTTGCAAATGCTGGATGCACAAAGAGGGACTTAGATTAAAAAATCAAGAATGCAGATGCACAAATGTTTGCGGCCCACCTGGCTAGAAAGCAGGAAGTTAATTCAACATATTTTTTATGATTTTGTTGTGAGTGATGAAGGAAGGTTGATTTATGTGTTCTGGATAGATGCCACAAGTAGGAAGAACCACTAGTACAACGAGCTGCTATACAAATGGTTCTTAACCCCTTTATGCGACAACATTTTGAACCGTTTCCTAGTGAGTGTGGGCGATAAGGGGGGGGGGTCCTTCCCACACGACTTAGAAACTATCGGCGATAGGCCCTCCAGTCACACATGTTGGGCAAAATGAGCCTGTGTGCGACGGGCGAGCAATCAAATACAATTATACAGGCCCAATCGGTTCCGGTCGTACGTAGATCACACACAGTTAGTCCCAGACAAACCTTTCAGTTTGTATGTACATTCCACACAGTCAATCCAAGGAATACGTTTCCATTCGTATGTACATCCCACACAGTCAATCCAATAGGTATGTTTCTGTTCGTATATACATCTCACATAGTCACTCCAAGTAAAACATTTTTGTTGGCATGTGCATCACACACAATTTTCCTCGTTAAATCATTTCTGATAGCGTCGTCAATGCAGACGATATTAACAATTTTATCGTTCCACATGGTGTGTATAAGAAACTGTGTGGCATAGGCTGCCCATCACACACACTTTTTATGTGGAAAACGTTTGCGCAAGGTGGCCTAATGCAAACAGTTTTCAAGAGGAAGTCGTGTGTGATTGTTCATTGATCCAACATGGTTTCTTCCTAGAAACTGTGTGTGTTGCCTGAGGTCATCGCCCATGGAGTTTTCTCAATAACATTTGCAATGGAAAAACCCAATTAGCAAGCTAATTGGCCTATTATTAATAAACCATTTATTAATCAAATTGATATTTCATATTAAGCACACAATATATTTATTTTTCGTATTAAGGAAGCAGGATTTCATAATTGAAATACATCAGAGTACAACATCATATAGCTTCAGCACTCAGTTACGCCATATAGGCATATAGCTAGCTACCCCATTACACAATTGCACCAGCACCAAGTTTCATATGTAACATCTATAACCTTTCGAAATTAGCATCATAGATGGTACATAGACAGATGAATCTCATCTGGAAAACTGCTGAAGCGGACGGCGAATATTGAGCCTTCATTGATATTGAAGGTCTTTGCAACTTTAGGCCAGTGCCTGTGGATGATTGACCGTCCATCCTTTGTCCTCTTCAGAAAGACTTCAATATTTTACCGTAGGTGTTGTATGAATACCTTCCTCGCCTCCTAACCGTACATGTGGTTTGAGAGGTAATCATCAATGAACTGCTTTGGAAAGGCTTGAAAACAAGGATATGCATAAATATCTTCTCTAGATTTGAAATGTGCAAAAGAATAAAAAAATACATGGTATAATAGTTAGTACCATCTTGTAGTGAACTGATGTCTTCTTCATTGTGCAGACAAAGATCTTGTTGTTTTTGTCGCTAATCTCTTTATCCTAACAATCTTTCTCAGTTTCTTGACTTGACTGATATTCATGGACAACTCATTTCCCCATATACAAAAAGGGTCGAACAGTGGGTCAAAACCTCTGACAAAAGGACCTACATGTGCAAGACCAAATTGTTAAAAACCTAAATATTAGAATGGTTCCTGTAATTGCACAATAATGTGCTATTAGACAAAGGACCATGCATGTGCAAACCTCGATTGTAAACCTCAGTGCTTCCCATTGTTTCCCTGCAACACATATAAGGTAGTTAGTGATCAGATTAAGTGAGGGTTGACATGCTATCTGTAAAATATGTTGATGAAAAATAAGGTTGTCAGAATCATGATTTTGAATCGGATCGAGCCTCGATGGTAGGATCGCAAATCGTAGAATCTTCACTATTAGGATCGTAGAAACATAGATTCTATGAAGTAAAATCGTAGAAATAGAGGGGTTAGTTTGGGTCGTAAAGTCATTCAATCATATAACAGAATCGCAATTCTGACAACCTTGATGAAAAATAAACACATTGCAGATTCATCAGATTAATTCGAGCCACATGGAAAATCCCTTTATCCAAACCAAGCATCATTAAGAACTAGGAAATATAGCAATTGTATATGTCTCATGTATTAAGTGCATCCAAATTCGATTTATTCCTCACATGCAGAACAATACAAAACTCTACCCACAACAATTGGACATCACATTGTAAAATTGAACCAAGCAATTAACTAAACACCACAACAAATGAACCAAACATTAACTGAGCACCACATTGCACAATATAACATACTCCTAATAGAAGATCAAACAGTTAACCAAACCAAGCATTCTTGATAACTTAGAAATATGGCAATTGCATTTGTTTCTCATGTAATTTGTACATCCAAATTCGATTTATTTCTCACATGGAAGACAAAACAAAATTGCACCCAGAAGAATTGAACATCACATTGCAGAATTGAACCAAACAGTTAACTGAAGACGACAACAAATTAACCAAACTGTTAATAAGTGAGCACTGGACGACATATAGAACATATACACTAGAGGAACAGATTGCATGGTAAAAGTACATAAGACAATTCACTAGAATTTGTTAAGGATAGGCAGGAGCAGCACATGCAACGGGTAAACCGAGCATGCTTAACCGGCGTAGCTAGCTAACTGAACATAGGTCCTTATTGCGAGCTAATAAGACAAGCTACTCCTCATCATTGGAGATATCGATGATGATTGACTCCTTGGACATGGAAAAGGGCGAGGCCTCCACATCATGGGTACCCTCATCATAGTGGTGAGTTGCCTGAGCCGCTCTAGGCACCAACCTGTTGGCTCTTGAGTTGAGGTAATCACGGCACACGCTGAGAAAACACCTCATAGTCTTCATCGAAGGCACCGACAGTGGCCTCAAGAAAATGCCACAAACTGGCATTTAAAGCAGCCAACCACGTCGCGGCATCGATGCACGAGGCATTGATGGTGGCTTCGACGGCAAGGTGCTCCTCCAAGATCTGGGGGTCGGCACGAATGGCAGCCATCGCGACCTCATCCGTGCATGCGGCCGCGATTTGCTTCTTCGCTGCCGAATTCTCCTTGAGCTCCTGGCTATACTGCACACACCATGGCTTAGGGAAGCGCTTATTTGGGTAGGGGTCGGTGATTTGGGTGGAAGGTGTCGCACCAACGGTTGGTGCATGTGGGATGTAGAAGGAGGAGGAGTCGGGTGTCGATTACCTGCTTGGATCGATGAGGCCAAGCAGCGCGAAGGAGGGTCACCGGTGAGGAGGCAGCGTTGCAAGCAAGGAGTGAAGGTTTGAACTTGGAAAGGAAGGAAAAAACAAGGGAAATGTGGCTTTTGGTGAGGGGGAGGGGTTGGGGAGGTAGATATTTCCACGGAAGACGAAAATTTTCGATCAGTGCAGCGAAAAAACTGGCGCGCAAAGTGTCGTCAGACACAGCTCCTTATTCAGCACTGTGTACGATATGTGAACATCACAAATGATTCATATAGCTTACCCCATGTGTGATGAGTTTGAACGTGCAAATTTTGCTCCGAATATTCCAGGTTACAGTGGTCATCCACATCATTGCATAATTTGGGTACACAAAGGAGCCTACAACACACCCACACTTCTTAATCGAGCAAGTTAAACAATTAAACAGAGCTAGCTAACCTAAACATTACTCTAACAAATTAAAGACCGGCGCACTAAATTAAACAAAATGTACTTCTCCGGTTGTCTCTTGTCGATCTCCGCCGCCTCATCCATGTCCAGCTTGTGCCCGACGATCTCCTAGGGAAGGGGCTCCATGGCATCCATCACACCATACTCGGCAAGCATCTCGCCATCCACATTCACCATCTCTTTGGAAAAGGCGGCAACGAGCTGGGCTTGGACGATCTCCATCGTGGCAAGGTATGCCGTGAAGGAACGGACAACTGCTTGAATGCTCTCGACGATTGTCAACTCTTCGGTCGTGGGTTGCCGACTGTTGTCGGAGAAGCTTCGTTCGATTTGTGTAGTGACCGCCATGAGCTGGGTGTGGGTGGCCTCAACATGGTCGTGGGCGGCCTCCATCAGGGATAAGGCCGCTGCTGCGGAACGAACAGCTGATGTGCCGCTCTTGCCAGTTCCTATCCCCGACGCAGATGTTGCTGCCGCCACCTGAGCAGCAACAACGACCGTTTGAGCTGCCTTGGCCACCCTATCGCAGATTGCAGCCGCACTCATGCAGCTTGTTACCATGCGCATGGAGGCTGCAGCCGCTCTCTCGCCGGAATGGGCCATCGAAGTGGCCCATACGATGCGGGTCCACGTCCCCATCTTTCATCGGTGACGATTGAACAGTGAAATGATATTTGGGGAGCGAGCTAGTGTCCTTGACGCACTGACTGTGGACTGTAGCCGACGCACCTTCTCATGTAAGCCATATACGTACTACTCCGACAGTGCTCCAAGATATTTTATACTGCACCTCACAAGGTTGGTGATAATAAACTGTGTGCGATCTACTTGATTTTTTGTCGTAACTTGAAATACATAATTGGGTCACAACGACAAAGGAGGGTGCTTGAATTGCTAGAACTTTTATTTGCAGTGAACATGCAACTATAGGTGTGTCATCACAAAAATCGGAATTATTCAAGGTTCGTTTGGGCATTTTTATACATTAACTTGGTTTTCTAGGCATTTTAGGTGCACAATTCAAAATTAAACTACACGCACATGCTCCCGCTGCACCAAAATGGGTTCTAAAATCATATATGTGTCCATGGGTTGATGCTTATGTCCAATGCAATAAATGGTGATGAATTTCAAACACCTCGGCACTGTGGCTCATCGGCAAACATTGAGATAGTTGGTTTTGAAATTCTAGTAAATCCAAAACTCGTCTGAAATTCATGAACCTTGGCATGCTATCATGAAATGGCATCAACATGTTGTGGTAAAAAAATGTCCCATTTGGGGCAAGTTTTGGTATAAGCTTCTCACAAACTAGAGCTTCTCACAAGAAGCCTCATGGTTCCGGTAGGGAACATGTCACCTTTGTGGACGAAATGATATTCGTTGCCTCTTCTTGCTTTCAAATTTTTTCTGGTGTCAACATAGAACAACACGAGTGTCGTGTTAAATTTTGGATTTTTTCGGGGTTCGTTTGGACATTTTTATACATTAACTAAGTTTCTAGGCATTTATGTGCATAATTTAATTTTGAACTACAGGCACATGCTCGAGTGCATAAAAATGGGTTAAAAATCAAATGTGTGTCCTTGGTTGCATGCTTAGGTCCCATGCAAGAAATGGGAATGAATTTCAAACACCTTGGCACCGTCGCTTGGCCGCAAACATTGAGATACATGGTTTTAAAATTCTAGTAAATCCAAAACTCATCTGAAATTCATGAAACTTGGCATGCTATCATGGAATGACATCAACATGTTGTGGTAAAAAAATGTCCCATTTGTGCAGGTTTTGGTATAAGCTTCTCAGAAACCAGAGCTTCTCACAACAAGCCTCATGGTTCCGGTAGGGAACGTGTCACCTTTCTGGATGAAACGATATTCGTTGCCACTTCTTGCTTTCAATTTTTTTCTAGTGTCAACATAGAACAACAGGAGTGTCATGTTAGATTTTGTAATTTTTCGGGGTTTGTTTGGACATTTTTATACATTAACTGAATTTTCTATGCATTTATGTGCATAGTTCAAATTTGAACTACAGGCACATGCCCAAGTGCATAAAAATGGGTTGAAAAATCAAATGTGTGTCCTTGGTTGCATGCTTAGGTCCATGCAATAAATGGTCATGAATATCAAACACCTCGGCACCATCGCTTGGCCGCAAACATTGACATACATGGTTTTAAAATTCTAGTAAATCCAAAACTCGTCTGAAATTCATAAAACTTGCAATCCTATCATGGAACAGCATCAATATGCTGTGGTGAAAAATTGTCCCATTTGGGGCAGGTTTGGGTATAAGCTTCTCACAAACTAGAGCTTCTCACAACAAGCCTCATGGTTCCGTTAGGGAATGTGTCACCTTTGTGGACGAGACGATATGCGTTGCCTCTTCTTGCTTTCAAATTTTTTCTAGTGTCAACATAGAACAACAGGAGTGGTGTGTTACATTTTGGAGTTTTTTTGGGGTTCGTTTGGACATTTTTTATACATTAACTGAGTTTTATATGCATTTATGTGCATAATTCAAATTTGAACTACAGGCACATGCTCCAGTGTATATAAATGCGTTAAAAAAATCAAATATGTGTCTTTGGTTGGATGCTTAGGTCCCATGCAAGAAATGGGAATGCATGTCAAACACCTCAGCATAGTCGCTTGTAACACCCCAAAAATTTAACCAAGTTTTCGATATTAAAATTTTTCCAGGAGTTTTAAAATTTTGCATTCTGGATTTTTTCTGTTGATTTCAGAACTCTTCTTTTATTGTTAAGGAGTTTTATCTTTTTCCCAAGTGGAGCTTTCCAAAATATATTGGACTTATATGCTCTCTGTATAACAATTTCTTAATCAGTAGATTCATTCATTAAATTATTTCACCCTGAGCTTTATTCATTAAAATGACTTTCTTTAAGTTTTGGAGCTCTTTTTGTACTGCAACCATTTGATATATTTATCTTAAAATCCAACCAAAATTTGGAGATATCATGTGATGTCTCTAAATCACTTTTGTGCAATAATATAATTATTTCATTGCATATTTTGAGTTTTACATCTGTTTTTCAAATCTGGTCCAGTGGGCATTTTTGCACTATAGCCTAATTAAATATTTCCCCAGAGCCTCCACCAAAATTATGGGATGTCAGTAGTAGCATGCCATCCAACTTTATGCAAGACCATAGTGTTGTTCTTTGGAATATTTGAGTGATTCAACCTCTTTTCCATTCTAGACCAGACTTGTATTTTCTACTGCAACCTCTTTCTTTCTTGCTCATATGACCTTGTGCTTTCTCATGCTTATAGTCAACCCTGCAAAACCCCTAAGTCCAGGAGCATGCACTCTTTGGAACAATTTTGGCCCATGTAATGATGCCATTTCCTCCCTGTCCAGAATTATAGTTTTGCAAAACTTGCACTAGCAAGTATCCCCTTTTTGCAAACTAACTTCACCACCATCTCATACATCCAAAGAGACCCCACTCTGGGAGATTTGGCCACCCCAAGAACTGCCTAGGTGCCTTTGGCATTTTGACAAACACCCTGAGTGCATAGCCAATTTTGGCATGGATTCAAGTTTGCATTGTGAACTTGAGCCCCTAACCTATCCAGCATGTCCCATGGATTTGCCCTAACCTATAACCCCACACTGCTAACCCTCTTGTGGTTTGGAACCCTCTAGCATGTCGTGGCTTTTCGTCAAGCACGTCCCGTGCGTGCTCTGGGCGCGCCCAGAGCGTGCGTTTGGCATGCACATGCGCCCGAGTCGCCGCGTCCCGCCCCGCACTCACCCCGGTCCGTGACCGACTGCAGCCAGCATGCAGTGTCCCCTTCTGCACCCACCAGCCCCGCAGCTCTCGCCACGTCTTCGGCAGGCCAGCCGCTAGCCGCCTGTAACGCCCCAGTTATACTTTCCATATTTGTATCCAACTCTTGCCGTCTCCGGCGCTAAGTTATATTTATTTCTCGGGTTTGGGTCTTTGTCTTCGTGTGTGTTGTTTTCGTTTTCATGCATCTCATATCAGGTCATCACGTGCATTGCATTTGCATACATGTTCACCTCATGCATTCGATCATTTTCCCCGTTGTCCGTTTTGCATTCCGGCGCTTCGTTCTCCTCCGGTGGTCATTTCTACCTTTCTTTCTTGTGTGGGGTTTAAACATTTCCGGATTGGACCGAGTCTTGCCAAGCGGTCTTGGTTTACTACCGGTAGACCGCCTGTCAAGTTTCGGGTCATTTGGACTTCGTTTGATACCCCAACGGTTAACCGAGGGACCGAAAAGGCCTCTTGTGTGTTGCAGCCCAACACCCCCCAAATTTGGCCCAAAACCCACCAAACTCTGCTCCATGTCCTAGAGCGTTCGATCACGATCGTGTGGGCGAAAACCGCACCTCATTTGGACTCTCCTAGCTCCCTCTATGCCTATATATACACCCCTCCGTTTTCGGATCTCTCCCTCTCCCCGAAACCCTAAAAAAAAAAGATTTCCTTCCTCCGCCGCCGACGGACGTGTCCGGATCGGACCGGACACCGTCCGCCCCGCCGCCGCCAGCCAACCGCGAGCCGCCAAGTGGCGCCTCGGGTCCCCAGTTCACCGCCGACGCCCGGGGCCCGCCAGGCCCACGAAGGGCCCTCCCCGGCCCGCAGTCTCCCCGCCGCCTCCTCCTACGTCCGCCGCCGCCACCTCCGGCGCCGGTGGCCGCCGCCGCCGCGGGCCGCCGCGCCCCCGACCGGAGTTCGTCGCCGCGTCGCCGCGGGCCGCCGCGCCCGACCCCGCTCCGCCCCGCTGCCATCTCCGGTGGTCGCGGCTCCGCCACCGCCCGGCGCCGCCGTCCCGGCCACCGGACGCCGCCCCGCCGGCCGTCGTCCCCGCCTTCGCCGGCGTCGCCTCGGGAGGCGCGCCCCGACCCGGCTGCTACAGTGCCCGAACCCTAGATCTGAGATCTAAACCGAGGGTTGACTTTTTCCCTCTCCCTCTAATTTTTATGCATTCTTTGGCTGCTTGTATCTCCGCAACCGTAGATCCGTTTTAGGCGTATGATATGTCAAAATCTTCGTCTCGACATGTACATCATTTCATTCCATTGCATCATTTGCATTTGAGGTCATCTTGATACCCAAAATGCTGTTAGAAGGAGGCTTCGTGAGTTAAACTGCAGATCCGTTAGTTCATCATGCACTTTTGTCATTTTTGCTATATTTAATCCGTGCATGATATGCCTGTGCCCCTTTGGGGTGTATTGTGAAGCATTTTGTCTTCTTTCCAGAGGTGCCACCCATGCATTTTTAGGATGTGTGTGTTGTCTTGTGCAAGCTTGCGAAGAGAGGTACCTGAGATTGCAGATTTCAGGGACTTAGTGATTTTCACTAAGTCTGGGATATTTTAGTTCATGATGCCATATGTCCAGCTTGTTTCCTAGTGATCCGTGCCTCTTTTGAGGATGATCAGTAAGGGAGTTTTGATATTTATGTCATGCTCTATCCATCCATGTCTTTGTTGGCATTTGTGGAGTGCTCTAGGTTGACTCAATCGAGCTCAACTTTTGCTTCGTTGTTAATCTGGGCAGATCGTCAACTTGTTTGCGATTTCGCCGATGCTACCGTTAGTGTTCCATGCATGCTATGCCTTCGTTCTTGCCATGTGTAGCTAGCACTTTGTGCCTTCTTGCTGGTTATATGCTTTACTTGCCATGACTTGCACCGTAGTGAGTGCATCGAGCTCGTTTACATGCCTTCGTGAGTTAGATTTCAGTATGTCTCAGTTTTCACTAAGTCTGAAAACTGATTGTGTTCGAGCGATGTTCGTGAGCTCGGTAGAGTACTTTGTGAACCCTTTTGGCCCCAGGTCACTTTGGGTGTTTTATTAAGCTTGTTGAGTAGCTCCATGCCATGTTCTTACTTGTCATGTTCAGGTTTTCTATCATGTTGTTTTGCTGCTCCGAAGAGGGCTTCGTGATCTGAAATTTCAGACTAGTGTTAATTTCACTAAGTCTGAAATCTGTTTTGCATTTGCGTTTTAGCCATGCTTGTTTGAACCTCTTAATGGATGAATTTGCCTGTGGCTCAGTGCTAGTGTTTTGTCGACCATCTTGTGTACTTCACTGCCATGTATTTTGTTTTCATGTTTGGTGGCTGTAGCATGTTCATTCCGTTGCATTTAGATGCCTACTTGCTGTAAGTCGCATACCGGTGTCGTATCTTAAAACGCTCGCCATTTCCAAACCGTAACTCCGATTCCAATGATCTTTATATCGTTTTCAAGCGATTTCATCCCCTCTATCCAGTGGCACACTTGGTTTTCCAAGTTGATGCCAGGTTCATGCATTTCCTGTCATATCTTGCATCTTGCATCCCGCATCGCATCCCGCATAGCATATCGTCATTTCATCGTATTGCTTGTTCTTGCCCGTGGTTGATTGTATCCTTGTTGCTTGTTTGTCTTGTTGGGTAGAGCCGGGAGACGAGTTTGCTACCGAGGAGCCCGTTGAGTTTGCTTGTGAGGATCCAGTCAACTCTGACAACTGTGCAGGCAAGATGATCATACCCTCGAAATCACTACTATCTTTGCTATGCTAGTCTGCTCGCTCTTTTGCTTTGCCACTGCTACGATGCCTACCTTTTGCTTGTCAGCCTCCCAATTGCCATGTTAAACCTCTAACCCACCATTGTCCTAGCAAACCGTTGATTGGCTATGTTACCGCTTTGCTCAGCCCTTCTTATAGCGTTGTTAGTTGCAGGTGAAGATTGGAGCCGTTCCTTGTTGGAACATTTATATTCTTGTTGGGATATCATTATATTGCTATGTTATCTTAATGCATCTATATACTTGGTAAAGGGTGGAAGGCTGGGCCTCTCGCCTAGTGTTTTGTTCCACTCTTGCCGCCCTAGTTTCCGTCATATCGGTGTTATGTTCCCGGATTGTGCGTCCCTTACGCGGTTGGGCTATAATGGGAACCCCTTGATAGTTCGCCTTGATTAAAGCTTTTCCAGCAATGCCCAACATTGGTTTTACCATTTGCCACCTAGCCTCTTTTTCCCTTGGGTTTCCGGAGCCCGAGGGTCATCTTATTTTAGCCCCCCACGGGCCAGTGCTCCTCTGAGTGTTGGTCCGAACTAGAGCCCTGTGCAGTGCCACCTCGGGGAAACTCAAGGTTTGGTTTTAGCTGTACGGATTGCTCATCTGAGTGTGCCCTGAGAAAGAGATATGTGCAGCTCCTATCGGGATTTGTCGGCACATTCGGGCGGTGTTGCTGGACTTGTTTTAACCTGTCGAATCATCTTGTTGTACCGAGATACCGAGTCTGATCGGTGTGTCTTGGGTGGAGGTCTATTCCTTCGTTGACCGTGAGAGCTTGTTATGGGCTAAGTTGGGACCCCCCCTGCAGGGATTGATCTTTCGAAAGCCGTGCCCGCGGTTATGGGCAGATGGGAATTTGTTAATGTCCGGTTGTAGATGACTTGAACTAAACTTAATTAAAATGAATCAACCGTGTGTGTTACCGTGATGGCCCCTTCTCGGCGGAGTCCGGGAAGTGGACACGGTGTTGGAGTTATGCTTGCGCAGGATGTTCCTTTAGCTTCTCGCTCGTGCTTCGCCTTCTCTTCTCGCTCTCCTTTTGCGTATAAGTTAGCCACCACATATGCTAGTCGCTTGCTGCAGCTCCACATATATTTGCCTTATCCATTCCCATGAGCTTAAATAGTCTTGATCGCGTGGGTGTGAGATTGCTGAGTCCCTGTGGCTCACAGATACTACAACTCCAGATGCAGGTCCAGGTGATTCCGCTCCAGTTGACGATTACGAGCTCAGGTGGGAGTTCGACGAGGACTCTCAGCGATACTACGTGTCCTTTCCAGATGATCAGTAGTGGTGCCTAGTTGGGGTTATCGATTCAGGACCTTGTCGCATGTTGGGGGTCTTTTCTATTTTGGCGCCGTAGTCGGGCCATGAGTGTTTGTTTGATGGATGTTGTTTATGTACTCTGATGTGACGTGGCGAGTGTAAGCCAACTATGTTATCTCCCCCTTTTATTATGTATTGCATGGGATGTTGTAATGATTGCCTGACTTGCGACATTGCTTTCAATGCGGTTATGCCTCTAAGTCGTGCCTCGACACGTGGGAGCTATAGCCGCATCGAGGGCGTTACAAGTTGGTAATCAGAGCCATCCCCGACCTTAGGAGCCCCATTGCTTGATCGTTTTTAGCAGCCGAGTTGTGTCTAGAAAAATGTTTTGAGTCCTTAGGAATTATATATCGGAGAGCTTAGGAATTCTTTTTACTTCCCAGTCTCCTCATCGCTCTGGTAAGGCATCCTGGCGTAGAGTTTTGACTCTTCTCTTCTCAAATTTCACAAAAAAATTTTTAGGATCACGCGAGTATCTTGGTTTTGTTCCGATGGTTTTGTGACGAGAACATTGTTCTTGGTGCCTCCTGTCTTTAGGGGTTGTGGCAGTGTCCCGGGGAGTTGAGCTCCGAGGTGTTGTCGTCACAATTTCATCATTGCAATTCTGGTATACTTGAGATATGTTCGCCGACATCGAAAATCTCTTTTATGCAGTTCGTTGGTGAGATAACCTCGACGCCACCCAGTACTGGGGCGGGAGTTCGGGAGTATCGCCATAACTTGTATAACGGATGCTTTTCGAAGGTTGAGGTAGATGGTTTCCGAAGTTTTCCTGGTTATGTGTTGAAGGATGGATACAGCTGGATGTAGGATTTGCTAGTTTGGGTGAGATATTGTGCTTCCCCTGTATCCCCAACACCTGATTGCATAACCGGAAAGGTTCGGGAGTTTCATAGGTGGGAATTCTAGTAGCTCTAGTTCTTCTTCCACGGATATTGGTTTGAGATTGGGATTTCTTACCGATTATTCGTTCTTGATCCGTACCTTGTTGATTTATTTCTATACCTTAATTCTTCGTGGCTTCTCAATTTATGGATATGTGATCATTTGAAGAGGAATGCATTCGTTCATTTTGTTCAGATGTGAAGACTATATGTTGCAATTTTCATTCCGTTGGATTCAGCTTCTGTATTGTTGTCTATCTATGTGCTAATGGTGGTCAACCTGTTCAGGATGGCTCCTCCAACGCGCACGACTCCGAATCCTAATCCGCCTCCACCTCCGCCTCCTCCGGAGGCATGGCAAGCTGTGATGGCCGCTACTAATGCAAACACACAGTTGATCATGCAAATTCTCCAAGAGCGCAATCAAGGCAATCAAGGGAATCAAGGCCATAATCAGCACCACTTTGCTACTCTGAACCAGTTCCTTGCTAATGGTCCAAAGACGTTCAGCGGTTGTGTTGAGGCTACCGACGCTGACGATTGGCTAGTGGATCTGGGCAAGCATTTTGAATGCAGCAACGTCAGGCCTGAAGATTTCGTCAAGTTCGCTTCTTTCCAGCTCAAAGATCAGGCTGCAGAGTGGTTCCAGCAGTACAAGGATTCCAGAGGTGGACGTGTTATCACTTGGGACGATTTCCGTCAAGATTTCCGCGCTCATCACATCCCTCAAAGCGTGGTTGAGAGTAAGCGTCAGGAATTCCGCAATCTGAAGCAAGGCTCTTTGTCTGTCTATGACTACAACAAGTTGTTCCAGAAGCTCGCCCGTTTTGCCAAGCAGGATGTTCCTGATGAGAAGAGTATGATCTATCAGTTCAGGGGTGGTCTTCGTGAGGAAATTCAGCTCGCTCTTGTCCTCTTTGAGCCGTTGAGATACGATGAGTTCTACAACATGGCACTGAAGCAAGAGGCTGCTCAGATGAGATGTGATGCTTCCAGGAAGCGTGCCAGAGATGTTACTCCGTCTTCCTCTACTCAAGTGGTCAAGCAGCAGAAGTATTGGCTTCCTCCTCCTCCGTTCCGTCAGCCGTATCAGCAGAAGAGCAAAGGTGGCAGTGGTTTCTCCCACCCACCCAACCCAGGCTTTCAGAACAAGGCTTCGTCTCAAGCTCCAAGATCGAGTGCTCCGTATCACCGTCCGCTTTCAGAGGTCACGTGCAACAAGTGCCAACAGAAGGGTCACTATGCCAACAAGTGTACCAACCAGAGGCGTCTTCCTCCTCCTCCTCCTGTCAGATCGGCAAGTACAGCTGTGGTCAAGCACAATCCCAAGCACGCCAAGGTCAATATGGTGAATGCAGCTCAGGCAGAGGATTCTTCAGATGTGATCATGGGTAACCTTCCTGTTAATGATATTCCTGCAAAAGTTCTTTTTGACACTGGTGCATCGCATTGTTTCATCTCGAGACCTTTTGCTTCCAAGCATGATTTTGTTACTCAAATGTTGCCGAGACCGTTGTCTATTGACTCTCCGGCCAGCCTCTTGACATCTCGAGTGTGTGTTCCGGATGTTACAATCACTTTGGGCGACTGCAAGTTTCTCTCTTCTCCGGTGGTTCTTGGCAATTCCGATATCGATCTTATTCTCGGGATGGACTGGCTCTCTAAGCATAAAGCTCAGCTTGATTGTGCAGCCAGGCAGATTCAACTGACTCATTCGTCTGAGGATGTAATTGTTTTTGCCGCTCGGGATAATTCCATCCGGTTGTTTTCTCTCAATGAGAAGGGTGAATTGGATGCTATCTCTCAAATTCCTGTCGTTTGCGAATATCAAGACGTCTTTCCAGAAGAACTTCCAGGGATGCCTCCAAACCGGCCGGTTGAATTTGTTATTGAACTTGAGCCCGGTACGGAACCTGTGTGCAAACGTCCCTACAAGCTCGGCCCCGAAGAGTTGAAGGAGTTGAAGAAACAACTCGATGAGCAAGAAAGATTGGGTCTCATTCGGCCTAGTACTTCTCCGTGGGGTTGTGGTGTTCTTTTTGTGAAGAAGAAGGATGGATCGAGTCGACTTTGTGTTGATTACCGTCCAGTAAACAAGAAGACCATCAAGAATAAATACCCACTTCCCAACATAAATGAGCTGTTTGAACAACTCAAGGGTGCTCAAGTATTCTCCAAGCTTGATCTCCGTATGGGTTATCATCAGATTCGTATTCGTGAGCAAGATATTCCCAAGACGGCGTTCAGAACAAGCTTTGGTTCATATGAATACACCGTCATGTCTTTTGGCCTCGCCAACGCTCCTCCGACGTTCTCTCGCATGATGAACTTCATCTTCAACCCCTACACCAATGAATTCGTTTTGGTCTATCTCGACGACATTCTGGTTTTCTCGAAGAACAAGAAAGATCATGCCAAGCACTTGCGTTTGGTTCTTGACAAGCTCAGAGAACATCAGTTCTACGCCAAGTTCTCCAAGTGTGAATTTTGGCTCGATGAGGTTCTTTATCTTGGTCATATCATCTCCGCCAAGGGCATTTCCGTGAATCCTGAGAAGGTGTCCGCAATTGTGAATTGGGAACCTCCTCAGAACGTGAAGCAACTCCGCAGTTTTCTCGGTCTCGCAAGCTATTGCAGAAGATTCGTTGAAAACTTTTCTAAGATCGCCAAGCCTCTCTCAAATCTTCTTCAGAAGCACGTCAAGTACGTTTGGTCTCCGGAGTGTGATATTGCTTTCAACTCTTTGAAAGAGAAATTGGTCACTGCTCCAGTTCTGACTCCGCCTGATGAAACCAAGCCGTACGAGGTCTTTTGTGATGCCTCTCTCCAAGGTCTCGGTGCTGTACTGATGCAAGAGAAGAAAGTTGTTGCTTATACCTCTCGCCAGTTGAAACCTAATGAGAAGAACTACCCCACTCATGATCTCGAGTTGGCGGCAGTTGTACACGCTTTGTTGACTTGGAGACATCTTCTATTGGGAAGGAAAGTGGATATTTTCACTGATCACAAGAGTCTCAAGTACATCTTCACTCAGCCTAATCTCAACCTAAGGCAGACTCGATGGGTCGAAATGATTCAAGAGTACAATCCGAGTATCGAGTATACTCCAGGCAAGGCTAATGTGATTGCTGACGCTTTGAGCAGAAAAGCATATTGCAACAGTCTGATTCTCAAGCCTTATCAACCCGAGCTTTGTGAAGCTTTCCGCAAACTTAATCTGCAAGTTGTTCCTCAAGGTTTCCTCGCCAACCTTCAAGTCTCTCCTACCTTAGAAGACCAGATTCGCCAAGCCCAACTTCTTGATGCTATGGTGAAGAAGGTGAAGATTGGTATTGCAAAGAGTCAGTCCAAGTACAAGTGCTACCGACTTGATGACAAGGACACTCTCTTCTTCGAGGATCGAATTGTTGTGCCCAAAGGTGAACTCCGTAAGGTGATCATGAACGAGGCTCACAACTCTCTCCTCTCCATCCACCCTGGTAGTACGAAGATGTATCAGGACCTCAAGCAAGCTTATTGGTGGACTCGAATGAAGCGCGAGATCGCTCAATTCGTGAATGAATGTGATGTCTGCAGAAGAGTGAAGGCAGAACACCAAAGGCCAGCTGGTCTCCTCCAACCTCTTGCCATTCCAGAATGGAAGTTTGACCACATTGAAATGGACTTCGTGACTGGGTTTCCAAAGTCCAAGCGTGGCAATGATGCTATCTTCGTTGTCATCGACAAGCTCACCAAAGTGGCTCATTTTCTGCCTATCAAAGAGTCAATCACTGCAGCTCAATTGGCGGAACTCTATACCTCTCGCATTGTCTCTCTGCACGGTATTCCTCAAGTGATATCTTCAGACCGTGGCAGCATCTTTACCTCCAAGTTTTGGGATTCTTTTCAGAAGGCTATGGGCACCAACATCCGCTTCAGCACAGCTTTCCATCCTCAAACAAGCGGTCAAGTCGAGCGTGTCAACCAAATTCTTGAAGATATGCTCAGGGCTTGTGTGATCTCCTTCGGCATGAAGTGGGAGGATTGTCTTCCTTATGCCGAATTCTCATACAACAACAGCTTTCAAGCAAGTTCGGGCAAGGCCCCCTTCGAAATTCTGTATGGCAGGAAGTGCCGTACCCCTCTCAACTGGTCTGAAACCGGTGAACGTCAGCTGCTGGGTAATGACTTAATCACAGAAGCAGAAGAAATGTGCAAAGTCATTCGTGATAACCTCAAAGCAGCTCAATCCCGCCAGAAGAGCTACTATGATAGTAAGCATCGTGATCTGGTTTTCGAGATTGGGGATCATGTTTACCTCCGCGTCTCTCCCATGAAAGGTACTCGTCGCTTCGGTATCAAAGGGAAGCTTGCCCCTAGATACGTGGGACCTTTCAAGATTGTCAGCAAGAGAGGCGACCTCGCCTATCAACTCGAGCTTCCTTCAAACTTTGCAAATGTTCATGATGTGTTCCATGTCTCTCAGCTTCGAAAGTGCTTCAAGACTCCTGACCGCACCGTCAACTTCGAGGACATTGAGCTCCAAGAAGATCTCTCCTATCGTGAGCACCCAGTTGCTATTCTCGAAGAGACAGAACGCAAGACTCGCAACAAGTCAATCAAATTTCTCAAAGTCAAGTGGTCACACCATTCCGACCGTGAAGCTACCTGGGAACGCGAGGATCACCTTCGTTCTGAGAACCCGGAGTTCTTTCAGTCCTAGATCTCGGGACGAGATCTTTTCGTAGTGGTGGAGTGTTGTAACGCCCCAGTTATACTTTCCATATTTGTATCCAACTCTTGCCGTCTCCGGCGCTAAGTTATATTTATTTCTCGGGTTTGGGTCTTTGTCTTCGTGTGTGTTGTTTTCGTTTTCATGCATCTCATATCAGGTCATCACGTGCATTGCATTTGCATACATGTTCACCTCATGCATTCGAGCATTTTCCCCGTTGTCCGTTTTGCATTCCGGCGTTTCGTTCTCCTCCGGTGGTCATTTCTACCTTTCTTTCTTGTGTGGGGTTTAAACATTTCCGGATTGGACCGAGTCTTGCCAAGCGGTCTTGGTTTACTACCGGTAGACCGCCTGTCAAGTTTCGGGTCATTTGGACTTCGTTTGATACCCCAACGGTTAACCGAGGGACCGAAAAGGCCTCTTGTGTGTTGCAGCCCAACACCCCCCAAATTTGGCCCAAAACCCACCAAACTCTGCTCCATGTCCTAGAGCGTTCGATCACGATCGTGTGGGCGAAAACCGCACCTCATTTGGACTCTCCTAGCTCCCTCTATGCCTATATATACACCCCTCCGTTTTCGGATCTCTCCCTCTCCCCGAAACCCTAAAAAAAAAAAGATTTCCTTCCTCCGCCGCCGACGGACGTGTCCGGATCGGACCGGACACCGTCCGCCCCGCCGCCGCCAGCCAACCGCGAGCCGCCAAGTGGCGCCTCGGGTCCCCAGTTCACCGCCGACGCCCGGGGCCCGCCAGGCCCACGAAGGGCCCTCCCCGGCCCGCAGTCTCCCCGCCGCCTCCTCCTACGTCCGCCGCCGCCACCTCCGGCGCCGGTGGCCGCCGCCGCCGCGGGCCGCCGCGCCCCCGACCGGAGTTCGTCGCCGCGTCGCCGCGGGCCGCCGCGCCCGACCCCGCTCCGCCCCGCTGCCATCTCCGGTGGTCGCGGCTCCGCCACCGCCCGGCGCCGCCGTCCCGGCCACCGGACGCCGCCCCGCCGGCCGTCGTCCCCGCCTTCGCCGGCGTCGCCTCGGGAGGCGCGCCCCGACCCGGCTGCTACAGTGCCCGAACCCTAGATCTGAGATCTAAACCGAGGGTTGACTTTTTCCATCTCCCTCTAATTTTTATGCATTCTTTGACTGCTTGTATCTCCGCAACCGTAGATCCGTTTTAGGCGTATGATATGTCAAAATCTTCGTCTCGACATGTACATCATTTCATTCCATTGCATCATTTGCATTTGAGGTCATCTTGATACCCAAAATGCTGTTAGAAGGAGGCTTCGTGAGTTAAACTGCAGATCCGTTAGTTCATCATGCACTTTTGTCATTTTTGCTATATTTAATCCGTGCATGATATGCCTGTGCCCCTTTGGGGTGTATTGTGAAGCATTTTGTCTTCTTTCCAGAGGTGCCACCCATGCATTTTTAGGATGTGTGTGTTGTCTTGTGCAAGCTTGCGAAGAGAGGTACCTGAGATTGCAGATTTCAGGGACTTAGTGATTTTCACTAAGTCTGGGATATTTTAGTTCATGATGCCATATGTCCAGCTTGTTTCCTAGTGATCCGTGCCTCTTTTGAGGATGATCAGTAAGGGAGTTTTGATATTTATGTCATGCTCTATCCATCCATGTCTTTGTTGGCATTTGTGGAGTGCTCTAGGTTGACTCAATCGAGCTCAACTTTTGCTTCGTTGTTAATCTGGGCAGATCGTCAACTTGTTTGCGATTTCGCCGATGCTACCGTTAGTGTTCCATGCATGCTATGCCTTCGTTCTTGCCATGTGTAGCTAGCACTTTGTGCCTTCTTGCTGGTTATATGCTTTCCTTGCCATGACTTGCACCGTAGTGAGTGCATCGAGCTCGTTTACATGCCTTCGTGAGTTAAATTTCAGTATGTCTCAGTTTTCACTAAGTCTGAAAACTGATTGTGTTCGAGCGATGTTCGTGAGCTCGGTAGAGTATTTTGTGAACCCTTTTGGCCCCAGGTCACTTTGGGTGTTTTATTAAGCTTGTTGAGTAGCTCCATGCCATGTTCTTACTTGTCATGTTCAGGTTTTCTATCATGTTGTTTTGCTGCTCCGAAGAGGGCTTCGTGATCTGAAATTTCAGACTAGTGTTAATTTCACTAAGTCTGAAATCTGTTTTGCATTTGCGTTTTAGCCATGCTTGTTTGAACCTCTTAATGGATGAATTTGCCTGTGGCTCAGTGCTAGTGTTTTGTCGACCATCTTGTGTACTTCACTGCCATGTATTTTGTTTTCATGTTTGGTGGCTGTAGCATGTTCATTCCGTTGCATTTAGATGCCTACTTGCTGTAAGTCGCATACCGGTGTCGTATCTTAAAACGCTCGCCATTTCCAAACCGTAACTCCGATTCCAATGATCTTTATATCGTTTTCAAGCGATTTCATCCCCTCTATCCAGTGGCACACTTGGTTTTCCAAGTTGATGCCAGGTTCATGCATTTCCTGTCATATCTTGCATCTTGCATCCCGCATCGCATCCCGCATAGCATATCGTCATTTCATCGTATTGCTTGTTCTTGCCCGTGGTTGATTGTATCCTTGTTGCTTGTTTGTCTTGTTGGGTAGAGCCGGGAGACGAGTTTGCTACCGAGGAGCCCGTTGAGTTTGCTTGTGAGGATCCAGTCAACTCTGACAACTGTGCAGGCAAGATGATCATACCCTCGAAATCACTACTATCTTTGCTATGCTAGTCTGCTCGCTCTTTTGCTTTGCCACTGCTACGATGCCTACCTTTTGCTTGTCAGCCTCCCAATTGCCATGTTAAACCTCTAACCCACCATTGTCCTAGCAAACCGTTGATTGGCTATGTTACCGCTTTGCTCAGCCCT
This sequence comes from Triticum aestivum, assembly GCF_018294505.1. Taxonomy (NCBI): domain Eukaryota; kingdom Viridiplantae; phylum Streptophyta; class Magnoliopsida; order Poales; family Poaceae; genus Triticum; species Triticum aestivum. The sequence continues at coordinate 172,815,155 of NC_057795.1, forward strand.
TCTTATAGCGTTGTTAGTTGCAGGTGAAGATTGGAGCCGTTCCTTGTTGGAACATTTATATTCTTGTTGGGATATCATTATATTGCTATGTTATCTTAATGCATCTATATACTTGGTAAAGGGTGGAAGGCTGGGCCTCTCGCCTAGTGTTTTGTTCCACTCTTGCCGCCCTAGTTTCCGTCATATCGGTGTTATGTTCCCGGATTGTGCGTCCCTTACGCGGTTGGGCTATAATGGGAACCCCTTGATAGTTCGCCTTGATTAAAGCTTTTCCAGCAATGCCCAACATTGGTTTTACCATTTGCCACCTAGCCTCTTTTTCCCTTGGGTTTCCGGAGCCCGAGGGTCATCTTATTTTAGCCCCCCACGGGCCAGTGCTCCTCTGAGTGTTGGTCCGAACTAGAGCCCTGTGCAGTGCCACCTCGGGGAAACTCAAGGTTTGGTTTTAGCTGTACGGATTGCTCATCTGAGTGTGCCCTGAGAAAGAGATATGTGCAGCTCCTATCGGGATTTGTCGGCACATTCGGGCGGTGTTGCTGGACTTGTTTTAACCTGTCGAATCATCTTGTTGTACCGAGATACCGAGTCTGATCGGTGTGTCTTGGGTGGAGGTCTATTCCTTCGTTGACCGTGAGAGCTTGTTATGGGCTAAGTTGGGACCCCCCCTGCAGGGATTGATCTTTCGAAAGCCGTGCCCGCGGTTATGGGCAGATGGGAATTTGTTAATGTCCGGTTGTAGATGACTTGAACTAAACTTAATTAAAATGAATCAACCGTGTGTGTTACCGTGATGGCCCCTTCTCGGCGGAGTCCGGGAAGTGGACACGGTGTTGGAGTTATGCTTGCGCAGGATGTTCCTTTAGCTTCTCGCTCGTGCTTCGCCTTCTCTTCTCGCTCTCCTTTTGCGTATAAGTTAGCCACCACATATGCTAGTCGCTTGCTGCAGCTCCACATATATTTGCCTTATCCATTCCCATGAGCTTAAATAGTCTTGATCGCGTGGGTGTGAGATTGCTGAGTCCCTGTGGCTCACAGATACTACAACTCCAGATGCAGGTCCAGGTGATTCCGCTCCAGTTGACGATTACGAGCTCAGGTGGGAGTTCGACGAGGACTCTCAGCGATACTACGTGTCCTTTCCAGATGATCAGTAGTGGTGCCTAGTTGGGGTTATCGATTCAGGACCTTGTCGCATGTTGGGGGTCTTTTCTATTTTGGCGCCGTAGTCGGGCCATGAGTGTTTGTTTGATGGATGTTGTTTATGTACTCTGATGTGACGTGGCGAGTGTAAGCCAACTATGTTATCTCCCCCTTTTATTATGTATTGCATGGGATGTTGTAATGATTGCCTGACTTGCGACATTGCTTTCAATGCGGTTATGCCTCTAAGTCGTGCCTCGACACGTGGGAGCTATAGCCGCATCGAGGGCGTTACACCGCCACCACCGCCCGACAGCTCCTGCGCTAGCCAGCGCCGCCCAAGCCACCAGCGCTTGCCACCTGCCTCCTGGAGCAGTGTGTGCTCATCCGCTAGCGTGTCCCCTAGCGCTCGTCGCCGCCATGTCGCCCAAGCTATAGCATGGCGGTTCGCCGTCATCCTTATCGTCGGCCGCCTCGGAACCGACCTCCATCGCCAATATAAGGAGCCCCGAGCTCATCCCCGCACGCAGGCAGTCCCAAACCATCTCCCTAGGAACCCCATTGGCAGCAAAACAACTCGGGGAGGTCTCCTTCCCCATCTCCGGCAACCACAGTTGCCGCCATGGTCTCGGCCATTCCGGCGCCACCAGGGCCTCCCCCTCTCCACTCTCTCCACCAGGAACCCCCTCACCCTCTCGTGAGTCTGTCCCCCTACTCAATCTTGATCGGGACTCGCCGCGGGCGAAATCTCACTTTTTCCGACGACCACCGTCCGCCGTGGAGCTAGCCGCCGGCAGCTTCGTCCACCCCAGAGAACAAAACAACCACCGGAGTAACCGCTTCGACCCCCTGAGCCCGCGGGTGACCTCCGTTTATCGAGCGCTACCGCCGTTCGCCGGCGAGCGTCGCCGAGGTTCCGCCCCTCTCTCTTGAGCGGAGGAAGAGGAGGGAAGTGGACTAGTCAAACCTGACCAGTGGGCCAGGCGGGCCCACTGTCAGTGACTCAGGTGCAGTCCATGCTGGATAAGTGGAAGCGTATTTCCAGATTACGCCTTCGACATGTACGTGCCAATTTGAAACTTTTTTCTTTTCTGTTTTTATTTAAATAACAGATTTTGGACCAAACTTTGACCGACTGTATCTTTTTAAATACAACTCCAAATGAATTAATTCTTTTTCCTACCTTTCTCAAATATTGTCTAGTTTATTTTAAGATTTATTTAAAAAAATTTCAAAACAACTTTTTGTGCTGTTTTGATTTTGGATGTTAATTCATATATATTCTTCTAATAGGATTTTTTGAAGATTTCAAGATGTTTTGGAATGCACCCTTCTTTCCCATGACCTGAAGGCAAGCATTCTGAACCCTGGTGAAATTTTTGTGTGTGTTGTTTGACTCAGTAACAATACCACCCCGACACGCGCATGCGTCATTTTATGTGAGGATGTGATCCTATTTATGAATGCATGCTAATGAACTTCATGCTGATGGAGTTGGCATGATTTGTGATGGAAATCACCGTCATATGCCTTTCATACATACCAGAAGGGAAGCCGGAAAGGCCTCTGTCTTGGGTAGACATGGTCTTGTTCCTAGTCCTCCGTCGAGACGGTCGAGTCCGGTATGGCATGATGGGGTATGTCGCGTGGTGTTTCTATCTGTTGGTTGAAGTATATGTATTATTGTGCTAATCATGCAGGAAATATTACAACCTCCTGAGTCGATCGTAGATCGAGTCTTGTGCCAGTAACCCCCCCTACTTGCTTCGTACTACCACTCGTCTCTACAATAAGTAGAGAACGGTTCAGTAAGTTGTCAACCCCTTTCCTAGCACACACCTTACAGAGAAGCCATGGTGGAAGATACTGGAGGCATCCGGTAGTCATGCCACCGGGTCCGGGAGCATGGGTGTTTCGGTTGTAGCCAAAGGGGATAGATTCCCCAGTTTGCGCGCGGTATAAATTTTGTGATCCCATGTTACGTCGAGGTTGTAGCCTCCCCACTTAGAGTTTTGCTTGACAGGTGTCGTGGGTGATTCCAGACACATGTGAGTTAAGCTGGTGTGTGCAAGTTAGGTGTGTTTCCAACTAAAAGACCATAGACGGAATTAGTCCCGATGGACTAAAGGAATCCGTTACTCGTGGGTAAAGAGTACACCCTCTGCAGAGATTAAACCTATTCGAATAGCCGTGTCCATGGTTAAGGATTACAGTCTGGGATGGGTCAAGTGTCGGTCTTAGTGTCGGTCTTCGAAGGTGAAACTGTTAAACCAGAACTAGAAACACAAATTGTGACTTGTGATATTTATGATTATTATTTTGTTGTGGACTAACCCATGATATTATTGGTATTATTGAATATCCCTGGGGTGGTTCTACCTCCTGGATATTCACTGTGTTTTCTTTTAAAGCCCTTTATGTGGTGTCGCTAGGACGCCCGACTGTGGCATTTCTTTTAAAGCCCTTTATGTGGTGTCGCTCAGACGCCCGACTGTGGCATTTCTTTTAAAGCCCTTTATGTGGTGTCGCTAAGACGCCCGACTGTGGCATATCTTTTAAAGCCCTTTATGTGGTGTCGCTCAGACGCCCGACTGTGGCATTTCTTTTAAAGCCCTTTATGTGGTGTCGCTCAGACGCCCGACTGTGGCATTTCTTTTAAAGCCCTTTATGTGGTGTCTCTCAGACGCCCGACTGTGGCATTTCTTTTAAAGCCCTTTATGTGGTGTCGCTCAGACGCCCGACTGTGGCATTTCTTTTAAAGCCCTTTATGTGGTGTCGGTCAGACGCCCGACTGTGGCATTTCTTTTAAAGCCCTTTATGTGGTGTCGCTCAGACGCCCGACTGTGGTATTTCTTTTAAAGCCCTTTCTGTGGTGTCGCTAAGACGCCCGACTGTGGCATGTTTGTTATTTATTTCATAATTGTTAATACTACTATGTTATTGCATATTCATATATAACATGCTTGCACGCATCAAAGTTATATTTATCTTTTGTGACTGACATCATGAGTATAAAATATTTTCAGCACACCGTTATTATATTATACCTGTGTTCATAATGTTTGCGAGTACATTCAAAGTACTCACTGGCTTGTCCCTGGCTATTGTCTTGGCCAGATTTTCTTGCGCGGAGAGGAGCGACCGTGGTGACAGTCCCGGAACCTAAGCAACGATGATAGCAGCATCGCGAAGATAGGAGTTAACCTGGTGAGCTGTTCCTGTGGAAATTGGAGCCCCATAGACACTGATGATCCACAAACTGCTTTCGCCATCAACCATTAGAAACCATTTGTTATACTCACAGGCCAGAATGGTCTTGTAGTGCATAGTTTGTATTTTGCTTGGAATTTCTGTATCAAGTTGGTGCCTCATCAGCTAACAGTTGTCCTGGGGCTGGTGAGCACAAGGGCCATTTTCTGGAAATTTGTACCCGGAGAATCGGTCCCCACAGACTTGGTACCAGAGCCAGGCTGACCATTGGCTAATCCTATCTTAGCCAGGTCGGAAATCTTAGGCAAACCAACCTGCCAGACCCTAACCAAAACCCTAGCCAAGCTTCCCGTGCAAGATAGCCACACTATGATCCCGACACTTTTGGTAGTCGGTGCCCAACCTATCAGCCTAGCCTGTCGATCACACGCCAGTGACCGATGGCAAAAATGTCTCGTTCGCAAGCGTGCGAAGGAAGACTCCGTCCGCTTTTTTATAAAAAGGGCACGCTAGCCTCAACCCAGCACAACATAGCCTCTTCTCGAACCTAGCCACAATGCATGGTCCCATAGTGCGTAATGAGACCACAGCAACCAATCTTGGAGGTTTCGTGACCATACTCGCAAACCTCACCCGTCGTGCCTATGCGTTAGAAGAGCCCCCAGAATATGTTGTGTACCAAGGACCCATGAGCGGCGAGGACCACCAATTCTGGGCCACTGTACACATCTACGGTAGGGGTCTGTCGCCAGAACACCCCTATAGGTTCACTGTAAGAACAACTTCCTTCGAGCCACAAGCCATCCAGCTAGCTGCTCGAGAAGCTATAGTTCAACTCCGGCAGTTGTCGCCTAGAGTTAATTGTCGCTCATTCTACTACTACCCCAGGCATGAAGGTTATGGTAGACCACCCCAAGTTGCCAATGGAGATCACGAGACAGATCCCGCATTGTTGCACCTAGTGCGCTATGTAAGTGCACTAGAGGCACTATTTGATGAAATCACTATTGATTTGATCGCAGCTCGAGGAGAGCTGGTTCGCCGAGCCCCGGTGAGCAGGGAAACCGAGCCCGATGCCGACAACCCAGTCGTGCTATTCGGACACCCGATCGAGACCCTGAGGTCAGCTCTAGCCAACGGCCAAGGTGTCTTGATGACCCCAGAAGTGCTTCGTCACCTTTTGGGAGCGCACTCCAGCGGGATTGTGGCAAACAATCCCCACGATGGTCATCATCGCTACCCCGATCCTGCAGTTCCTCCACCATCTCCGACTAATCCCGGCAGTGAGACACGTGGAGAAGCCTCAACATCCACCAGGCACGCCCGTTTAGACATAAACGAGGTAGACTAAGTCGTGCGAGTAGTACCGAGTTTCAGTGTATCCTCGCTTGTAATCGTGCGACCTTGTATATTAACGTAGCCTGTCGTTGTGCCTCTGTTTTAATGGTAGCCTTGCGTATTTTTGTTAGCGCATAGTTGCACATTTTCCGGGCACAGCTACCAAAACCAACCCCGACGACACCCACAGTAACACGTCTTTTTATGAGATATGTGTATCTCTGACACTGACCACAACCTTTGGAGCTAAGCTGGCAGATTTATTACCTCTCACCACGGTAAATAAACCAGCCCGGATGCTATATAAGAAGGCCACCTTGTGACCTTACCCAGAAACCCTCACCTCGTGCACCACTCTCACAACCATTTCTTGCCATGCCGAGCCCTAGTATTTATCGGAGAACCCCAGATGCAACCCCAGGTAGCTTTTCAAAATATTATGGGACTTTACCTGCAGTACCATGGGTTCTACCCAGCCACCCCAGTACGAGCTGTTCAAATCAAGAATCACCCCTTCCACCTTGGAATATTGGGCAGCAGTACACATCCCTCCCGTAGACCCCAACCAAGATCCAACAGAGGTTTCCTTCATGGGGAAATCTATGCCGACCCCAAGCTTGGCCATAGAAGCAGCTGCGAACGAAGCAATTACTCGTCTTCGATCCGCAGTACCCTATGCCCGCGAACGATTATATTATTATTTTCCGAGCCGTGCAACGCCCGGAGGAGTAACATCTTTTCCCGGAGGACGTATTGAGAAAGACCCAGTGCTAGCCAACCTTATCCAGTACATCATCGCTCAAGAGCATTTGAACCAGCGAGTGATGGATTATCTCCAGAGTCTCGCTGATCTGAATCCTCAGATTGCCATTGGCAGACCACTAAGGACAGACCCTGAGAGACTCATACATCGACTGGTCAACCCACTTCCTCCGATAGAAGAGGAGTGTATTCCACTACCAGAGACTTTTCCTCGAGACCCTTTCCAGTTACCATTCTCATTTTAGATGTCACTACTGTATTTGTTATTCCAGCGTTTATTATTACATTGTAACTTATGCGTGGTACCTCGAATTTGTGCGACGAGTTGAGTATTTAGCTTCCACTTAGGTGAGTGGTTTTCTTCGTGAGTAACCTGTGTAACCGCGAAAATCCTGGAATGAGATTTCTTTTTCCAGAATTGCTGCATCTTTTTATCCTCTCACTACATGGATTATTTTTTTATTCACGCAGCACCATGGCAGCAGACCCACAACCACTCGGACTCTTACACTGCTTGCAATACACACAACCGTGTTGCATCTCACCAACCATCTCCCTAAGCACTCCACAAGCCTCCAAGGGAGAGATTAGCGGATAATCATCTGGATACTAATCACCTCGGGCACACCGATAACAGTTAACACCCGGGATTTACGCCTAATCCCCGTGATCACCGCCACCGCGGAGAGCCAGCACCCGAGCGACAGCATCACGACGATCATCAAAGATCATCGTGCATAGGAGCACAGAGAGCCCCAGCACTGCCGTCAACCCTCCAAACACCAGGATCATGTACCAGTCCGGCACCGTCTCCGCCATTGGAGCCTCGTCTCGAGCTCCGGTGAGCAGTAATGAAGGAGTAGGAGGAGGAGAAACGAGGCCAAGTGCGAAGAGGGAGAAGGAGCACCACGGTCATTTTATAGCTCGAGATTGGCGTACGGTGGGCGAAGTCCAGCAGCGCCGCTCGTCGCCCGATTGCTGGTGTTTGGAGGCGAATCCGCGAGCAGTGCCGACAGCGCACTGGCCCGCGAGGTAAGTGCACACTGCACCAGCAGCGAGCACGCCGCGCACTACCGCAGCACGGCCTAGATGCCCTACGCGCTAAACGTCGCCGGTGGAGAAAGCCAGGAAAGCGCGCGGGAGAGAGGAAGAAGAGAGAGCCAGAGGTAGAAGGAGAGACTGACAGTGGGCCCTGGTCCCACCTGTCAGCCAGAGGGAGCACTGTGCTCTCGGGTACGACCAGCGTATTGTAGAATTTAGAATTTATTCTAAATTCACGGCGTCCAGCGTAGAAAACGCTCATTTTTTTAAGTGTGGAACTTCTCCGCACAGCGCCAGTACCACACTGTAGTTACTCACCACTTATTGCCCTCTCACTGTAGCCATTTCTTTTTACCGCTTTAGTTAAATGATCTTTTGACAAAGTAAAAGTATTTTTTTTATTTTACAACCCTTAGCAAATCTCGAGGACGAGATTTTTTCTTAAGGGGGTTAGTAATTGTAACACCCCAAAAAATTAACCAAGTTTTCGATATTAAAATTTTGCCAGGAGTTTTAAAATTTTGCATTCTGGATTTTTTCTGTTGATTTCAGAACTCTTCTTTTATTGTTAAGGAGTTTTATCTTTTTCCCAGGTGGAGCTTTCCAAAATATATTGGACTTATATGCTCTCTGTATAACAATTTCTTAATCAGTAGATTCATTTATTAAATTATTTCACCCTGAGCTTTATTCATTAAAATGACTTTCTTTAAGTTTTGGAGCTCTTTTTGTACTGCAACCATTTGATATATTTATCTTAAAATCCAACCAAAATTTGGAGATATCATGTGATGTCTCTAAATCACTTTTGTGCAATAATATAATTATTTCATTGCATATTTTGAGTTTTACATCTGTTTTTCAAATCTGGTCCAGTGGGCATTTTTGCACTATAGCCTAATTAAATATTTCCCCAGAGCCTCCATCAAAATTATGGGATGTCAGTAGTAGCATGCCATCCATCTTTATGCAAGAACATAGTGTTGTTCTTTGGAATATTTGAGTGATTCAACCTCTTTTCCATTCTAGACCAGACTTGTATTTTCTACTGCAACCTCTTTCTTTCTTGCTCATATGACCTTGTGCTTTCTCATGCTTATAGTCAACCCTGAAAAACCCCTATGTCCAGGAGCATGCACTCTTTGGAACACTTTTGGCCCATGTAATGATGTCATTTCCTCCCTGTCCAGAATTATAGTTTTGCAAAACTTGCACTAGCAAGTATCCCCCTTTTGCAAACGAACTTCACCACCATCTCATACATCCAAAGAGACCCCACTCTAGGAGATTTGGCCACCCCAAGAACTGCCTAGGTGCCTTTGGCATTTTGACAAACACCCTGAGTGCATAGCCAGTTTTGGCATGGATTCAAGTTTGCATTGTGAACTTGAGCCCCTGACCTATCCAACATGTCCCATGGATTTGCCCTAACCTATAACCCCACACTGCTAACCCTCTTGTGGTTTGGAACCCTCTAGCATGCCATGGCTTTTCGTCGAGCATGTCCCGTGCGCGTGCGTTTGGCACGCACGTGCGCCCAAGTTGCCGCGTCCCGCCCCGCACTCACCCCGGTCCGTGACCGACCGCAGCCAGCATGCAGTGTCCCCTTCTGCACCCACCAGCCCCGCAGCTCTCGCCACGTCTCCGTCAGGCCAGCCACTAGCCGCCAGCGCCACCCGACAGCTCCTGCGCTAGCCAGCGCTGCCCAAGCCACCAGCGCTTGCCACCTGCCTCCTGGAGCAGTGCGTGCTCATCCGCTAGCGTGTCCCCTAGCGCTCGTCGCCGCCACGTCGCCCAAGCTACAACATGGCGATTCGTCGTCATCCTTATCGCCGGCCGCCTCGGAACCGACCTCCATCGCCTATATAAGGAGCCCCGAGCTCATCCCCGCACGCCGGTAGTCCCAAACCATCTCCCTAGGAACCCCATTGGCAGCAAAACAACTCGGGGAGGTCTCCTTCCCCATCTCCGGCAACCACAGCCGCCGCCACGGTCCCGGCCATTCCGGCGCCACCAGGGCCTCCCCCTCTCCACTCTCTCCACTAGGAACCCCCTCACCCTCTCGTGAGTCCGTGTCCCTACTCAATCTTGATCGGGACTCGCCGCGGGCAAAATCTCACTTTTTCCCACGACCACCATCCGCCGTGGAGCTCGCCGCCGTCAGCTCCGTCCACCCCAGAGAACAAAACAACCACCGTAGTAACTGCTTCGACCCCCTGAGCCCGCGGGTGACCTCCATTTATCGAGCGGTGCCTCCGTTCGCCGGCGAGCGTCGTCGGAGTTCCGCCCCTCTCTCTCGGGTGGAGGAAGAGGAGGGAAGTGGACTAGTCAAACCTGACCAGTGGGCCAGGCGGGCCCACTGTCAGTGACTCAGGCGCAGTCCACGCTGGATAAGTGGAAGCGTATTTCTAGATTACGCCTTCGACGTGTACGTGCCAATTCGAAACGTTTTTCTTTTCTGTTTTTATTTAAATAACAGATTTTTGACCAAACTTTGACCGGCTGTATCTTTTTAAATACAACTCCAAATGAATTAATTCTTTTTCCTACCTTTCTCAAATATTGCCTAGTTTATTTTAAGATTTATTTAAGAAAATTTCAAAACAACTTTTTGTGCTGTTTTGATTTTGGGTGTTGATTCATATATATTCTTCTAATAGGATTTTTTGAAGATTTCAAGATGTTTTGGAATGCACCCTTCTTTCCCATGACCTGAAGGCAAGCATTCTAAACCCTGGTGAAATTTTTGTGTGTGTTGTTTGACTCAGTAACAATACCACCCCGACACGCGCATGCGTCATTTTATGTGAGGATGTGATCCTATTTATGAATGCATGCTAATGAACTTCATGCTGATGGAGTTGGCATGATTTGTGGTGGAAATCACCGTCATATGCCTTTCATACATACCGGAAGGGAAGCCGGAAAGGCCTCTGTCTTGGGTAGACATGGTCTTGTTCCTAGTCCTCCGTCGAGACGGTCGAGTCCGGTATGGCATGATGGGGTATGTCGCGTGGTGTTTCTATCTGTTGGTTGAAGTATATGTATTATTATGCTAATCATGCAGGAAATATTACAACCTCCTGAGTCGACCGTAGATCGAGTCTTGTGCCAGTAACCCCCCCTACTTGCTTCGTACTACTACTCGTCTCTACAATAAGTAGAGAACAGTTCAGTAAGGTGTCAACCCCTTTCCTAGCACACACCATACAAAGAGGCCATGGTGGAAGATACTGGAGGCATCCGGTAGTCATGCCACCGGGTCCGGGAGCATGGGTGTTTCAGTTGTAGCCGAAGGGGATAGCTTCCCCAGTTTGCGCGCGGTATAAATTTTGTGATCCCATGTTACGTCGAGGTTGTAGCCTTCCAGACACATGTGAGTTAAGCTGGTGTGTGCAAGTTAGGTGTGTTTCCAACTAAAAGACCGTATACGGAATTAGTCCCGATGGACTAAAGGAATCCGTTACTCGTGGGTAAAGAGTACACCCTCTGCAGAGATTAATCCTATACGAATAGCCGTGTCCATGGTTAAGGATTACAGTCTGGGATGGGTCAAGTGTCGGTCTTAGTGTCGGTCTTCGGAGGTGAAACTGTTAAACCAGAACTGGAAACACAACTTGTGACTTGTGATATTTATGATTATTATTTTGTTGTGGACTAACCCATGATATTATTGGTATTATTGAATATCCCTGGGGTGGTTCTACCTCCTGGATATTCACTGTGTTTTCCTTTAAAGCCCTTTATGTGGTGTCGCTAAGACGCCCGACTGTGGTATTTCTTTTAAAGCCCTTTATGTGGTGTCGCTCAGACGCCCGACTGTGGCATTTCTTTTAAAGCCCTTTATGTGGTGTCGCTTAGACGCCCGACTGTGGCATTTCTTTTAAAGCCCTTTATGTGGTGTCGCTCAGACGCCCGACTGTGGCATTTCTTTTAAAGCCCTTTATGTGGTGTTGCTTAGACGCCCTACTGTGGCATTTCTTTTAAAGCCCTTTATGTGGTGTCGCTCAGACGCCCGACTGTTGCATTTCTTTTAAAGCCCTTTATGTGGTGTCGCTCAGAAGCCGGACTGTGGTATTTCTTTTAAAGCCCTTTCCGTGGTGTCGCTAAGACGCCCGACTGTGGCATGTTTGTTATTTATTTCATAATTGTTAATACTACTATGTTATTGCATATTCCTATATAACATGCTTGCACGCATCAAAGTTATATTTATCTTTTGTGACTAACGTCATGAGTATAAAATATTTTCAGCACACTGTTATTATATTTTACCTGTGTTCATAATGTTTGCGAGTACATTCAAAGTACTCACTGGCTTGTCCCTGGCTATTGTCTTGGCCAGATTTTCTTGCGCGGAGAGGAGCGACCGTTTTAAAATTCTAGTAAATACAAAACTCGTCTGAAATTCATGAAACTTGGCATGCTATCACAACAACATTAACATGATGTGGTAAAAACATTGTCCCATTTGGGGCAAGTTTGGGTAAGCTTCTCACAAACCAGAGCTTCTCACAACAAGCCTCATGGTTCTGGTAGGGAATGTGCCTCCTTCGTGGATGAAACAATATTCATTGCCTCCTCTAGTTTTCAAATTTTGTCCTAGTGTCAACATAGAGCACCAGGAGTGTCGTGTTAAAATCTGGAATTCTTCGGGGTTCGTTTGGACATTTTTATACATTAACTGAGTTTTCTATGCATTTTATGTGCATAATTCAAATTTGAAATACACGCACATGCTCCAGTGCAGAAAAATGGGTTAAAAAAATCAAATGTGTGTCGTTGGGTGCATGATTAGGTCCCATGCAAGAAATGGGAATGAATGTCAAACACCAGGGCACCGTTGCTTGCCGGCAAAATGTTGAGATACTTTGTTTTTAAATTCTAGTAAATCCAAAACTTGTCTAAATTTCATAAAACTTGGCATAATATCATGGAATGGCACCCGGCATGTTGTGGTATTTTTCATGTCCAATTTGAGAGAAGGCACACTCGAATCAACAACCAACAAAGGCATTTGGAAACAAATAGCTGCCACGTTATCATCTCAAACGTTTGTATAATTTAAATCGTGGGCATTCTATTAACCATTCATGTGACGCCATGCGTCACACTTTTAATGGCTAGGAGGTGTCGTGCGGACAGCTGCTTGAGTAGACGGGAGACGTGCGAGCGCAATCTGTTGGGCAGGCCGACTAGGAGGCGTGCAAGCTATCCTCCAATGCGCAGGCTCATGAGGAAGCATGAAAGTTGTATGTTGTGCAGGCTCACTGGGAAGCGAGCCCTTTGACTTCCATGGCCGCCCGCCTTGCTTGCACCCTCTACATTAATGGCGCCCGAGTCACTGTTTAATATGTGCGGCCTTACTGTTTGCCTCCTATTCCCCTCCCACAGACCTCCACCAATGCCATGGCGTAGAAGGATCATCTACCACTAATCTTCCTATTTGGTGAAGTCAACTCCGAGCTGGACGAGATAGAAAATAAGGAGTAATCGGGCCTCATGGACATGGCCCTGAACCAGCTGGACGCAGCGGTTGCTACCCCTGCGCTTGTCCCAGCTTCCATCCCCGTGCCCGCGTGAGCAAGCATCCCCGTAGCATTGACGGGCTGGTCGCCGAGTACTATCGCAAAGCTGGAAGCCGCAAGTGTCAGCGAGGTCTCCACGGACCTGCGTGAGCTCGTGTACATTCCAGCGCCAGAGCTCGTGCCCGTGTGCACCCCTACACCCACCACGGCGGCAGTCTCCATGTGTTTGCCTGCACCCGCTGTGCCCGTGCCTGTTCACGCGCCCCCCTCAGCATCATCGGACACCACCGTCGACCACTACCTCGCAGCACCACGAGTTGTCGTCCTCCTGCGCCATGCCCGTCGATCACGCGACGACAGGATGTTTGATTTCCTAGTGAAGAACATTTTGTGCTGCCTTGAAGACTTCAATAACGGCATCCCAGAGGATGACAACGATAATGCTGGTGCGGCATGCCGCCTCCGCCCCCGCTAGAATTAGTTTTTTTTGTGTTTAATGATACTGTATCTCAATCGTATGAATATAAAGTCGTCGTGTGATTGAATGAAACATATGGTTTGAGCAAACTTGCATTTTTCTCTCTGAATGTACAGACTTATCAAATGATTTTTTTAAACATCAATGATTTTTAAATTTAAAACACTCATCGCAAACATTTAAGTTAGAACACCCCTATGAAAACCGACAGCTTCCGCAATAAGCTAAGAGAAGATGTGGCAAGCAGGATTTGTGGAGCTCTTCATCGCAAAATTTTTAGATAGAACACCCGTATGCAAAGCGAGAGCTACGGTCGTCCCTAGTAAGTCGAGGGGAAAATTTGCCGTGTAGGATTTGTGTATCCCTTCATCGCAAACAGTTCAGATTGTATACAGTATGCAAAGCGAGAGCTATGGTTCCTTCGCCGCTAAGCCAAGAGAAAATCTGGCACACAAGATTTTTACATCCCTTCAACACAAATATTTTTTTAGGATGACCCATGTGCAACCATGTACATACAACTTGGTACGATTTGCATCTGTCATATTGGTTATATTGCCATTTGTCAAACTGGAAAGATTGACATTTGTTGATCTAGTAACATTGCCCATTGTCAACCTTGTAACACTGTCATTTGTCAAAATTTGCATCTAAAAATCACTAGCACTATCTAATTTTTGCAACTAAAATTCAATAAGAATATATTTCATTCATAGATTAAGCAGTCGTTCTTTATACAAACAGTTCAATTCGGCAGCTGAAACGACCAAACTTTTCCCCAATTGTTGCCAACCACGTACTGAAATAGCTAGTTCAACTATATATACTAGCTAACTTTAAGTATGTTGTATAGTTCAACGACATCTATAGTCAGATGAACTGAACAAAATAGCCCCTAAATACTACTACGGAGGGGCTTTGTAGTACTTCTAGCAGCCTCTCCTCTGCCGAGCAGGCTCAGTAAGAAGCAGAGGAGGAGCCTACCGACAAGCTGGACAACTGCAATATGGTGCATGCCGCTGATGCACCTTCAACGACGCTCACCTTGAACGCCCTCTACCACTCCAGACGACCCCTCTCGAAGTGGTAGGACTCCTCATAGATCTCCTCATTCCTCTCCTCTACGGCAGCATGTGTTGTGGCCACGACGGTGGTAAGACTCTTTGCATGCTCGATGAGGCGCTCCTCCTCCCGCAGGAACTTGATGTAATGCGCAAGGTTGCTGATGCATGTGCAGGCTATCGGTGTTCTAGGAATGGGGGTACCCAGACTTGCCTGCCTTCGGCACATGGCATGGCTACATTAATGGCCTGGTACGGCCCAGCTTCGACATCGACAACTCAAGACCCTTGCGAGGGGCCAAGCCTCGCAAGGTGGACGGCACCAAGACCTCCAATGGGAGCAGCCTCCTCATGTTGGCTCCCGAGGAGCGGAGATATCCATGCAAGGCTCACTTCGCGAGGTTCGTATGACATGAGCCGTGACGACCAAGGCTAGGCGAGCGCCAGCGGACGTAGTGTACCAGTTTCCTCTTTGGTGCTAAGGAGGCAAGCGCAGGCGTGGAGTCCCAAGGAATCGACTAAAGGTTTCTATTCCCGTGCAACAAGACCAAGACCACCAGGATGACAGGACGGAGGTCATCATCGAGCCCGCCACGGCGTCACGACCAGAGGCTTTTGCAGGTGAAGACTACTTTCGTCAGGATAAGATGTACTAGTTGTCTCCCTTGGAATTTGGCTGTTGTGGGATCCCTTCCCACCTTCATTTGGGAAGAGGACCAAGGCTACTATAAATAGGACCTAGCCACCACCATGAGAGAGGTACGAGAGAGGGGAGGAACAAGGGAGAAGAGATCGAATCCACTCCGCCCCGACAAGCTCACTTGAGGTCAAGAACACAACTTCTGAGGTTGTTCTCCACTGTACTAGTTCATCCTCAGCCCCTCGAGGCCAATCCACCACAAAGCAGGAGTAGGGTTTTACACCGCAAGGTGGCCCGAACCAAGGTGTCCCCTTTCCTTTGAGTTCGATGAGCTAGGCTGCAGGATTAGTGGGTAGGGATACTGGGGAGGTTGAGTTCTTCGCACACACCCCAGAGTTCAAACCTCTCAAGGGTTTGTGGAACCCAAAATCCGACACGGGCATCCACCTCCACCTCCCGCCTTTGGGAGGTGGTGTATGAGCGGGTGATGACCCCAGCGGTTGACAGTGGGCTGGCGGCCATGGTGGCCGACGGTGGGGTGGCGGCCACGACCACCACCTCCCACCTTTGGGCCGCGGTGGCGGAGCGGGTGATGGCCACGGTTTATGATAGTGGCGTGGCAGCCACGAGGCCACCTCCCGCCTTTGAGCCGTGGAGACGAAGCGGGCGATGGCCCTGGCTTTCGACGGTGGGGTGGTGGCAACGACGGCCGGAACAACTGCCGACGGGAAGCGGCGGCGGAGCGTGTGGTGGGTGTTGCGCGCACACCCAACAACGACGCCACACACACTACACTACGCCGGGACTGTGCCGCCACCCTGGTGTAGCCTCCTAACTGGAGTTGTCCTCTGATGATGGCGGAGTGGCTGAGTGAGGACAACGTATCGATGCCATTGGCGATTGTGGGAGAAGCAGATGACATAAGCTACATGGAGGGAGGGGGAAATGTGACGCAGGACTCGCCGACCATGAGGGTTTATATAGTAGGCCGGTAAGCATTGGGATTTTGGGCGATTTCGCCAAGTCACACGGGAAGCTTACGCGGCTATGCTCGGGAACCTGCGCGGTTGCACGGGAACAGGCTCACTAACAATTCATTGGCACCACTTCGAGCCACCGTTTGGCCAAAAGAACGCCCCTGTGCGCTGCTCAAGCTTGCACTTGAAGCCATCCGCGGCAGCGGGGTGACAAGACGTGTGAGAGGAGGACGAAACGACATGTACACATACGGTTAATAAAAAACGTTTGTGAGTTAGTTACCTACACTACAAAAAAAGACACATCTGTGACATTATGGCGCGAACGAAAAGTTTTTCTGTCATGCTTATGACACTTCTATGACGATAATTGTGACAAAACCATGTATCATCATAGATGTGGTGGGCTCCTACTTCTATGACAAAAAATCATGACAGAAAATGTGCTTTTCATCCTTGGCGGGCCGGGGATGCACCCAATGACATTCTTTGGGCCGTCCATGACGGAAAAAATCATGATAGAAGTGAGGGCGTGGAAAATATCAGGGAGTTCCCGGTTATAGCGGGTGGTCGGGGCCGAGCGATGCACTATGGTTTGCACGTTTCTCTCGTGTACGCGCGTGTGTGCGAGGTGTTGGCCAACTGAACCCGAGCGATCGCACTAGCTATGTTACTTGAAACGGAGCGATCGATCCCTTGGCTGTTAACTGAACCCGAGCGATTCATTCGATGCTGACTGGACCCGAGCAATTCCTTCGCTGCTGCTGCTAACTGAACCCGGAGCGATCAATCACTGTTGTTGCTTATTGAAGCCGATCGAGGCCCGGTGCGAGACATAGCTAGTCAGTGTTGGGTTGCCTCTCGATGAACAGTGACCGTTGATACTGTGCACACGGTACGTAGAACGAGTCGAGACATGGTGAGCAGAGCCGATTGGGTGGCTGTGGATGAACAGTTCCCGGTGGGGGTTGGATAAACAGGACCCCATGGTAGTAGGCCGTTGCCGTTGGATGAATACGACCGCCTCACCCCAGGCGGTTGGGGGTGGATGAATAGGACCCTGTGGAGGGAGGATGAACAGTAGCTGGTGGAGACTGGAGGAGGTGGACGGTGGATGAACAGTAGAAGGTGGGGGCTGGAGGAGGTCGACGGTGGATGAACAGAAGCAGGAGGAGGCTGGAAGAAGCCGATGGTGGATAAATAGTAGCCCGTGGAGTCCCGTTTTGCAGTACGCCACACCCCTCCTCATGAACAGGACCCCGTTTGGACTGCAGGCGCTCCAACAGAAGTCCATTTCCTCCATTTTGCGGTACATCAGACCCTTCTCGGCGAATAGCACCCCGTTTCAACCATACATGGTAGAACGGAAGGTCGTTTTCCTCCATTTTGTGGTACGCCAGACTCTGTTCCGGCTGTTCCGTCCAAGCCAGTTGGCTCCCAATGAACATGTCGCGTTCTGATCCAGTAGCTTCGCTCCTGATACGTCTCGAACGTATCTATAATTTATGAAGCATTCATGCTATATTATTATCTGTCTTGGATGTTTATGGGCTTTATTATACACTTTTATATTATTTTTGGGACTAACCTATTAACCGGAGGCCTAGCCCATATTGCTATTTTCTGGCCTATTCCAGTGTTTTGAATAAAAGGAATATCAAATGGAGTCCAAACGGAATGAAACCTTCGGGAAACTTATTTTTGGAACAGAAGCAATCCAGGGAACTTGGAGTGCAAGCCAGGGAAGCTTCGAGGAGGCCATGAGATAGGGGGCGCGCCCACCCCCCGGGCGCGCCCTCCACCCTCGTGGGCCCCTTGTGGCTCCCCCGACCGAATTCTTTCGCCTATGTATTCCCATATATCCTAAAACCATCGAAGAACAAGATAGATCAGGAGTTTCGCCACCGCAAGCCTCTGTAGCCACCAAAAACCTCTTGGGAGCCCGTTCCGGCACCCTGCCGGAGGGGGAACCCATCACCGGTGGCCATCTTCATCATCCCGGCACTCTCCATGATGAGGAGGGAGTAGTTCACCCTCGGGACTGAGGGTATGTACCAGTAGCTATGTGTTTGATCTCTCTCTCTCTCTCTCGTGTTCTTGAGGTGATACAATCTTGATGTATCACGAGATTTGCTCTTATAGTTGGATCTTATGATGTTTCTCCCCCTCTACTCTCTTGTAATGAATTGAGTTTTTCCCTTTGAAGTTATCTTATCGGATTGAGTCTTTAAGGATTTGAGAACACTTGATGTATGTCTTGCCGTGCTTATCTGTGGTGACAATGGGATATCACGTGATCCACTTGATGTATGTTTTGGTGATCAACTTGCGGGTTCTACCCATGAACCTATGCATAGGGGTTGGCACACGTTTTCGTCTTGACTCTCCGGCAGAAACTTTGGGGCACTCTTTGAAGTTCTATGTGTTGGTTGAATAGATGAATCTGAGATTGTGTGATGCATATCGTATAATCATGCCCACGGATACTTGAGGTGACAATGGAGTATCTAGGTGACATTAGGGTTTTGGTTGATTTGTGTCTTAAGGTGTTATTCTAGTACAATCTTTATGATAGATTGAACGGAAAGAATAGCTTCGTGTTATTTTACTATAGACTCTTGAATAGATAGAACAGAAAGGATAACGTTGAGGTTGTTTCGTACCCTACCATAATCTCTTCGTTTGTTCTCCGCTATTAGTGGCTTTGGAGTGACTCTTTGTTGCATGTTGAGGGATATTTATATGATCCAAGTGTGTTATTATTGAGAGAACTTGCACTAGTGAAAGTATGAACCCTAGGCCTTGTTTCCTACCATTGCAATACCTTTTACGCTCACTTTTATCATTAGTTACCTTGCTGTTTTTATAATTTCAGATTACAAATTCTATATCTACCATCCATATTGCACTTGTATCACCATCTCTTCGCCGAACTAGTGCACCTATACAATTTACCATTGTATTGGGTGTATTGGGGACACAAGAGACTCTTTGTTATTTGGTTGCAGGTTTGTTTGAGAGAGAACATCTTCATCCTATGCCTCCTATGGATTGATAAACCTTAGGTCATCCACTTGAGGGAAATTTGCTACTGTCCTACAAACCTCTGCACTTGGAGGCCCAATAACGTCTACAAGAAGAAGGTTGTGTAGTAGACATCAAGCTCTTTTCTGGCGCCGTTGCCGGGGAGGTGAGTGCTTGAAGGTATATCTTTAGATCTGGCAATAGAATCTTTTTGTTTCTTGTTTTATCACTAGTTTAGTTTATAAAATAAAGCTACCAAAAAATGGAATTGAGTTTGCCTCATACGCTTCATCTTTTTAATTTCTTTCGTGAGAATGATGGAAAGGAAAATTCTCCTCAATTGCTAGAAGAAGAATGCATTAAAATGCTTGGTACTAAATTTTTGAATGATGAGCATGATTGCAATGTTGTTAGTATGAACTCTTTGAATATCCATAGTACTAATGATGATTGCACTTTTAATGATGATTGCACTAGTTATGATGAAAATGTCTCCTATAAACATGTCGATTTTTGTGGAGTGAATTGGGTTTGCAAGTACACACCAAATAGGGAAAATAGATATTGCAAGAGGCATAAGCATTTAGAAACTAAATGGTTGCAAGAAAGGCTTAATGTTAGTGCTGAAAATTTAAAATATCTCTGCCGTACTTGTGAACTTTGCAATGAGCATGGTCGTTTAAATCTCCGATGCAAATTGTTTCATGATCGAGTCGTGTCCAAAAATTGTGATGAATCAATTTTCCTTGCGCATCATAATTAACTTAGTTTGCTTTTGGGTTATGAAGAATTGGAACGTGCAACTAAGCTTATTCCAAAATTTAATATTGATAGATTCCTTGATATTGATCTAGAGGAGATTTATTTGTATTGTGCGGTGAATTGCATTGAAAATCCTTATATTACCAATTACCTAAAGAAAAGAAAGCAAATAGAAGAGGAAGAGAATACTAATGAAAGGGAAGAGACTTCCCAATATCCTCCTATTATTTCTTATGATGAATCAGGTAACGAGGAGGAGCTTTCTATTCAACCAATCTCATCAATAAGGAGCTCAAAGAAGAAGGTTGAACCCACACATAATGTGAAGAATAAAAAGGAAAAACAGAGAAGCAAAGGTCAAAAGGTATCCCTCCCAAATTATGTTGCTCCTACTACTCATTGTGATGATGATAATTGCTATACTATTGGTGCTATCCATACTATTAATGATGAGAGTGATTATGCTTATGATATGAAAAGGCCCAAGCTTGGGGAAGCTATGTTTGATGAGGATGAAACATTTGAGAATATATTTTCTGAAATTAATGTTTGTCCCAATCTTGGGGATGCTATGTTTAATTAAGATGATATTTTTAGCCTCCCAAGTTTTGATATGCAAAGTTGTTATGATGATAGCATGCCTCTTACCTATGATGATTATATCGATGAAAATGGTATTGGAAGAGTGTCAACTTTAGGAAGTAGTGATCCCACTATTTTGGAAGATGTTGAATCTTATTGTGATGAATATGAAAGTGGATTTGTAAGAGCGTCAACTTTATTTAGTGATGATTCCACTATCTTGGAAGAGGTTTCAATCGATTATGATGAGAACAAAGTTGCTAATTATGATGATTATTGTGATGACACTTATGCTATAAAAAGTAGTGATGATTATATTTATAAAACTTGTCATGATTATGATTACCATTTTTCTGAACGTTACTCTTTTAATGTGGAAACAATTTATAGTATTCAAGTCTCTTATGATACTCCCAGTATTCCGAATGAGAAGAATTTTACTTATGTGGAGAGTAGTAAATTTTTTATGCTTGTAGATCCTGAAAAGAATGCTTTAGGTGCTGGTTATATTGTTTAATTCATTCATGATGCTACTGAAAATTATTATGAAGGAGGAACATATGCTTGTAGAAATTGCAATAATATCAAGTTTCCTCTCTGTGTGTTGAAAATCTTGAAGCTATGCTTGTTTTACCTTCCTATGCTAGTTGATTATTGTTCTCATAAGTTGTTTGTTCACAAAATCCCTATGCATAGGAAGTGGGTTAGGCTTAAATGTGCTAGTCATATGCTTCAATTATATTTCAATCCTTATCTTTGATGCGAGCATCATTGTCATCATCATGCCTAGCTAAAAAGGCATTAAAGAAAAGCGCTTGTTGGGATACAACCCAATATTTACCCTTACTGTTTTTGTATGTTCACATGATTATGCTACTGTACTAATCATGTTTTGTATCTTTTGTTTCAATAAAGTGCCAAGTAAGACCTTTAGGATAGCTTACGGTGATAATTGTCTTGATCCTGCTGAGAATCAGAAACTTTTGCACCCAGTAATTTAGTTCTGATAATTCACAGAAACGTGCTTCTGATCTGATGCTTTTTGCTCTGGATTGGTACACAAATTTCTTAGGACTTCCTAATTTGGTAGGATTTTTGGAGTTCAGTAAGTATACGTTTGATACAGATTACTACAGACTATTCTATTTTTGACAGATTCTGTTTTCTATGTGTTGTTTGCTTATTTTGATTTTTCTATGAGTAGTATCGGAGGGTATGAACCATATAGAAGTTGGAATACAGTAGATATTACACCAATATGAATTTAGAATGAGTTCATTACAGTACCTAAGTGGTGGTTTTATTTTCTTATACTAACGGAGCTTACGAGATTTCTGTTGAGTTTTGTGTTGTGGAGTTTTCAAGTTTTGGGTAAAGATTTGATGGACTATGGAATAAGGAGTGGCAAGAGCCTAATATTGGGGATTCCCAAGGCACCCCAAGGTAATATTCAAGGACGACCAAGAGCCTAAGCTTGGGGATGCCCCGGATGGCATCTCCTCTTTCGTCTTCGTTCATCGGTAACTTTACTTGGAGCTATATTTTTATTCACCACATGATATGTGTTTTGCTTGGAGCATCATTTTATTTTGTTAGTATTTGCTTTCTATTATTTATAATAATGTTGTGCATCTTTTCGTTTCAATAAAAATGTCAAGGATAGCCTTTGCCATGCTTATTTTGCAAGTATACATGTTGCTGTTTTAAAACAGAAAGTTTACCGCTGTTGCAAAAATTCTCTAGAAAAGTCAGAGAATGATATAATGTTGAAACTTTTTTAATAATTAGATATGATAAATCTTCTACAATGAGGTATTTTTCTCATAATTTTTGAAGTTATTAAGTATGATAAATCTTGCATTCTTTACAGACTATACTGTTTTGGCAGATTACTGTTATGGTTGCATTGTTTGCATATGTTTTCTTGTCTAATGATTCTATTTGAGGATAGGAGTATTAAATATGTAGAGACATTTAGTATACAATGTTAAATAATAATTTTAGTGATTTGTTACAGTAGAAAATGATAAGGTTTTGAATTGGTTTATGCTAACCTATCTCACGAGTTCTTGTTGAGTTTGGTGTGGATGAAGCTTTTGATAAAAAGAGAAACCATGATATGAGAGGAATTAAGGAGACACAAAAGTTCAAGCTTGGGGATGCCCAAGACACCCCAAGATAATATTTCAAGAAGTCTCAAGCATCTAAGCTTGGGGATGCCCCGGTAGGCATCTCACCTTTCTTCTTCAACAACTATCGGTTAGTATCGGTTGAACCTAAGTTTTTGCTTCTTCACATGAGTTGTGCTATCCTTGCAATGTCATTTTATTTTGTTTTGCTTGTTGTTTAAATAAAATACCAAGATCTTAAATTCTTAAATGAGAGAGAGTCTTCACATAGTTACACAATTATTTAGCTACTCATTGATCTTCACTTATATCTTTTTGGAGTAGTTTGCCATTTACTCGTGTGCTTCACTTATATCCTGAGTAATGGTTGAATGAGTTGAATGTCATAAATCTAAAATTATATATGTCTCATTTGCTTATCCCATGGGGAGTAATGACTTCACATCTAAGAAGTAGAGGTTGTAAATTTATTGAAGGTTAGCAAGCATTGTATTGGTCATTTGAATAATTCATGAAAGAATATTGAAGGAAGAGAGATTTCACATATAAATATACTATCTTAGACATCTTTTATAATTGTGAGCACCCATTAAAGTATGACATGCTAAAGAGTTGATGTTGGACAAGGAAGACAATGTAATGGGTTATGTTTTCTCACATCTCAGTTAAAGTATATTGTCATGGATCATTCAAACATGTTGAGCTTGCCTTTCCCCCTCATGCTAGCCCAAATTCCTTGCATCAAGTAGAGATACTACTTGTGCTTCCAAATATCCTTAAACCCAGGTTTTGCCATGAGAGTCCACCATATCTACCTATGGATTGAGTAAGATCCTTCAAGTAAGTTGTCATGTTGCAAGCAATAAAAATTGCTCTCTAAATATTTATGACTTATTAGGGCAGAGAAAATAAGCTTTATACGATCGTGTGATATGAAAGTAATAAAAGCGACGGACTACATAATAAAGGTTCATATCACAAGTGGAAATATAAAGTGACGTTCTTTTGCATTAAGATTTTGTGCATCCAACCCTAAAAGCACATGACAACCTATGCTTCCCTCTGTGAAGGGCCTATCTTTTACTTTATGTCTTTTACTTTATGCAAGAGTCAAGGTGATCTTCACCTTTCCCTTTTTCATTTTATCCTTTGGCAAGCACCTCGCGTTGGAAAGATCCTGATATATATATATATCCAATTGGATGTAAGTTAGCATGAACTATTATTGTTGACATCACCCAAAGGTGAATACGTTGGGAGGCAACACTATAAGCCCCTATCTTTCTCAGTGTACGATTAAAACTCCATAACCATAAGTATTGCGTGAGTGTTAGCAATTGTAGAAGACTATATGATAGTTGAGTATGTGGAGTTTGCTAAATCAAAGCTCTGACATAGACCCTTCCTGAATGTAAGATGAATTGTAATTGTTTGATGACTGAGAATGAAGTTTGCTAGTTTTCAAGAAAGTTTATGGTCTTTGCTTTAACATGTGAATAGCTTGTTACTTGTTCTTGAGAAGATGTATGAGATGAACTACTGTTATGACATATAATCATGCTAGAAAAGGTGATTCAAATTATCATTGATAAAACTTGTGCACCTGCTAGAATTCACACTTCATAAATTCTTTCTTTTATCATTTACCTACTCGAGGACGAGCAATAATTAAGCTTGGGGATGCTGATACGTCTCCAACGTATCTATAATTTATGAAGCATTCATGCTATATTATTATCTGTTTTGGATGTTTATGGGCTTTATTATACACTTTTATATTATTTTTGGGACTAACCTATTAACCGGAGGCCCAACCCATATTGTTGTTTTCTTGCCTATTTCAGTGTTTCGAAGAAAAGGAATATCAAACGGAGTCCAAACAGAATGAAACCTTCGGGAAACTTTTTTTTGGAACAGAAGAAATCCAGGGATCATGGAGTGCAAGCCAGGGAAGCTTCGAGGAGGCCACAAGATAGGGGGGCGTGCCCTCCACCCTCGTGGGCCCCTCGTGGCTCCCCCGACCGACTTCTTTCGCCTATATATTCCCATATACCCTAAAACCATCGAAGAACAAGATAAATAGGGAGTTTCGCCGCCGCAAGCCTCTGTAGCCACCAAAAACCTCTCGGGAGCCTGTTTCGGCACCCTGCCGGAGGGGGAACCCATCACCGGTGGCCATCTTCATCATCCCGGCGCTCTCCATGACGAGGAGGGAGTAGTTCACCCTTGGGGCTGAGGGTATGTACCTGTAGCTATATGTTTGATCTCTCTCTCTCTCTCTCTCTCTTGTGTTCTCTCTATGGCACGATCTTGATGTATCGCAAGCTTTGCTATTATAGTTGGATCTTATGATGTTTCTCCCCCCTCTACTCTCTTGTAATGAATTGAGTTTTCCTTTTGAAGTTATCTTATCGGATTGAGTCTTTAAGGATTTGAGAACACTTGATGTATGTCTTGCCGTGCTTATCTGTGGTGACAATGGGATATCACGTGATCCACTTGATGTATGTTTTGGTGATCAACTTGCGGGTTCCGCCCATGAACCTATGCATAGGGGTTAGCACATGTTTTCGTCTTGACTCTCTGGTAGAAACTTTGGGGCATTCTTTGAAGTTCTTTGTGTTGGTTGAATAGATGAATCTGAGATTATGTGATGCATATCGTATAATCATGCCCACGGATACTTGAGGTGACAATGGAGTATCTAGGTGACATTAGGGTTTTGGTTGATTTGTGTCTTAAGGTGTTATTCTAGTAGCAACTCTATGATAGATTGAACGGAAAGAATAGCTTCGTGTTATTTTACTACGGACTCTTGAATAGATAGAACAGAAAGGATAACTTTGAGGTGGTTTCGTACCCTACCATAATCTCTTCGTTTGTTCTCCGCTATTAGTGGCTTTGGAGTGACTCTTTGTTGCATGTTGAGGGATAGTTATATGATCCAAGTATGTTATTATTGAGAGAACTTGCACTAGTGAAAGTATGAACCCTAGGCCTTGTTTCCTACCATTGCAATACTGTTTACACTCACTTTTATCATTAGTTACCTTTCTGTTTTTATAATTTTAGATTACAAATACCTATATCTACCATCCATATTGCACTTGTATCACCATCTCTACGCCGAAATAGTGCACCTATACAATTTACCATTGTATTGTGTGTGTTGGGGACACAAGAGACTCTTTGTTATTTGGTTGCAGGGTTGTTTGAGAGAGACCATCTTCATCCTACGCCTCCTACGGATTGATAAACCTTAGGTCATCCACTTGAGGGAAATTTAGTACTGTCCTACAAACCTCTGCACTTGGAGGCCCAACAACGTCTACAAGAAGAAGGTTGTGTAGTAGAAATCAGCTCCCGATGAACAGGATGCGTTACGACCCAATCACTTGGCTTCCAATGAACACAACATTGTTTCCTCCGTTCCGACCCAGATGGTTAGTTGCCGATGAATGCTACCTCTTGAGCTTGCGTTGGTTTTCCCTTGAAGAGGAAAGGGTGATGCAGCAAAGTAGCGTAAGTATTTCCCTCATTTTTGAGAACCAAGGTATCAATCCAGTAGGAGACAATGCACAAGTCACCAAATACCTGCATGAATAATCAAGAACTTGCAACCAATGCAATAAAGGGGTTGTCAATCCCTTCACGATCACTCGCAAAAGTGAGATCTGATAGAGATAATAAAGTAAATATTTTTAATGTTTTTGATGTATAGATTGGAAAGTAAAGATTGCAAAATAGTAGATCGGAAACTAGCAAGATATAAACGAGATTCAATAATATGGAAAAGAGACCCGGGGGCCATAGGTTTCACTAGTGGCTTCTCTCGAGATAGCATATATTACGGTGGGTGAACGAATTACTACCGAGCCATTGATAGAAAAGCGCATAATTATGATGACATCTAAGGCAATGATCATGAACATAGGCATCACGTCCGTGTCAAGTAGACCCACTCCTGCCTGCATCTACTATTATTACTCCACACATCGACCACTATCCAACATGCATCTAGAGTATTAAGTCCATAAAGAACGGAGTAACACATTAAGCAAGATGACATGATGTAGAGGAGTTAACTCAAGCAATATGATGAAAACCCCATCTTGTTATCCTCGATGGCAACAATACAATACGTGCCTTGCTGCCCCTACTGTCACTGGGAAAGGACACCGCAAGTTGGAACCCAAAGCTAAGCACTTCTGCCGTTTGCAAGAAAGATCAATCTAGTAGGCCAAACTAAACCGATAATTCGAAGAGACTTGCAAAGATATCAAATCACGCATATAAGAATTCAGAGAAGAACCAAATAATATTCATAGATAATCTTGTTGATAAATCCACAATTCATCAGATCTCGGCAAACACACCGCAAAAGAGTATTACATCGAATAGATCTCCAAGAACATCAAGGAGAACTTTGTATTGAGAATCAAAGAGAGAGAAGAAGCCATCTGGCTAATATCTATGGACCCGAAGGTCTGTGGTAAACTACTCGCGCTTCATCGGAGAGGTAATGGTGTTGATGTAGAAGCCCTCCAGGATCGAATCCCCATCCGATAGATTGCCAGAAAAGGCCCCAAGATGATATCTCATGGGTACAGAAGGTTGCGGAAGTGGAAAAGTGGTTTCATGGCTCCCCCTGATGTTTTTAGGGTATAAGAGTATATATAGGCGAAAGAACTAGGTTAGTGGAGCTACGAGGGGCCCATGAGGGTAGGCCCTCGTGGGCCCCTCGTAGCTCCACCGACCTAGTTCTTTCGCCTATATATACTCTTATACCCTAAAAACATCAGGGGGAGCCATGAAACAACTTTTCCACCGCCACAACTTTCTGTACCCGTCAAATCCCATCTTGGGGCCTTTTTCAGTGATCTGCCTGTCGGGGAAACTGATCCACGAACACCTATGGGGACGGCGGACCGAGCCCCTTTCGGTTCGGAGGGGCGCGGAGGTCGCACGAAGAGCAAATCGAGGCGAGGCACACGAGCAGTTTACCCAGCTTCGGAGCTCTCCGGAGAGATAACACTCCTACTGCTGCTTGTTTGATTGTATTGTGTTCTTGCTTGAGAGAGAGCTAAGTGTTTTTCTGGCTTCCGAATGATCCGAACCCTTTCTACGTTGCGCATGGGCCTCCTTTTATACGCTAAAGGGGTCACCGACAGGTGGCAACGTAAACAAGGGAAAAAATGTAAAAAGAGAGGTGGTTGGTACAGCTACCTGTACAGTGCATCCTACCTAACCCTGACGGCAGGGGACAAAGGCAGTAAATGCCCGTCTGCGTCGCCCAAACAGTGCAGAAAGGGACCGTCAGGGGCGCCACCGCCTGCCACGATGGCGATCTTGTCAGCATCGCATGCCACCGCGCACCCCTGGCTGCACAGCCTCCCGCCACGCGTGCCTGGAAAAGCCCTCAGGGCGACACGTTGGTGGATGTGCTGGAGCGCAGGCACAGAGTGGCCGCCTGCCGCGGCAAGCGCCTTGCCGCGGTCGTTGTCTTGTCGGGCCCGGAAGCTTGTCGCTCACCGGGCCTTGCCGGGACGCGCGGCGCGTCGCGGCAAGTTCCTTGAAATGCCTTGGTTGGCCTTCCCGGCAAGCTCCTCTTGCCGGGGCCTTGTCTCCTGAGCTTAAATACTTTGTTCTTGAATGGCTCCAAAGGAACCACGGAGGACCTTGGCGGTCGCCCGGCAAGCCTTGCCGCGGGGTGCTGCAACTGCCCGTGCACAAGTTCGGGATACTAGGGTACCCCTATTCTAGTACACCGACAGGAGCCCCCGGGCCTGGGCCATACACGGTGCCGAGCGCTGTTGGGCCAGGCCCAAAACAGGGCACGGGCACACGCGGCCTGGGTTACGCCGTATCTGACTCCGTATCCACCGCGCCCTCCCTAACGGCACGCGTCGAATGCGGCGTCGTGGGAGAGATCGTGGGTGGTTTCTTTATTCGGAAGGGCGAAACGTCCGCCCCCTCCCTCTTTATAAGCAGGGGAAACAGGGGCAGTTCGTTCCCCCTCGCTGGTTGCTACTACTCCATCTTCACAAACCTCCGCCGCTCCCCCCTTCTTCTCCAAGCCGAGAGAGAGCAGCGCTCCGCCCCCCATTGCCACCAGCATCACCAACGCCGCCGATCTCCCCCACCACCTTCGCCATGGCTCCAAAAGCCGACAAGGGGAAGGGCGTGAAGTCGGCCGAGGCGCAGCGGCTCGCGGCGCTGCGGAAGGAGCGGGCGATCTTCTCCCCCCAGCTCGGCGCGAAGGAGCTGAGGGAGTACTTCTACCTCTTCTGGTCGACGGAGACGCGAGCGCATCCGCGCACGAGGGTACTCCCGGCCGCCGCTTCGGAACTGGCTCCAAACGGGTACCCATTCTTCGCGCTGTTCTTCTATTGCGGGCTCTGCCCGCCCTTCTCGGAGTTCTTCTGCGACATAATGAACACCTACGGGCTCCGCCTCCTTGATTTCACTCCCAACGCCGTTCTGACCATGGCAGTTTTCGCACATTTGTGCGAAAACTTTGTCGGAGTCCATCCCAATGTAGCCCTTTTCCGCCACTTCTTCATGCCTCGGGTCGAGAGAGGAGAGCCGCTTGCCGGAGGGATCGCCTGGATCTCGAGAGTCGGCAAGAAGGAAGCGTATCTGGAGGGTGAGCTCCGCAGCAAGTGGGAGGAGTGGAGAGCGGAGTGGTGTTGGATCGTCGAGGAGAACCCGCAGCCGTTCACTGCCCTGCGCCAAGCCCCCATAGTGCGCGGCAACGATTGGAGCAACGTGGTCCCGGAAGACGAGAGGCTGAAGATCGCCGTCACCCGAATCCTTCGCCTCAGGCATGCCGGGCTCACCGTAGGCGCCGTGGGCGCAGATTTCCTTTGCCGCCGCATCGCCCCTCTGCAGGAGAGAGGGAGACCCGCCTGGGAGTTCAAGAACTCGGCGGACATCATGAGGCTGCGGCCAGGCCTCAACTTCAATTTCACTGTCCTGGAGCTGGATGCAATGCTCCTGGAGCTGTTCAAACGCGACCCCCAACATCCATTCGTGCTGCCGAGGGGCGTCGTTCCGCTGTGCAACAACTCGTCGCTTGACCGGATCCGCGCGATGATGCCGTTGTGCGACTCGCACGGAATCGCCCCAACTTGGCAAGAACCTGCGGATGACGTCGTGCGGGCGTTCTTTGACAACTTAGAAGAAGTGCCGGTTCGCGTCGACGAGCAGAAGAGCCTCACCCGTGACACCACCGACGAGGAGCTGCAGCGCATCGCCACTAGGGCGGAAGAGGTTGCGGCAGCAGCTGCCGCGGGCGCATTCGGGTTCACCGTGGAGGAGGCAGAGGCAGCAGAGGCGGCAAGCCTTGCTGAGCGCGAGGATTTTGCCGGCGAGGAAGATCTTGCCGGCCCTGAAGCTGAGCCGAGCGAGCCCGGCGAGGAAGATCCCGAGCTTTCAGACAGCTTGCCGCAGGCGGAGCCCCCGGCCCCGCCAAGAAGGCGTCTCCGCAGGGCCGGGGACGTAGCGGGGCGGCAAACGGGCCAACAGCCGCCAAGCCGTGCGACACGCTCTACCGTGGCAAGCAATGTTGCTGCGGGAGCGCCTCATGCTGCCGCGGCAACTGGAGCGGGATCCTCCCGGTCCACCGCCCCCGCTCCTGCCAAGCGGGCGAGGGAGCCCACTCACCGCACCGGAGGCGAGCCGGACTTCGATCTTTCCGCGCTCAGCTCCGATGACGAAGAAGAAGAGTAAGATCCCCTTGTTGTCCTCGTTGTTCTTCAATTATTGCTATCTTGTTGCTTTCGTCTTGTGTCTGACTTGCTTCGATCTGGATCTGTTCCTTTTTAGGACGCTGGCCCAGAGAGCGGCGAAGAGAGCCAAGGCCTCGGTGATTATTATCGAGGATGATCCCACCGTGTCAGCAGGGGGTGTGTCTGAGACCACCTTGACGGACCCGGCAATTACTCCGCAAAGTAGCCCCCAGCGCAGCCCCCAGCATAAGTTTATAGTTTACTTTCTGCTGTCAGGCGCGCATGGGTGCTCTTTTCTCTACTAACATCTTGAATGTTCATTTGTGTAGGAGCAGAACAGCCTCACCAGGGACACCTGGAAGCTGCTCCCGAAGTGCCATCTGCTTCAACTACGCCGCCAAGGGAGGATCCCCCGACAAGGGAGCGTTCTCCGGCAAGGGAGAATTCTCTGGCAAGGGGCAGCTCTCCGGCAAGGGACAGCACCAGTGACCCTGCGGTGGTTGAGACCGCAACCGCAGATCTCAGCTCAAGTAATCCACTTGCTTAAGAACTTCCCTTGTGTTTTTCTTCTTCTGATTTTCTCTTTGAGTATTTGCTTGATTCTCCTCCTTCTTTCGTGCATCAGATCCACCTTCCGCGGAGCTAATGGAAACCGAGGCCGCCGGCAAGGAGAACGCGCGCAGCAACGTCGACGACGCCGCTGCCACCGAAGGAGAAGCCGGCGCTGACGAGCCTGCCGGAGAAGAGGCCGCCAAGGCTGCTGCCGCAGAAGCAGGCGAGGGGTCTGGCGATCGCACTGATGGCCCCGAGGCCGCAGGAGCACCAGGCGCTGCACCGACCGCCGATCCCTCTGCCGCTGCTGCAGCGTCAAGCTCCGAAGAGCCCCAGCCCGGCGCCTATCTGAAGGCCGGCGATGGAATCTTCATCAAGCTTCCCTGGGCGTCAAGCTCCAGGGCGCCGGTCGAAGGGGAGAATTTCGATGAAGAGCTGCTCGCCTCCGCTGGGCTGTCGTTGGTTGATGCACCAAGCAGTAGCAGTGGCGAGCCTGAGAAGGAGCAGCTGCTGCGGAAGCTGCTGTCACTCTACCGCGCTCGACAAGCCAAGCTGGCTTCCTGGGAAGCACTTGTTGCGAAGGCGGGAGTGGATATGGAGAAGCGCGCGGAGGAGCTCCAGGGCCTCAACCAGGAAGCTCTCCGGTCCCTGGCACAGGAGCGGGAGCGACTCGCCGAGGAGCATACAGCCTTCCTTCTCGAGAAGGCCAAAGCTGAGGAGGAACAAAGGCTAGCTGCCGAGAAGCAGTCCGCGCGAGAAGGCGAGTTGGTGCAGCGGAAGGCCAACCTTGACAGCTATGAGGAGGAGCTCGTCGCGCGCGAGGAAACACTTGGCGGGGCTCTCAAAGAAGCAAGGGATGCTGCCGCAACTGCAGAGGCCACCAAGAAAGAGCTGGAGGCGAGGGTGGCGCAGCTGGAGGCGAACATCAAGAAGAGCAGTGAGGAGCTTGCCGCGCTGAAGCGTGAACGCGAGAAGGATGCTGCCGCCCATGGTGAGCTGCAGGGTCTTCTCGCTGAGAGGAGCAAGGAGCTCAACGCCGCCAAGGACTCCAACGCGGATCTCGAGTTGAAGCTGGCTACGCTGACTCAGACGCTGGACGGCACCAAGGAGCGAGAGAAGACTTTGTTGGAGAAGATCAAGGCCGACGAGGCGCTGCTGGCGAGCATCGCCATTACCCAGAACTCATTTAGGGAGACGGTGGAGCACTGGACCGAGGGTCTAGTGAATATCGCCACAGTCATCGACGGGGAGCTGGCGCAGCTGGGGATGGAGGACTTCGGATGTTCTTCCGACGAGCATCTCCAACCCAGCGCTAAGCTCAGCTTGTTCTTCAAGGGCGTGGCGACGGCACTCCAGCGACTCCGGGAGAAGATCCCCAAGTAGCTGGCCGACGAGTCACGCAAGATCTGCGCAGGAGCTCTCCAGAAGGTGCTGATGAAGGTGGCCTTCCGCAATCCAGGCCTCAACCTCACCAACATCCTCAAATCCTTGCCGCCGGACGCCGATCTGGAAGCGCTCAAGGCCCTTGTCACACCCATTGTGGACAAGGTGAGCGAGATCAAGAGGGTTGAGGGCGATCGTGTAGATTAGGCCGCCCGTTTCTTCTTTTTCCTTGTCGCTGCTAATCATGTTATGAGAACAATCTGTTAGAGCTGCGACAAGCTATCTTGTAATATAACTCTATTTCTGGTATCGACTGCTACGTTATTTCCTTTACTAGATTCCTTCCTTTGTATGTTTTTACCCTATGCTTTCAGGGAACTTGTCGGCGCAGGCACCCGAGCCGCGATCGCTGAGTGCGGGACGTCACCAGCCTGTTGGTGGTGCCGCTTCCGACAAGAAACCTTGTCGCGACTAGTTGCAGCACACTTAAGTTGTTGAGCGGACTCGAAACAAAGTAAGGGCGCAACTAGCTAGGAGTTGGTTCCTCCGCGCACAGGTTTTCCATACAAAGCACGGTCGTTCGAGGAAGATAACTTAAAAAATAAATACTAATTGCTCAAACTTTGGCAACTTAGCTTTTCTGTCGTGTGCTTCCCGGCAAGGTTTCCGTCAAGGCAAGGTTTCCGTCAAGGCGAAACTTCCTTGAACGACGCCTGTTCCACATCATTATCTTCTCCTCCCTTCCCGGCAAACTTGTGCGTGGAGGAATCTTCCTTCCTTTGAGAAAAAGAAAGAAGAGAAAATAACGATATGGTGCCTTACGGCTCGTTATTGCTTACCGGGGTTTGGTGCTGCACAAAGTGTCAGATAACACATGCAAGAAAAAGATATAATGCATGAAAGTGACAAGATGTGCAGAGCACATGAGCTTTACTTATGCACGGGATCTGCGCCCGGCTTTGTACAAAGGATTACATGCAACATCGGCAAGACTTGTACAAAAGGTGGTTGCCGGAACGGGTTCCGGCAATTGCGCCCTACGGGTAAAACTTACGAAGATGCTCAATGTTCCAGGAGTTGCTCACCGGAGTGCCATCTTCGGTCTCAAGGCGGACAGCGCCAGGCCTAGTGACTCGTTTCACCCGGTAAGGGCCTTCCCACTTCGGCGTCAACTTGTTGGAATTCTTGGCGGACTGAACGCGCCGAAGAACAAGGTCGCCTTCCTCGAAGCTTCTGGCATTAACTTTGCGGCTATGATAGCGGCGCAAAGCTTGCTGGTATCGAGCAGCTCGTACAGCAGCCTGAAGACGGTCTTCCTCAAGGAGCAGCGCGTCATCTTGTCGCAGCTGCTCTTGCTCAAGCTCATCATAAGAGAGCACTCGAGGTGACCCGTATACGAGTTCCGTGGGGAGAACTGCCTCTGCTCCATAGACTAGAGCGAAAGGTGTCTGGCCAGTGGCTCGATTTGGCGTCGTTCCTGATCGACCAAAGAACCACCGGCAGCTCCTCGATCCAGTTTCCTTCCGCACTTGTGCAGCCTGTCGAAAGTCCTGGTCTTGAGCCCGCGCAGCACTTCAGCATTTGCCCTCTCCGCTTGACCGTTGCTTCTCGGATGAGCAACAGAAGCGAAGAAGACCTTGGCGCCAAGATCTTGGACGTACTGCATGAAGGTGCGGCTCGTGAATTGTGTGCCGTTGTCGGTGATGATCCTGTTAGGGATCCCGAAACAGCAAACAATTGACCTGAAGAACTTGACTGCTGACTGTGCTGTCACCTTCCTCACTGGTTCCACTTCCGGCCACTTTGTGAACTTGTCGATTGCAACGTACAAGTACTCAAAGCCCCCGACAGCTCGGGGGAAGGGGCCGAGAATATCGAGCCCCCAGATCGAAAATGGCCAGGATAAAGGGATCGTCTGGAGAGCTTGAGCTGGCTGGTGTATCTGCTTGGAATGAAACTGGCACGCTTCACACTTGGTTACTTGTGTAGTTGCATCCTGGAGGGCTGTCGGCCAAAAGAAACCTTGCCGGAAAGCTTTGCCCGCAAGTGCTCTCGCTCCAATGTGGTGACCACATATGCCTCCATGTATCTCTGCCAACAGCTTATGTCCGTCTTCCCGGCAAATATACTTCAATTTCACACCGTTGAGTCTTCTTCTGTACAGAATGTTGTCGACAAACTGGTACATACTTGACTGCCGGGCTACTTTTTCCGCTTCTTCTTGCTCTTCGAGAAGTTCTCCTGTCTGAAGGAAATGGACAATCTGCTATGCCCATGCTGGAGCTTGTGGCTCGACAACAAGGACTAAAGGCACATCTACTGCTGCGGGAACATCTGCTTCTACGGCGAGAACCTGCGGGTCAGCCGGAGCTTGATGTTCCCCGGCAAGCTTGCCGGAGCAAAACTTGTCGGTAGTGTCTGCTTCAACGGAACAAGCCCTAAGGCTTGCCAGAGCAGACTGCTCCTCAGCGCTCTTGGTGTTGATCTTGGTGACCTTCTTGGTGGCGGCTTCGGGGAGCTCTGCCGGAAAGTAGTCACCGGAAATCAACTTCCTCTTCTTGTTCTGTCTAGTCGATGGCGTTACAGACGGTTGAGTCAGCTTGAGCACAAAAATTCCTGGTTCCACAGGTAACTTCAGTGCGGCGCACTTTGACAGGCCATCGGCAACGTTGTTCTGAGCTCTCGGAACATGCTCCATCTGTAGGCCGTCAAAGTGCTCTTCTAGCTTTCTCACTTCATCCACGTAGGCTTCCATCAACGGACTCTGATAATTCTTGTTCACTTGGCGGACGACAAGCTGTGAGTCACCCCTGACAATAAGCTTCCTAATCCCAAGGTCCGCTGCGATCCTGAGACCGGCAAGCAAGCCCTCATACTCTGCAGTATTGTTCGTTGCTTGCTCCTTGGGAAAGTGCATCTGGACTACGTACTTGAGGTGCTCTCCGGTGGGTGCGACAAGTAGTACGCCCGCACCGGCGCCTTGCAACGAGAAGGCACCATCAAAGTACATCAGCCACTCTTTGCTTGCCTCCTTGACGGGGATGCTCGTTTCTGGAATTTCTTCATCTTGTGTTGGCGTCCACTCTGCTATGAATTCTGCCAATGCCCTGCTTTGGATAGTTGAAGTGCTCTCAAACTTGAGGCCAAAGCTTGACAGTTCCAGTGCCCACTCGACAATCTTGCCTGTTGCTTCGGGATTTTGCAGTATCCTCTTCAGCGGAAAGCGAGTGACGACTGTTATCTCATGTGCTTGGAAGTAATGGCGCAGCTTTCTCGAGGCCATGAGAAGGCCGAAAAGCAGTTTCTGCACCCCAGAGTACCTTGACCTAGCCCCCTGCAAAAGGGAACTCACAAAGTAAACTGGGTGCTGCATCATCCTTTTCTGCACCTCCTTATGCGTCTGCGCAGATCCATCTTTGTCGGGACCAGAGCTTGCCGGTGAAGCCCCTTGCTTGTCGCTGGATGCATCTGCCGTGGTTGCTGGCTCATCATCTGCCTCCCTCTCTGCTACTAACGCAGCACTAACCACTTGATTGGTTGCCGCTATATATAGCAGCAACTTCTCTTGTGGCTTAGGTGCGACAAGTGTTGGAGTGGAGGACAGGTATCTCTTTAAGTCCTGCAGCGCAGCCTCCGCCTCTGGAGTCCATTTCATTGGACCTGCCTTTTTCAATATTTTGAAAAATGGCAGGGCGCGCTCAGCAGATCTAGAGATAAACCTGCTGAGAGCAGCCACGTAACCGGCAAGTCTTCGTACATCCTTGACGCGCTTGGGTGCTTCAATCTGCTCAATGGCCTTGATCTTGTCGAGGGTGGCTTCAATTCCCTGCTGAGACACGAAGAACCCGAGAAGCTTGCCGGAGGGGACTCCAAACACACACTTCTCGGGGTTCAGCTTGAGGTTGATCTTGCGCAGATTTGCAAATGTTTCTTCTAAATCTTGAATCAGGGTCGCCCTGTCCTTGCTCTTGACCACTATGTCATCCATGTAGGCTTCCACATTTCTGTGCATTTGCGGCTCAAAAGCATGATGGACTACCCTTGCGAATGTTGAACCGGCATTCTTTAACCCGAAAGGCATCCGTACGAAACAGTACGTGCCACACGGGGTTATGAATGTGGTCTTCTCCTCATCCTCTTCTGCCATGAAGATCTGATGGTATCCTGAGTATGCATCAAGAAATGAAAGCAAGTCACATCCGGCCGTGGAGTCAACAATCTGATCGATGCGCAGCAAGGGAAATGGGTCTTTGGGACAAGCTTTATTAACATCAGTAAAGTCAATACAAAGCCTCCATTTCCCGTTGGCCTTGCGCACGACAACAGGATTGGCTAACCACGTAGGATGGAGCACTCCTCTGACAAGTCATGCTACTTCCAATTTCTTGATTTCCTCTGCAATGAATTCTTGGCGCTCCAGTGCCTGCTTCCTGACTTTCTGCTTGACGGGCCGCGCATGAGGACAGACGGCCAGGTGGTGCTCGATTACTTTCCTGGGAACACCGGGGATGTCGGACGGTTGCCATGCAAACACGTCGACGTTCGCCCGCAGGAAAGCAACGAGCGTTCTTTCCTATTTAGGGTCGAGCATGGCACTGATGGTGAAGGTATCACCAGTGCCGTCCTCCTTGGTGTACACCTTCTTGGTTTCTAGTGGAGCTGCCATCGCCTTCTTACACTTGCCGGTGGAGCTCGATGGTGCGTCCTCGACGGTAGCGCAGCACTCCGAAGAGGTGCGCTTGCCGGAGTGGGCATCAGAGCTCTTGCCGGACTTGGTCTTCTTCTTCCCCCCGGGAGCTTCAGCGGCAAGTGATTTGCGATCTGTTGCAGCTGCTGCTTCCCAGTAGATCTTGTCGGCGCAGATAAGAGCATCCTTCTTGTTGCCCGGGACAGAGATGACACTTATCGGGCCTGGCATCTTCAGTACGTTGTATGCATAGTGAGAGGCTGCCATGAACTTGGCGAGCGCTGGACGGCCAAGTATCCCATTATAAGGCAATGGGAAGTCAGCAACGTCAAAAGTGACCTTCTCAGTCCTGAAGTTCAACTCGCTGCCAAATGTTACCGGCAACGTGATCTTTCCCTTCGGCTTGCTCCTTCCCGGGTTGATTCCTTGGAACGTGCCGGTCTCTTCGAGCTCGCTGTCAGGGATCTGGAGTTTCTGGAGCACCGTGGAGGAGATCAGATCCAATCCGGCCCCGCCGTCAACTAACATCTTGGTGACCTTGAGGTTGCGGATAGTTGGTGAAACCAACATCGGCAAGCACCCGACCGCAGTTATGCGATTCGGGTGGTCCTCAATATCAAAGATGATAGGCGTGCTGGACCATTTCAGAGGCTTGCGTGACTCGACCGGTGGTTCTGCTGCATTGACTTCCTGCACCCATTGCTTGAGCTGGCGGTGTGAAGTATGCAGAGAAGCACTGCCGTCAACGCACAGGACCTCCGTGGCTTTCTGGAACTCCTGCTCATCGGTCTCCTCATCATCCATGTCTTCGTCGTCATCGTCGTCTTCATCCTTGTCGCGGCCGCGAGGAGGTCTGTCTCCTTGCCGCTTCTTGGCATTGCCGCGACGTCCTCCCCGGCCGGGGCGTTTCTTGCCAGATCCTCCAGCACCTTCCTGGGCCTTCTCCTTGTCGCGTCGCTCGTATTCAGCCTTCTGCTACTCAACAAGCTGCTCGACCTTCTTGCAACTCTGGAGATCATGGCCCTTAGTGCGGTGGATCTTGCAATATTGCTTGTTGTTGCCGTCCTGCTTGTCGGCGACCGCCACAGCCTCTGCAGCGATCTCCTTGCCGGAGCCACCAGCTTTGGCTTTGTTGGCGCCACCTCCGTTGCCGGACTGCTCAACAACTAGCACCTCTTTACCTTTCTTCTTCCTGTTGTTCCGCAGCCGGTTTTTCCTTGTCGGGGCAGTCTCCTCACTGTCAGATCCTCCTGCTCCTATATTCTCTCCGGGGAGTCTCCTCCCTTCCTCAGCACGTGCACACTTGTCGGCCAGGGCATATAGCTCACTGACGTCTCTAATCCTGCACATCGCCATCTCCTCCCGCATCCTGCGGTTCCGCACGTTCTGGTGGAACGCGCTGATTACCGCGGCAGGGTGGACATCTGGGATGTTGTGCTGCACGTTGCTGAATCTCTGAATGTACTTGCGCAGAGGCTCTCCTTCCTTCTGGGCGAGCAGATGAAGGTCGCTTTCTTGGCCATGAGGCTTGTGGCCGCCTGTAAAGGCGCCGACAAACTGATGGCATAGATCCGCCCAGGAGGATATGGAGTTGTCCGGCAAGTGCATGAGCCAGGATCTGACGTTGGGCTTGAGTACCAGCGGGAAGTAGTTGGCAAGGATCTTGTCGTCCCGCCCCCGACAGCTTGCACCGCAATGGTGTAGATGCTGAGGAACTCCGACGGATGCGTCTTGCCGTCGTACTTCTCTGGTACGTCTGGCTTGAAGTTTTTTGTGTTGGGCCACTGGACTTGCCGCAGCTCACGAGTGAACGCAGGGCAACCTACCGCGTACGGCAAGTCGCCTGGTTCCCCTGGCGCATGCATGTCAACAGAGGGCCCAGCGCGCTTGTCGGATTGACGTCGCGCTTCTCTTCGGCGCTCGATACGAGTACGAGCGTCTTCTTGCTGTCGATCGTGAAGAACTTGGCGCTGATCTCGACGGGCTCGTGGATCCGACGATGCGGTGGAGTCGCTGTCGAGGTGGATCCGGCAAGTCGGTGATCTTCGCCTTCGGCGTGGAGATTGCATGGTGGTTGCACCCCCACCAGTTTCGTCGCCACCGGCTCGCGCCTGGCAACCCTGCCGCGGCAGCGACGTGCTCGGCTGCCGTGGAGTGTCGTCGTTGGCGTAGCCGATGAGACTCTGAATGGTGGCCCTCCATTCCTCGATCTTGTCCGACGTCGGAGGGTAATCCAGGAGCAGTTGAGCTCGCGCCAAAGCTTCTGCTGGAGTGGTGGGCGGCAGTGGCGGACGGCGCGAGGAGCGGGATATGCTCGGACTCCTAACTATGTTAGAAGGAGCATTATCCCGTCCGGGCGACCGTGTCCCGCTCGTGCTGGAACGCTGGCGTGCATGCTGGTCTTGAGCGCCCCGGGATCCACCAGCTTGATCTTGGCCCAACAAATGTATGGTACTGCGAGTACCATGACGTTGTCGGTCCTGCGCCTCCTGAGATGGGCGTGGAACAAGCACGGACGTCGAGGTCTGCGCCGCCTTGCCCTTGGACCTGGCAGTGAAGGAAATATGCCCTAGAGGCAATAATAAAGTTATTATTTATTTCCTTATTTCATGATAAATGTTTATTATTCATGCTAGAATTGTATTAACTGGAAACATAATACATGTGTGAATACATAGACAAACAGAGTGTCACTAGTATACCTCTACTAGACTAGCTCGTTAATCAAAGATGGTTATGTTTCCTAAACCATGAACAAAGAGTTGTTATTTGATTAACGAGGTCACATCATTAATTGAATGATCTGATTGACATGACCCATTCCATTAGCTTAGCACCCGATCGTTTAGTATGTTGCTATTGCTTTCTTCATGACTTATACATGTTCCTATGACTATGAGATTATGCAACTCCCGTTTGCCGGAGGAACACTTTGGGTGCTACCAAACGTCACAACGTAACTGGGTGATTATAAAGGAGCATTACAGGTGTCTCCAAAGGTAGATGTTGGGTTGGCGTATTTCGAGATTAGGATTTGTCACTCCGATTGTCGGAGAGGTATCTCTGGGCCCTCTCGGTAATGCACATCACATAAGCCTTGCAAGCACTGCAACTAATATGTTAGTTGTGAGATGATGTATTACGGAACGAGTAAAGAGACTTGCCGGTAACGAGATTGAACTAGGTATTGGATACCGACGATCGAATCTCGGGCAAGTAACATACCGATGACAAAGGGAACAACGTATGTTGTTATGCGGTCTGACCGATAAAGATCTTCGTAGAATATGTAGGAGCCAATATGGGCATCCAGGTCCCGCTATTGGTTATTGACCGGAGATGTGTCTCGGTCATGTCTACATTGTTCTCGAACCGTAGGGTCCGCACGCTTAAGGTTTCGATGACAGTTATATTATGAGTTTATGAGTTTTGATGTACCGAAGGAGTTCGGAGTCCCGGATGAGATCAGGGACATGACGAGGAGTCTCGAAGTGGTCGAGACGTAAAGATCGATATATTGGATGACTATATTCGGACATCGGAAAGGTTCCGAGTGATTCGGGTATTTTTCGGAGTACCGGGTAGTTACGGGAGAAGTAATGGGCCTTGATGGGCTTTAGTGGGAAGAGGAAAAAAGGCTGCTGCGCCCCCCCTCCCCTTTGGTCCGAATTGGACTAGGGAAAAGGGGGCCGGCCACCTTTCCTACTCCTCCACTTCCTTCTCCCTTCCTCCCCTCTTGATGGACTCCTACTAGGACTTGGAGTCCTAGTAGGACTCCCATCCTGGCCGCACCAAAGGCCTTGGCCGGCCTCCTCCTCCTCCATCCTTTATATACTGAGGCAAGGGGCACCCCATAGACACACACAATTGATCATTGAGATCGTTCCTTAGCCGTGTGCGGTGCCCCCTGCCACCATATTCCACCTCGGTCATATCGTTGTAGTGCTTAGGCGAAGCCCTGCGTCGGTAGAACATCAAGATCGTCACCACGCCGTCGTGCTGACGGAACTCTTCCTCGATGCTTTGCTGGATCGGAGCCCGAGGATCGTCATCGAGCTAAACGTGTGCTAAGAACTCGGAGGTGCCGGAGTAATGGTGCTTGGATCGGTCGGATCGGGAAGAAGACCTACGACTACTTCCTCCACGTTGTGTCAACGCTTCCGTTGCGATCTACAAGGGTACGTAGATCATACTCTCCCCTCGTTGCTATGCATCACCATGATCTTGCGTGTGCGTAGGAAATTTTTGAAATTACTACGTTCCCCAACAGTGGCATCCGAGCCTAGGTTTTATGGTTTGATGTTATTTACACGAGTAGAACACAAGTGAGTTGTGGGCGATATAAGTCATACTACCTACCAGCATGTCATACTTTGGTTCGGCGGTATTGTTGGATGAGACGACCCGGTCCAACCTTACGCGTACGCTTACGCGAGACCGGTTCCCTCGACGTGCTTTGCACATAGATGGCTTGCGGGCGACTGTCTCTCCAACTTTAGTTGAACCGAGTGTGACTACGCCCGGTCCTTGAGAAGGTTAAAACGGAGTCTATTTGACAAACTATCGTTGTGGTTTTGATGCGTAGGTGAGATGAGTTCTTGCTTAAGCCCGTAGCAGCCACGTAAAACTTGCAACAACAAAGTAGAGGACGTCTAACTTGTTTTTGTAGGGCATGTTGTGATGTGATATGGTCAAGGCATGATGCTAAATTTTATTGTATGAGATGATCATGTTTTGTAACCAAGTTATCGGCAACTGGCAGGAGCCATATGGTTGTCGCTTTATTGTATGCAATGCAATCGCGATGTAATGCTTTACTTTATTACTAAGCAGTAGTGATAGTCGTGGAAGCATAAGATTGGCGAGACAACAACAATGCTACGATGAAGATCAAGGTGTCGCGCCGGTGACGATGGTGATCATGACAGTGCTTCGGAGATGGAGATCACAAGCACAAGATGATGATGGCCATATCATATCACTTATATTGATTGCATGTGATGTTTATCCTTTATATGCATCTTATCTTGCTTTGATTGACGGTAGCATTATAAGATGATCTCTCACTAAATTATCAAGAAGTGTTCTCCCTGAGTATGCACCGTTGCGAAAGTTCTTCGTGCTGAGACACCACGTGATGATCGGGTGTGATAGGCTCTACGTTCAAATACAACGGGTGCAAAACAGTTGCACACGCGGAATACTCAGGTTATACTTGACGAGCCAAGCATATACAGATATGGCCTCGGAACACGGAGATCGAAAGGTCGAGCGTGAATCATATAGTAGATATGATCAACATAGTGATGTTCACCAATGAAGCTACTCCATCTCACGTGATGATCGGACATGGTTTAGTTGATTTGGATCACGTGATCACTTAGAGGATTAGAGGGATGTCTATCTAAGTGGGAGTTCTTAAGTAATATGATTAAATTGAACTTAAATTTATCATGAACTTAGTCCTGGTAGTATTTTGCAAATTATGTTGTAGATCAATAGCTCGTGTTGTTGCTTCCCTGTGTTTATTTTGATATGTTCCTAGAGAAAATTGTGTTGAAAGATGTTAGTAGCAATGATGCGGATTGGATCCGTGATCTGAGGTTTATCCTCATTGCTGCACAGAAGAATTATGTCCTTGATGCACCGCTAGGTGAAAGACCTATTGCAGGAGCAGATGCAGACGTTATGAACATTTGGCTAGCTCAATATGACGACTACTTGATAGTTTAGTGCACCATGCTTAATGGCTTAGAATCGGGACTTCAAAGACGTTTTGAACGTCATGGACCATATGAGATGTTCCAGAAGTTGAAGCTAATATTTCAAGCAA
Organism: Triticum aestivum; assembly: GCF_018294505.1. Classification (NCBI taxonomy): domain Eukaryota; kingdom Viridiplantae; phylum Streptophyta; class Magnoliopsida; order Poales; family Poaceae; genus Triticum; species Triticum aestivum. The sequence goes on from NC_057795.1 coordinate 172,858,012, forward strand.
ATACCCGAGTTGAGAGATATGAAGTCTCCAACAAAGTTCTATAGCTAAAAGATGGAGGAGAATCGCTCAACTAGTGAGCATGTGCCCAGATTGTCTGAGTACTACAATCGCTTGAATCAAGTGGGAGTTAATCTTCCAGATAAGATAGTGATTGACAGAATTCTCTAGTCACCATCACCAAGTTAGTAGAACTTCGTGATGAACTATAATATGCAAGGGATAACGGATACAACTCCCAAGCTCTTCGTGATGATGAAATCAACGAAGGTAGAAATCAAGAAAAACATCAAGTGTTGATGGTTGACAAGACCACTAGTTTCAAGAAAATGGCAAAGGGAAGAAGGGGAACTTCAAGAAAAACGGCAAGCAAGTTGCTGCTCAAGTGAAGAAGCCCAAGTCTGATCCTAAGCCTGAGACTAAGTGCTTCTACTGCAAAGGGACTGGTCACTGGAAGCGGAACTACCCCAAGTGATTGGCGGATAAGGAGGATGGCAAAGTGAACATAAGTATATTTGATATACATGTTATTGATGTGTACTTTACTAGTGTTTATAGCAACCCCTTAGTATTTGATGCTAGTTCAGTTGCTAAGAATAGTAACTCGAAACGGGAGTTGCAGAATGAACAGAGACTAGTTAAGGGTGAAGTGACAATGTGTGTTGGAAGTGGTTCCAAGATTGATATGATCATCATCGCACACTCCCTATACTTTCGGGATTAGTGTTGAACCTAAATAAGTGTTATTTGGTGTTTGCGTTGAGCATGAATATGATTTGATCATGTTTATTGTAATACGGTTATTCATTTAAATAAAAGAATAAATTGTTGTTCTGTTTACATGAATAAAACCTTATATGGTTACACACCCAATGAAAATAGTTCATTGGATCTCGATCTTAATGATACACATATTCATAATATTGAAACCAAAAGATGCGATGTTAATAATGATAGTGCAACTTATTTGTGGCACTGCCGTTTAGGTCATATTGGTGTAAAGCGCATGAAGAAACTCCATGTTGATGGGATTTTGGAATCACTTGATTATGAATCACTTGATGCTTGCGAACCATGCCTTATGGGCAAGATGACTAAAACGCCATTCTCCGGAACAATGAAGCAAACAACAGATTTGTTGGAAATCATACATACTGATGTATGTGGTCCGATGAATATTAAGGCTTACAACAGGTATCATTATCTTCTGACCTTCACAAGATGATTTGAGCAGATATGGGGATATCTACTTGATGAAACATAAGTCTGAAACACTTGAACAGTTCAAAGAATTTCAGAGTGAAGTGGAAAATCATCGTGACAAGAAAATAAAAGTTTCTACGATATGATCGCAGAGGTAAAATATTTGAGTTACGAGTTTGGTCTTCAGTTAAAACAATGCGAAATAGTTTCACTACTCACGCCACCTGGAACACCATAGTGTAATGGTGTGTCCGAACGTCATAACCGTACTTTATTAGATATAGTGCGATCTATGATGTCTCTTACCGATTTACCACTATCGTTTTGGGGTTATGCATTAGAGACAGCTGCATTCACGTTAAAAAAGGGGCACCATCTATATCCGTCGAGACGACGCCTTATGAACTATGGTTTGGCAAGAAACCAAAGTTGTCGTTTCTTGAAGTTTGGGGTTGCGATGCTTATGAGAAAAAGTTTCATCCTGATAAGCTCAAACCCAAATCGGAGAAATATGTCTTCATAGGATACCCAAAGGAGACTATTGGGTACACCTTCTATCACAGATCCTAAGGCAAGACATTCGTTGCTTATAATGGATCCTTTCTAGAGAAGGAGTTTCTCTCGAAAGAAGTGAGTTGGAGGAAAGTAGAAAACTTGATAAGGTAATTGTACCTTCTACCTTATTGGAAAGTAGTTCATCACAAAAATCTGTTCTTGTGACTACTACACCAATTAGTGAGGAAGCTAATGATGATGATCATGTAACTTCAGATCAAGTTACTACCGAATCTCGTAGGTAAACCAGAGTAAGATCCGCACCAGAGTGGTACGGTAATCCTGTTCTGGAGGTCATGTTACTTGACCATGACGAACCTACAAACTATGAGGAAGCGATGATGAGCCCAGATTCCGCGAAATGGTTTGAGGCCATGAAATCTGAGATATGATCCATGTATGAGAACAAAGTTTGGACTTTGGTTAACTTTCCCGATGATCGGCAAGCAATTGAGAATAAATGGATCTTCAAGAGGAAGACGGACGCTGATAGTAGTGTTACTATCTACAAAGCTAGAATTCTCGCAAAAGGTTTTCGACAAGTTCAAGGTGTTGACTATGATGAGAGCTTCTCACTCGTATCTATGCTTGAGTCTATCCAAATCATGTTAGTAATTGCCACATTTTATGAAATCTAGCAAATGGATAAACAAAACTGCATTCCTTAATGGATTTATTAAAGAAGAGTTGTATATGATGCAACAGAAGGTTTTGTCAATCCGAAAGGTGCTAACCAAATGTGCAAGCTCCAGCGATCCATCTATGGACTGGTGCAAGAATCTCGGAGTTGGGATATACGTTTTGATAAGTTGATCAAAGCATATAGTTTTATATAGACTTGCAGTGAAGCCTGTATTTACAAGAAAGTGAGTGGGAGCACTACAGCATTACTGATAAGTATATGTGAATGACATATTGTTGATCGGAAATAATGTAGAATTATTCTGTAAAGCATAAAGGAGTGTTTGAAAGGAGTTTTTCAAAGAAAGACTTCGGTAAAGCTGCTTACATATTGAGCTTCAAGATCTATAGAGATAGATCAAGACGCTTGATAAGTTTTTTCCAATGAGTACATACCTTGACAAGATTTTGAAGTAGTTCAAAATGGAGCAGTCAAAGAAAGAGTTCTTGCCTGTATTACAAGGTGTGAAGTTGAGTAAGACTCAAAGCCCGACCACGGCAGAAGATAGAAAAAGAATGAAAGTCATTCCCTATGCCTTGGCCATAGGTTCTATAAAGTATGTCATGCTGTATACTAGATCTATTGTATACCCTGCACTGATTTGGCAAGGGAGTACAATAGTGATCTAGGAGTAGATCACTAGACAGCGGTCAGAATTATCCTTAGTGAAATAAGGATATGTTTCTCGATTATGGACGTGACAAAAAGGTTCGTCGTAAAAGGTTACGTCGATGCAAGTTTTGACACTGATCTGGATGACTCTAAGTCTCAATCTAGATACATATTGAAAGTGGGAGCAATTAGCTAGAGTAGCTCCGTGCAGAGCATTGTAGACATAGAAAATTGCAAAATACATAACGGATCTGAATGTGAAAGACCGTTGACTAAGATTCTCTCACAAACAAAACATGATCACACCTTAGTACTCTTTGGGTGTTAATCACATAGCGATGTGAACTAGATTACCGAATCTAGTAAACCCTTTGGGTGTTGGTCACATGACGATGTGAACTATGGGTGTTAATCACATGATGATGTGAACTATCGATGTTAATCACATGGTGATGTGATCTAGATTATTGACTCTAGTGCAAGTGGGAGACTGAAGGAAATATGCCCTAGAGGCAATAATAAAGTTATTATTTATTTCCTTATTTCATGATAAATGTTTATTATTCATGCTAGAATTGTATTAACCGGAAACATAATACATGTGTGAATACATAGACAAACAGAGTGTCACTAGTATGCCTCTACTAGACTAGCTCGTTAATCAAAGATGGTTATGTTTCCTAAACCATGAACAAAGAGTTGTTATTTGATTAACGAGGTCACATCATTAGTTGAATGATCTGATTGACATGACCCATTCCATTAGCTTAGCACCCGATCGTTTAGTATGTTGCTATTGCTTTCTTCATGACTTATACATGTTCCTATGACTATGAGATTATGCAACTCCCGTTTGCCGGAGGAACACTTTGGGTGCTACCAAACGTCACAACGTAACTGGGTGATTATAAAGGAGCATTACAGGTGTCTCCAAAGGTAGATGTTGGGTTGGCGTATTTCGAGATTAGGATTTGTCACTCCGATTGTCGGAGAGGTATCTCTGGGCCCTCTCGGTAATGCACATCACATAAGCATTGCAAGCACTGCAACTAATATGTTAGTTGTGAGATGATGTATTACGGAACGAGTAAAGAGACTTGCCGGTAACGAGATTGAACTAGGTATTGGATACCCACGATCGAATCTCGGGCAAGTAACATACCGATGACAAAGGGAACAACGTATGTTGTTATGCGGTCTGACCGATAAAGATCTTCGTAGAATATGTAGGAGCCAATATGGGCATCCAGGTCCCGCTATTGGTTATTGACCGGAGACGTGTCTCAGTCATGTCTACATTGTTCTCGAACCATAGGGTCCGCACGCTTAAGGTTTCGATGACAGTTATATTATGAGTTTATGAGTTTTGATGTACCGAAGCAGTTCCAAGTCCCGGATGAGATCGGGGACATGACGAGGAGTCTCGAAATGGTCAATACGTAAAGATCGATATATTGGACGACTATATTCGGACATCGGAAAGGTTCCGAGTGATTCGGGTATTTTTCGGAGTACCGGGTAGTTACGGGAGAAGTAATGGGCCTTGATGGGCTTTAGTGGGAAGAGGAAAAAAGGCTGCTGCGCCCCCCCTCCCCTTTGGTCCGAATTGGACTAGGGAAAAGGGGGCCGGCCACCTTTCCTACTCCTCCACTTCCTTCTCCCTTCCTCCCCTCTTGATGGACTCCTACTAGGACTTGGAGTCCTAGTAGGACTCCCATCCTGGCCGCACCAAAGGCCTTGGCCGGCCTCCTCCTCCTCCATCCTTTATATACTGAGGCAAGGGGCACCCCATAGACACACACAATTGATCATTGAGATCGTTCCTTAGCCGTGTGCGGTGCCCCCTGCCACCATATTCCACCTCGGTCATATCGTTGTAGTGTTTAGGCGAAGCCCTGCGTCGGTAGAACATCAAGATCGTCACCACGCCGTCGTGCTGACGGAACTCTTCCTCGACGCTTTGCTGGATCGGAGCCCGAGGATCGTCATCGAGCTGAACGTGTGCTAAGAACTCGGAGGTGCCGGAGTAATGGTGCTTGGATCGGTCGGATCGGGAAGAAGACGTACGACTACTTCCTCCATGTTGTGTCAACGCTTCCGTTGCGATCTACAAGGTTACGTAGATCATACTCTCCCCTCGTTGCTATGCATCACCATGATCTTGCGTGTGCGTAGGAAATTTTTTAAATTACTACGTTCCCCAACTGGCAGCACCGTGGGCTCCCTCGTCGATGCCCGTTCTTCCGCCGGCGTCTACCCCACCACCCGTTTGCTCCGGTGGCGGTGGGATCGACGTGGATGGAACAGCTGCCTCTGAAGCCTTCTTCTTCGGTGGCATGTCGATGACGAAAATGAAGATCTAGCTCGTGTGAACGCCGGATCAGGTTCACACAACCTCGACGCCCCCTACCTGGCGCGCCAAAGATGTTGGGGAAACTGATCCACGAACACCTATGGGGACGGCGGACCGAGCCCCTTTCGGTTCGGCGGGGGGCGGAGGTCGCACGAAGAGCAGATCGAGGCGAGGCACACGAGCAGTTTACCCAGCTTCGGAGCTCTCCGGAGAGATAACACTCCTACTGCTGCTTGTTTGATTGTATTGTGTTGTTGCTCGAGAGAGAGCTAAGTGTTTTTCTGGCTTCCGAATGATCCGAACCCTTTCTACGTTGCGCATGGGCCTCCTTTTATACGCTAAAGGGGTCACCGACAGGTGGCAACGTAGACGAGGGCAAAAATGTAAAAAGAGAGGTGGTTGGTACAGCTACCTGTACAGTGCATCGTACCTAACCCTGACGGCAGGGGACAAAGGTAGTAAATGCCCGTCTGCGTCGCCCAAACGGTGCAGAAAGGGACCGTCAGGGGCGCCACCGCTTGCCACGATGGCGATCTTGTCAGCATCGCATGCCACCGCGCACCCCTGGCTGCACAGCCTCTCGCCATGCGTGCCTGGAAAAGCCCTCAGGGCGACACGTTGGTGGATGCGCTGGAGCGCGGGCACAGAGTGGCCGCCTGCCGCAGAAAGCGCCTTGCCGCGGTCGTTGTCTTGTCGGGCCCGGAAGCTTGTCGCTCACCGGGCCTTGCGGGGACGCGCAGCGCGTCGCGGCAAGTTCCTTGAAATGCCTCGATTGGCCTTCCCGGCAAGCTCCTCTTGCCGGGCCTTGTCTCCTTGGCTTGAATACTTTGTTCTTGAATGGCTCCAATGGAGCCACGGAGGACCTTGGCGGTCACCCGGCAAGCCTTGTGGTGGGGTGCTGCAACTGCCCATGCACAAGTTCGGGATACTAGGGTACCCCTATTCTAGTACACCGACACTGCCGGAGGGAGAATCAATCACGAAGGGTTTCTACATCAACAACATTACCTCTCCGATGAAGCGTGAGTAGTTTACCACAGACCTTCGGGTCCATATTTATTATCTAGATGGCTTCTTATATCTCTTTGATTCTCAATACAAAGTTCTCCTTGATGTTCTTGGAGATCTATTCGATGTAATATTCTTTTGCGGTGTGTTTGCCGAGATCCGATGAATTGTGGATTTATGATCAAGATTATCTATGAATATTATTTGATTCTTCTCTGAATTCTTATATGCATGATTTGATATCTTTGCAAGTCTCTTCGAATTATCGGTTTAGTTTGGCCTACTAGATTGATCTTTCTTGCCATGGGAGAAGTGCTTAGATTTGGGTTCAATCTTGCGGTGTCCTTTCCTAGTGACAGTAGGGGTAGCAAGGCACGTATTGCATTGTTGCCATCGAGGATAAAAATATGGGGTTTATATCATATTGCTTGAGTTTATCCCTCTACATCATGTCATCTTGCTTAACGCGTTACTCTGTTCTTATGAACTTAATAATCTAGATGCATGCTGGATAGCGGTCCATGTGTGGAGTAATAGTAGTAGATGCAGGCAGGAGTCGGTCTACTTGACACGGATGTGATGCCTATGTTCAGGATCATTGGCTTAGATGTCGTTATAATTATGCGCTTTTCTATCAATTGCTCGGTAGTAATTTGTTCACCCTCCGTAATACATGCTATCTTGAGAGAAGCCACTAGTCAAACCTATGGCCCCCGGGTCTCTTTTCCATTATATTGCCTCTCCTTTCCATATTATTGAATCTCGTTTACATCTTGCTAGTTTCCAATCTACTATTTTGCAATCTTTACTTACCAATCTATATTTCAGAAATACCAAAAATATTACCTTACTATATCTATTAGATTTCACTTTTGCGAGTGAGCGTGAAGGGATTGACAACCCCTTTATCGCGTTGGTTGCAAGTTGTTGATTGTTTGTGCAGGTATTCGGTGACTTGTGCATCGTCTCCTACTGGATTGATACCTTGGTTCTCAAAACTGAGGGAAATACATATGCTACTTTGCTGCATTACCCTTTCCTCTTCAAGGGAAAACCAACGCAAGCTCAAGAGGTCGCAAGAAGGATTTCTAGCACTGTTGCCGGGGAGATCTTTGCCAAGTCAAGCCATACCAAGTACTCTTCTCCCTTACATTACATTATTCTCCATTCGCCTCTCGTTTTCCTCTCCCCCACTTCTAAAACTATTTTCAAAAACCTTTGCCTTTTCTTCGCCTTCTTCCCGTATGTCTTTTTGTTTGTGTTTCCATGTGCCTTATGTTTGATTGCATCTTTTCTTGCTAAAAATCTATTGATATGGATTCACTTAAAGTGTTCTACTTGGATCATCTTTGATCTATTTGTGCTCGTGCTGAAACCCCAACTAGTTTAGTTGAGGGAAAATCTTTAGATGAGCATGCTCATTTTGTACGTCACTGTTTGTCTGGAAAAGGGAGACGCCTACGGGATAAAATGAAAAAATTGCTGTGTTATGCTTGGAATCTTTGTGAAATTTATGATTTTACTTGTTGCTCTAAGAACCCTAAAAAACACCTCCCCTACCTATGTGAGTTTAATGATAATGAAATCTTATCTTCTTATGCAAAGGGTGTTTATAGTTACTATGATATCGAACAAATTGAAGAATTTGTTGCTTTTAAGGGTGCTTATGAAGTTTCTTATTTGATTGAAAACCATGATATTACTTTCTACAAATCTGAAAACTTTGACATACTTAAATATTGCTATGAAAGGTATGCTCATCATGTCTATGTCAACGAATTTATTGAAAGAATGACCGTTGCTTTGGAAGAAAATAATGATATGCATGAATCCAAAGATAATTATGATTCTAATGATTTGAATGAAATATCCCTTGATGAACATGATGCTTGCTATTCTTGTGGCCATGCTGCCAATATTTATGGAGATGAATTTGCTATAGTCCCTTATGTTAAACATGAGATTGTTGCTATTGCACCCATACTTGATAGTTCCTTCGATGAAAATCATGATTGCAATGATTTTATTATAAATTCTATTAATTTCAATTTTTCTAATAATATGCAAAATCCTAAGCTTGGGGATACTAGTTTTGCTAAGACTACTATTTGTTGCAATGATCATGATTGGGGTGATTCTTCTTTTGATCTTGAAAATTTATTTAAGCCCCAAGATGAAAATGATATTGATAATAGTGTTTGCAATATTATTGAAAGTTGGTTTGGAAGAGTGTCAACTTTAGATCTCACATATTTGTAGAATGTTCATGTGGTGACCGATTCTCCGGGTGTTGGTTCCCAGAAAATGGCCGTTGTGCTCACCAGCCCCAGGATAACTGTTAGCTGATGAGGCACCAACTTGATACAAAAATTCCAAGCAAAATACAAAATATGCAGTACAAGACCATTCTGGCCTGTGAGTACAACAAATGGTTTCTAGTGGTTGATGGCGGAAGCGGGTTGTGAAACATCAGTGTCTATGGGACTCCATTTCCCACGGGAACAGCTGACCAGGATAACTCCTACCTTCGCGAGGCTGCTATCATTGTTGCTTAGGTTCTGGGGCTGTCAACACGGTCGCTCCTCTCCGTGCAAGAAATCTGGCCAAGACAATAGCCAGGGACAAGCCAGTGAGTACTTTGAATGTACTCGCAAACATTCATGAACATGGGTATAATATAATAACGATGTGCTGAAAATATTTTATGCTCATGACGTCAGTCACAAAAGATAAATATAACTCTGATGCGTGCAAGCATGTTAATTATGAATATGCAATAACTTAGCAATATTAAAATTATGAAATAAATAACAAACATGCCACAGTCGGGCGTCTGAGCGACACCACAAAAAGGGCTTTAAAAGAAATGCCACAGTCGGGCGTTTGAGCGACACCACATAAAGGGCTTTAAAAGAAATGCCACAGTCGGGCGTCTGAGCGACACCACATAAAGGGCTTTAAAAGAAATGCCACAGTCGGGCGTCTGAGCGATACCACATAAAGGGCTTTAAAAGAAATGCCACAATCGGGCGTCTGAGCGGCACCACATAAAGGGCTTATAAAAGAAATGCCATAGTCGGGCGTCTGAGCGACACCACATAAAGGGCTTTAAAAGAAATAATCATAGTGAATATCCCGGAGGTAGAACCATCCCAGAGATACTCGATGATAACAATAATATCACGGGTTAGTCAACAATAATAATAATCATAATTATCACAAGTCACAAGTAGTAATTCCAGTTCTGATTTAACAGTTTCACCTCCGAAGACCGACACTAAGACCAACACTTGACCCATCCCAGACTGTAATCCTTAACCATGGACACGGCTATTCGAATAGGTTTAATCTCTGCAGAGGGTGTACTCTTTACCCACGAGTAACGGATTTCATTAGTCCATCGGGACTAATTCCGTCTACGGTCTTTTTGTTGAAAACACACCTAACTTGCACACACCAGCTTATCTCACACGTGTTGGGAATCACCCACGACACCTGTCAAGCAAACTCTAAGTGGGGAGGCTACAACCTCGTGTAGCATGGGATCAAATTTATATCACGCGCTCTAAGGGGTGGCCTCCCCTCTCGGTCTCAACCGGAAATACCCATGCCCCCGGACCAGGTGGCCTGCCTACCAGCTACAACCGGTATCTTCCACCATGGCCTCTCTGTACGGTGTGTGCTAGAAAGAGGTTGACAACTTACTGAACCGTACTCTACTTGTTGTAGAGACGAGTGGTAGTACGAAACAAGTATGGGGGTTACTGGAACAAGACTCGATCTACGGTCGACTTAGGAGGTTTAAGTATTCCCTGCATGATTAGCATAACGAATATATTTAAACCAACAGAGTCACCGCTCATATTACCTAACCATGCCATACCATACATAACCGTCCCGACGGAGATCGGTGACAAACTCATGCCTACCCAAGGCAGAGGTTTTCCCGGGTTCCTGCCGGTATGCATGTAAGGCACATGAGGATGATTATCATCACAAGTGTGTTCATTTCCAACAGCATGGAAACCACTAACATGCACCCATGCATATGATCATATCACATGAAATAACAAGTTTCTCCAAAGTGAGGTGATGTTATAAACGTGTCATCGAACACACAAAAATATTATGTCGGGGTTCAGAATGCTTGCCTTCAGGTCACGGGAAGGCAGAGTGAATTTCAAACTCTTGAAATAATTCTCCTCTCTTCAAAAATCCTATTTTAGAAATATAAATGAATTAACACACAAAATAAAAACAACACAAAAAGTTGTTTTGAAAATTTTTCAAATAAATCTTAAAATAAACTAGACAATATTTGAGAGAGGTAGGAAAAAGAATTAATTCATTTGGAGTTATATTTAAAAAGATACATCATGTCAAAGTTTGGTCAAAATCTGATATTTAAAATAAAACAGAAAAGAAAAACGTTTCAAATAAAACGTGTACACGTCAAAAGTGTATTCGGGAAAGGCGCTTCCACTTACTCCTGCGTGGACAGGCGCTGGGTCACTGACGGTGGGCCCGCCTGGCCCACTGGTCAGGTTTGACCGGCCACGCGCGCGTCGTTCCCCTCCGACCGAACAGAGGCGGAGCTCCGGCGAGGATTTGCCGGCGAACGGGGGCGTCCCTTGGAGATCTGAGGACATGGGTGTGCTTAGGGGGTCGAGACGAATCCGTGGGTACCTGCCATGGTCGCCGACGTGAACGGAGTCACCGGCGACGAGCTTCGCGGCGAAGAATGCATTCGGGTGGATAGTGAGTTTGGGGCTGCGGTGGTCTCCGGCCAAAATTGAGCGAGGGGTTGTGCTCGCGAGAGGAAGGGAGAGTTCTTGGTGGAGAGAGTCAAGAGGGAGAGGCACTGGTGGCGACGGAATCGGCCGGGGCTTGGCGGCGACCGAACCGGCCGGACTCGGGGAAGAAGGCCTTCCCTTGCTCGACTGCTGACCAAGGCAACACTAGGAGGATCATATGAGGTTGCTCGAGGACTCGATTGAGCTCCGGGGCCCTTATATACGCGGTGGAGGTCGGTTCCGGGGCGGCCGGCGATAAGGACGACGGCGAACCGCCTCCCTGTAGCTTGGGCGACGTGGCGGCGACAAGCGCTAGAGGACGAGGCTGCGGATGAGCTCGCACTATTCCAGGGGCAGGTGGCAAGCCGGGGTGGCTTTGGCGGCGCCGATCGTGGCAGAGGCGCGCTGCGGACGCCGGCATGCCGCCAAAAGCTCTGTCGGCGGCGCTGTTGGCTGCCAGGGCGGCTTGGCGCGTTGCTAAGAGGAGGTTAGTGCGTGGCGTGGCGCTTCAGAGCGGGCCAAAACCAGGGGGGCCAGCGTGTCGGCTCGGGCGCGGTTCGTGCAATACACGCGCTCTGGGCGCGTCCAGTGCACGCATGGAAGGTGTTCGATACAATGTCGTGGCATGCTATAGGTCACAGGTGAGGTTGGCAAGCAACAGAGCTAGGTTGTTGATAGAGTGAAGCTCAGGGGACAAGGTGGTTTGGTCAGGAGACCAAGTTCACAATGCCAACAACAACTCATGTCAAATCTGGTCATGCTCTCAAGGTGTTTGACAAAATGCCACAAGCACTTAGGCTTTTCTTGGAGGGGCCAAAACTACCAGTTCAGTGTCTCTTTGGATACACAAGAGGGTGGTGAGGTTAGTTGGTGAAAAGCACAAACTTGCTAGTGCAAGTTTTGCAGAACTTCAAATCTGGACAGAAGGTGAATGGCATTATTTCATGAACCAAGAATATGTCAATGGTTGCATGCTCCTGGACTTAGGGGTTTAGCATGGAGGACTACAAGTGGGGAAAAGAGTCTAGGGCCAAAGAGCAAGAAATAATATGGATGCTGTACAAACCATCATGTTGGACCAGAATGAAGATGAGGTTGATTCACTCAAAATTTTCAAAGAACATCCCTGGATTTTTGCATATAATGGAATCATATGCTCCTACTGACATCCCATGATTTTGGTGGAAGCTAGAAACAAATATTTAAAAGGGTTGTAGTGCAAAATTGCCCACTGGACCAGAGAAGAAAAACAGGTGTAGCACTCAAAATATGCAATGAATGAAATATATTATTGCACAAAAGTGATTTAGAGACATCACATGACATCTCCAAATTTTGGTTGGATTTTTAGTTAAATTTATCAACTAGTTGTAGTACAAAAAGATCTCCAAAACTTAAAACAAGTCATTTTGATGAATAAAGCTTAGGGTGGAACAATTTAATAAATAAACCTACTGATTAGGAAAATTGTTTTAATGAGATGGCATAGAAGTTCAATATGTTTGGAAGGATCCACTAGGGTAGATACTCATTAATATAAAAAGAAAGGTTCTGAAATCAACAGAAATATACTTGCAGGGAAAAATTTTAAATTCTTGGCAAAATTTTAATAACTAAAACCTAGTTAAATTTTTGGGGTGTTACAGTTCAATCTTATGAAATTTTTGATAAAAGTGGGTTTGGAGAGGTCATGACTTTAGTTAATGTTAATCCCACTATTTTGGAAGTGTCAACTTCACATGCATGTGGATCGTGTTAAGAATTTTTTATGTGATAGATATTTTGTTGTGTTTGCTTATGATCCTATGTGTAATTATTATGCGAGAGGAAAGTATGGTTGTAGAAATTTTCATGTTACTAAATTACCTCTTTTCATGTTGAGATTGCTATCGTCTCTTTCTCCTTCCTTGCATATGCTAGTTTTTGCTTGCCTTGATAATTTGTTTTCTTATAAAATGCCTATGCATAGGAAGTATATTATACTTATATGTGTTTGTCACGTGCTATATGATTCTCTCTTTGTACTTCAATTCTTATCTTTCTTGTGAGCATCATTGAAATTATCAATGCCTAGCTATGGGCGTTAAACGATAGTGCTTGTTGGGAGGCAACCCAATTTTATTTTTGCTCCTGTTTAGTAATAAATAATTCATATCTCCTCTGGTTAGATGTGGTTTTATGTTTTAATTAGTGTTTGTGCCAAGTAGAACCTTTGGGAAGACTTGGGTGAAGTCTTTGCGATCTTGCTGTAAAAAACAGAAACTTTTGCGCTCATGAGAATAGCTGTCTTTTTTTTTACAGAAAGTGATTTTAGGTTTATTCTTTTTTCAGAATATTAATAGACAAACTCCTCACGTCCATGAATTTATTTCAGATTTTTTGGAGTTACAGAAGTATTTCAAAGTTACATATTACTACAGACTGTTCTGTTTTTGACAGATTCTGTTTTCGTGTGTTGTTTGGTTATTTTGATGAATCTATGAGTAGTATCGGGGGGGGGGGGTATGAACCATAGATAAGTTGGAATACAGTAGGTTCAACACCAATATAAATTAGGAATGAATTCATTACAGTAACTTAAAGTGGTGATTTGTTTTCTTATACTAACGAAGCTCATGAGATTTTCTGTTGATGTTTTGTGTTGTGAAGTTTTGAAGTTTTGGGTAAAGATTTGATGGATTTTGGAATAAGGAGTGGCAATAACCTAATATTGGGGATGACCAAGGCACCCGAAGGTAAAAATTCAAGGACAACCAAAAGCCTAAGCTTGGGGATGCCCCGGAAGGCATCCCCTCTTTCGTCTTCGTTTATCTGTAACTTTACTTGAGGCTATATTTTTATCCACCACATGATATGTGTTTTGCTTGGAGCGTCTTGTATGATTTGAGTCTTTGCTTTTTAGTTTACCACAATTATCCTTGCTGTACACACCTTTTGGGAGAGACACACATGAATCGTGATTTATTAGAATACTCTATGTGCTTCACTTATATCTTTTGAGCTAGACAATATTGCTCTAGTGCTTCACTTATATCTTTTTATAGCACGACGGTGGTTTTATTTTATATAAATTGTTGATCTCTCGTGCTTCACTTATATTATTTTGAGAGTCTTTTAGAAAAGCATGGTAATTTGCTTTGTTTATAAAATTAGTCCTAATATGATGGGCATCCAAGATGGTTATAATAAAAACTTTCATATAAAGTGCATTGAATACTATGAGAAGTTTGATTCGTTATGATTGTTTTGAGATATGAAGATGGTGATATTAGAGTCATGCTAGTAGAGTAGTTGTGAATTTGAGAGATACTTGTGTTAAAGTTTGTGATTCCCGTAGCATGCATGTATGGTGAACTGTTATGTGATGAAGTTGGAGCATGATTTATTTATTGATTGTCTTCCTTATGAGTGCCATCGGGGACGAGCGATGGTCTTTTCCTACCAATCTATCCCCCTAGGAGCATGTGTGTAGTACTTTGTGTACATAACTAATAGATTTTTGCAATAAGTATGTGAGTTCTTTATGACTAATGTTGAGTCCATGGATTATACGCACTCTCACCCTTCCACCATTGCTAGCCTCTCTAGTGCCGCGCAACTTTCGCGGTACCAAACACCCACCATATATCTTCCTCAAAACAGCCACCATACCTACCTATTATGGCATTTCCATAGCCATTTCGAGATATATTGCCATGCAACTTTCCACCGTTCCGTTTATTATGACACGCTCCATCATTGTCATATTGCTTTGCATGATCATGTAGTTGACATCGTATTTGTGGCAAAGCCACCGTTCATACTTTTCATACATGTCACTCTTGAATCATTGCACATACCGATACACCGCTAGAGGCATTCACATAGAGTCATATTTTGTTCTAAGTATCGAGTTGTAATTCTTGAGTTGTAAGTAAATAAAAGTGTGATGATCTTCATTATTAGAGCATTGTCCCAGTGAGGAAAGGATGATGGAGACTATGATTCCCCCACAAATCAGGATGAGACTTCGGACGATAAAAAGAGGCCATAAAAGAAAAAGAGAATAGGCCCAAATAAAAAAATGAGAGAAAAAGAGAGAAGGGGCAACGCTACTATCCTTTTTCCACACTTGTGCTTTAAAGTAGCACCATGATCTTAATGATAGAGAGTCTCCTATGTTGTCACTTTCATATACTAGTGGGAATTTTTCATTATAGAACTTGGCTTGTATATTCCAATGATGGGCTTCCTCAAAAGGACCCTAGGTCTTTGTGAACAAGCAAGTTGGATGCACACCCACTTAGTTTCTTTTTGAGCTTTCATATACTTATAGCTCTAGTGCATTTGTTGCATGGCAATCCCTACTCACTCACATTGATATGTATCGATGGGCATCTCCATAGCCCGTTGATACGCCTAGTTGATGTGAGACTATCTTCTCCTTTTTGTATTCTCCACAACCACCATTCTATTCCACCTATAGTGATGTGTTCATGGCTCACGCTCATGTATTGCATGAAGATTGAAAAAGTTTGAAAATACCAAAGTATGAAACAATTGCTTGGCTGAAATCGGGGTTGTGCATGATTAAATACTTTGTGTGATGAAGATAGAGCATACCCGACTATATGATTTTGTAGGGATAGCTTTCTTTGGCCATGTTATTTTGAGAAGACATGATTGCTTTGTTAGTATGCTTGAAGTACTATTATTTTTATGTCAATATTAAACTTTTGTCTTGAATCTTTCGGATCTGAACATTCATGCCACAATAAAGAAAATTACATTGATAAATATGTTAGGTAGCACTCCACATAAAAAATTCTGTTTTTGTCATTTACCTACTCGAGGACGAGCAGGAATTAAGCTTGGGGATACTTGTACGTCTCCAATGTATCTATAATTTTTGATTGTTCCATGCTATTATATTATCTGTTTTGGATGTTTAATGGGCTTTAATATGCTCTTTTATATTATTTTTAGGACTAACCTATTAACCGAGGGCCCAGTGCCAGTTTCTGTTTTTTGCCTATTTTAGAGTTTTGCAGAAAAGGAATACCAAACAGAGTCCAAACGGAATCAAACCTTTGTGATGATCTTTCTTGGACTGAAAGCAAACCAGAAGACTTGGAGATGAAGTCGGAGACGTAACGAGGAGGCCACGAGGTAGGAGGGTGCGCCCAGGGGGTAGGCATACCCCCACCCTCGTGGGCCCCTCGTAGCTCCACTGACCTAGTTCTTTCGCCTATATATACTCTTATACCCTAAAAACATCAGGGGGGCCACGAAACCACTTTTCCACCGCCGCAACCTTCTGTACCCGTGAGATCCCATCTTGGGGCCTTTTCTGGTGATCTACCGGAGGGGGAATCAATCACGGAGGGCTTCTACATCAACACCATTACCTCTTTGATGAAGCGTGAGTAGTTTACCACAGACCTTCGGGTCCATATTTATTAGCTAGATGGTTTCTTCTCTCTCTTTGGTTCTCAATAAAAAGTTCTCCTCGATGTTCTTGGAGATCTATTCGATGTAATATTCTTTTGCGGTGTGTTTGCCAAGATCCGATGAATTGTGGATTTATGATCAACATTATCTATGAATATTATTTGGTTCTTCTCTGAATTCTTATATGCATGATTTGATATCTTTGCAAGTCTCTTCAAATAATCGGATTAGTTTGGCCTACTAGATTGATATTTCTTGCGTTGGGAGAAGTGCTTAGCTTTGGGTTCAATTTTGCGGTGTCCTTTCCCACTGACAATAGGGGCAGCAAGGAACGTATTGTATTGTTGCCATCGAGGATAAAAAGATGGGGTTTATATCATATTGTTTGAGTTTATCCCTCTACATCATGTCATCTTGCTTAATGCGTTACTTCGTTCTTATGAACTTATACTCTAGATGCATGCTGGATAGTGTTCGATATGTGGAGTAATAGTAGTAGATTCAGGCAGGAGTCGGTCTACTTGACACGGACGTGATGCCTATGTTCATGATCATTGCCTTGGATGTCATCGTAATTATGCGCTTTTCTATCAATTGCTTGGCAGTAATTTGTGCACCCACCATAATACATGTTATCTCGAGAGAAGCCACTAGTGAAACCTATGGCCCCCGGGTCTCTTTTCCATTATATTGCATTTCTTTTCCATTTTATTGAATCTCATTTATAACTTGCTAGTTTCCAATCTACTATTTTGCAATCTTTACTTTCCAATCTATATATCAGAAATACCAAAAATATTACTTTACTATCTCTATTAGACTTCACTATTGCGAGTGACCGTGAAGGGATTGACAACCCCTTTGTCACGTTGGTTGCAAGTTCTTTATTGTTTGTGCAGTATTCAGTGACTTGTGCATCATCTCGTACTGGATTGATACCTTGGTTCTCAAAACTGAGGGAAATACTTATGCTACTTTGCTGCATCACCCTTTCCTATTCAAGGGAAAACCAACGCAAGCTTAAGAGGTAGCAGGTACCGGCGAAAGTTGCACGACACTAGAGAGGTTAGCAATGGTGGAAGGGTGAGAGTTCATATAATCCATGGACTCAACATTAGGCATAAAGAACTCACATACTTATTGCAAAAATCTATTAGTTATCAAAACAAAGTACTACGCGCATAGGGGGATAGATTGCTAGGAAAAGACCATCGCTCGTCCCCGACCGCCACTCATAAGGAAGACAGTCAATAAATAAATCATGCTCTAACTTCATCACATAACGGGTCACCATACGTGCATGCTATGGAAAGCACAAACTTTAACACAAGTATCTCCCAAATTCACAACTAATCTACTAGCATGACTCTAATATCACCATCTTCATATCTCAAAACAATCATAAAGAATCAAACTTCTCATAGTATTCAATGCACTTTATATGAAAGTTTTTATTATATCCATATTGGATGCCCATCATATTAAGACTAATTTTATAACCAAAGCAAATTACCATGCTGTTCTAAAATACTCTCAAAATAATATAAGTGAAGAGATCAACAATTTCTAAAAAATAAAACCACCGTCGTGCTCTAAAAAGATATAAGTGAAACACTAGAGCAATTATTGTCTGGCTAAAAAGATATAAGTGAAGTACATAGTGTATTCTAATAAATCACGATTTATGCGTGTCTCTCCCAATAGGTGTGTATAGCAAGGATGATTGTGGTAAACTAAAAAACAATGATTCAAATCATATAAGACGCTCCAAGCAAAACACATATCACGTGGTGAATAAAAATATAGCCTCAAGTAAAGTTACCGATAGACGAAGGCGAAAGAGGGGATGCCTTTCGGAGCATCCCCAAGCTTAGGCTTTTGGTTTTCCTTGAATTTTACCTTGGGGTGCCTTGGGAATCCCCAAGCTTAGGCTCTTGCCACTCCTTATTCCAAAATCCATCAAATCTTTACCCAAAACAGAAAATCTCATGAGCTTCGTTAGTATAAGAAAACAAATCACCACTTTAAGTTACTGTAATGAACTCATTCTTTATTTATATTGGTGTTAAAACTACTGTATTATAACTAATCTATGGTTCATACCCCCCGATACTACTCATAGATTCATCAAAATAAGTAAACAACACGTGAAAAATAGAATCTGTCAAAAACAGAACAGTCTGTAGCAATATGTAACTTTTGAATACTTTTGTAACTTCAAAAATTCTGAGATAAATGGGTGGACGTGAGGAATTTTTCTATTAATCATCTGCGAAAAGAATCAACCTAAAAGCATTCTTCTATTAAAAATGACAGCTATTCTCCTGAGCGCAAAAGTTTCTGTTTTTTATAGCAAGATCGCAAACACTTCACCCAAGTCTTCCTAAAGGTTCTACTTGGCACAAACACTAATTAAAACATAAAACCACATCTAAACAGAGTCTAGATGAATTATTTATTACTAAACAGGAGCAAAAAGTAAGAAACACAAATAAAATTGGGTTGCCTCCCAACAAGCGCTATCGTTTAACGCCCCTAGCTAGGCGTAAAAACACGAATAGATCTAGGCATTGCCATAATAATGATAGGGCAAATCTCGAAAACACATCTCGTACTCCCTACATTCAGCAGCAAGTTTTCTTTGAGGCAAGCAAAATTAATCAAAAGGGCTAAATGTAATGGGACAAAAGTCCCCAAGATCAAGCTCGGGAGGAATTGATTCCTCCTTTGGCCCTTCATATTGTACAACCAACTCATTATTGTAAGCGTTCTTTTGGCAAAAATCATGAGCCTTTGTTGAAGAGGAAAACCAAACCCGTTGTTTTGGATAGAAAAATTATCATTAAGTTCAGAAATTCTATTAACTAGAACATCGGTAGGAACCCTTGAAAGGATCGAGAAGAGGTGTCTAGAGGGGGCGGTGAATAGACCCTTAACACACAAAGTTGGCAGTTTTTAAGTTTTTCAAGTTTAGGTGGAGTTTAAGCACAAGTTTAACCATTCACAATACATATCAAGCAAGCATGCAAAGAGTATATGAGCAGCGGAAAGTAAATCATGCAACTTGCAAGAAAGTAAAGGGATGGGATTGGAGTGTGCAAACGCAATTGGAGACATTGATGTTTTTGGCGTGGTTCCGATAGGTGGTGCTATAGTCCATCCACGTTGATGAAGACTTGAACTCACAAAGGGTAACGGTTGCGTGAGTCCATGGAGGGCTCCACCACGAAGGGTCCACGAAGAAGCAACCTTGTCTATCCCATCATGGCCTTCGCCCATGAAGGACTTGCCTTACTAGGGTAGATCTTCACGAAGTAGGCGATCTCCTTGCCCTTACAAACTCCTTGGTTCACTCCACAATCTTGTCAGAGGCTCCCATGTGAAACCTAACCAATCTAGGAGACACCACTCTCCAAAAGGTAATAGATGGTGTGTTGATGATGAAATCCTTGCTCTTGTGCTTCAAATGATAGTCTCCCCAACACTCAACTCACTCTCATAGGATTGGATTTGGTGGAAAGATGATTTGAGTGGAAAGCAACTTGGGGAAGGCTAGAGATCAAGATTCATATGGTTGGATTGGAATATCTTGGTCTCAACACATGAGTAGGTGGCTCTCTCTCAGAAAATGAGTAGTGGAAGTGTATGCACGTTCTAATGGCTGCTCCTCACAAATGAGGAGAGGGTCGAGGGGTATATATAGCCTCCACACAAAATCTAACCGTTACACACAATATACCAAACTCGATGGGACCGAATCAAAAAACTCGGTCGGACCGATTCAGGACATAATGTGACCGTTAGGCAATTTCGGTGGGACCGACATGTCAACTCGGTGGGACCGATATCATTAGGGTTAGGGCATAACGTAATCTCGGTTGAACCGATTACACAAACTTGGTTGGACCGACTTTGGTAATAAGTTAACCAGAGAGTTGGTCAGGCAAACTTGATGGGACCGATACGCTCGTCTCGTTAGGACCGAAGCGTTATGAAAAGGAAACAGAGTGTTTGCATTGCAGAGTCGGTGGGACCGATCGCTCATCTCGGTTAAACCAAAATGTTATGAAGGGAAACAGTGAGTTTGCAACCCCATCTCGGTGAGACCGAGATCCCTATCAATGAAACCGAAGTAACTAGGGTTTCTGGCAGTGGCTATGTCAAATGAACTCGGTGGTGCTGGATGGATCAAATCGGTGGGGCCGAGTTTGACTTTTGGTTTGGGACATATGTGGATATGAGAAAGTGGTTGAGGGCTTTGGAGCATATCACTAAGCACTTTGAGCAAGCAAGCCATTAAACAACACCTCGTCCCCCTTTAGTAGTATTGGCTTTCCTATAGACTCAATGTGATCTTGGATCACTGAAAATAGAAAATGTAGAGTCCTGAGCTTTGAGCTTGAGCCAATCCTTTGTCCTTAGCATCTTGAAGGGGTTCCACATCCTCTTGTCCATTCCACTCCACTGTTGGACTTATCTGAAATATACTAGATAAAAGTATTAGTCCAACAAGAGATATGTTGACATTAATTACCAAAATCACCAAGTGAGCACTTGTGCTTTCAATCTCCCCCTTTTTGGTAATTGATGACAGCATACATCAAAGCTTTAGATAGAGATATAGAGAAAGGAAAGTAAAGCTTTGGAAAGACATGTAACATGCATAGGCTCCCCCTACATGTATGCAATCATGTAAATATGAAACATAAGATCATGTGAGTGCATAATCATGGCTGAGCAAGCAATGAGTTACATGTATCTTGGCTATATGCACCAGAGAAAATGGTGTGAATATGGGAAATGTACCTTCATGCTCATGAGTCCTTCTTGTAAACAATATGTACATCATCAAGAGATCCTCATGCACATGAGTGTGATGCATATACTTACCTTGTGGTCTTGAGCTAGCTTTGGAAGAGATGAACCTGAGTAAACAAGGTTAGAAAACACAGAATCATCTACTAAGCAGAGCAAAAGCAGTAAAATATAGGGAAAAAGGAAAATCATAGCAAAGCAAAGTAAACATAGAAACAACAATATGAACATGTATTTCCCCTCTAAAGACATGTAACTTCTCTCCTCTTTTAATACCAAGCAATTGGGTCTCTCTTTTCAAAAGAATGTCTCTCTCCCCCTGTTTCTCCCGCCTCTGTTGGAGTGATTAAGCTTTGATGTGAAATCTTTCCCCCTTTGACATCAATTTCCAAGAAGGGTCTTCTGGAGTGCGAGTCAAAATAGGTTTGTTCCTTGAGTCACAGAGGAAACAAGCACATAGAACATGATGCTGGTAGAGGATAAGAATCATCGAGTGAAGCTGAAACAAAATGTGCAGAATGCAAGTGACAGAGTGATTTTTTAGCATTAAAATCGGCTACACTGAGTTGATTCCTTTGGTGGCACCTAAAAGTTTCCGTTTGACCGAAAGAAGAAAATCAGTTTGTCCGAGTTCATCATAGAGAGAAAGCACCAGTCACCTCAGCTCACTAAGCGAGTAAGATCTCACAAGAATTTGCAAGGAATTAACTGAAGGATTTGCAATGAATTGGGTGCAGAGAAATGCAGAGCAGAAATAAAAGAGAATAAATCTAAACGAAGTTTTTTTTAAAAGGGAACAAATATGCATGAGACAAAATGCAAGAACAGGGAGAAACACTAGAGAACTTCATCTAGAATTGGTCGGTGACAAAGTCACCTATGTTAGAGTATGTTGACTTAGGAGTCAAGTGAAGACACTTGATCATAGGTCATACTCATCGTTTAAGCTCAAAATGGGGTTGCCATTTTTCATTTAAGCACTTTGATGTATTCTCATCTTGTTGAGCTGCTTTGACCCATGTCTTGGGGTAAAGCTTCTCTACGAGGGAATAACATACCTTGGGTGGTGGTGTTGATCTTGATCTTGTAGTTGAACTTGTGTGGGATGCTCAATGTTGATGTAGCTCGTTTGGAGCACCACTTGTAATTGGAGTTCATTTACCTACATGGATTAGATTTGCAAGGAAGAGCACGTGTGTATCAAAAATGACAATCATTGAAATTATACTTAGGAATTTGTCAAAGGATATGTTCTAAGGGTTTCATGCTTTCCTTGTCTTCAACCACCGTAAGGTAGAGACTTGGCGATGTAGAGATTGCTCAAGATATGAGTGAGTTGCAGTCTCATAGATTTAGATCCATCCAAGTATCTACATGGGTTAGATAACATGCAAGGGTGCAATGTATCCAAGATATATGATTTTCATCATAAGAGAAACATCAAGGATTAGTCATAGCCTCATACCTTGCATGTATCCAAATGGAGTTCCTACTCCAAGTTTGAGGTATCAATGATGTTCAGTTTATCTCTCAACCTGCAAAAAACTTTCTCATCAAGTGGTTTAGTGAATATATCCACCAATTGTTTGTCGGTACGAACATGCTTAAGGTTAATATCACCCTTAGCAACATGATATCGAATGAAATGATGACAAACTTCAATGTGCTTAGTTCGAGAGTGTTGCACGGGATTGTGAGCAATCTTAATAGCACTTCCATTGTCACAAAGCAAAGGAGCATGTTTCACAAATATCCCATAATCTTTAAGAGTTTGGGGCATCCAAAGTAATTGAGCACAACATGAACCGGCGGCAATGTATTCCGCTTCGGCGGTGGATAAGGATACCGAGTTTTGTTTCTTGGAGGACCAAGACACAAGAGATCTACCAAGAAATTGACAAGTACCCAAAGTGGACTTCCTTTCAACCTTGTCACCGGCATAGTCTGAGTTGGACTAGCCAACAAGATTAAAAGAGGCCCTCTTTGGATACCAAATGCCAAAGTTTGGTGTATGTATTAGGTATCTCACTATCCTTTTCACGGCCTTAAGATGACACTCTTTAGGGGCCGCTTGATATCGTGCACACATGCACACACTTAGCATAATATCGGGACGAGAGGCACATAGATATAACAATGAACCAATCATTGAGCGGTAAACCTTTTGATCAATGGGTTCACCATCTTTAGTCAAGTCAAGATGTCCACTAGTAGGCATGGGTGTACTCATACCTTTGCATTCTTGCATATCGAACTTCTTGAACAAGTCCTTGGTATACTTCGTTTGAGAGACAAAGGTACCTTCCTTACTTTGCTTGATTTGCAAACCAATAAAGAACTTGAGCTCACTCATCATAGACATCTCAAACTTCTTCGACATAAGGTTCCCAAACTTCTCACTAAAATGAGGGTTAGTTGATCCAAAAATAATATCATCAACATAGATTTGGCACAAAAATAATTCTCCATTAACCCTTTTAGTGAAAAGATTAGAATCAAATTTTCCAATCTCAAAGCCTTTTTCAATAAGGAACTTGGTCAAGCATTTATACCATGCTCTAGGAGCTTGTCTAAGACCATAAAAAGCTTTGTAAAGTTTGTAAAGATGATTAGGTTTCTTTGGATTAACAAAGCCGAGAGGTTGTTTAACATAAACTTCCTCCTCAATTTCACCATTTAGAAAAGCACTTTTAATGTCCATTTGGTATAATGTGATATCATGGTGATTACCATATGCAAGTAAGATGCAAATGGACTCAAGTCTAGCAACGGGGGCATATGTCTCACCATAGTCCATACCTTCGACTTGAGTGTAGCCTTGGGCGACGAGACGTGCTTTGTTGCGAACCACTTGTCCATATTCATCTTGCTTGTTGCGAAACACCCATTTGGTATCGATGATGTTTTGGTTGTTGTCGGGCTTCTCGACCAATGTCCACACTCGGTTTCTCTCAAAGTTGTGTAGTTCTTCGTGCATGGCATTTATCCAATCTGGATCTTCCAATGCTTCTTCAACCTTCATGGGTTCAATGCTAGATATGAATGAATAATGTTCACAAAAATTAGCCAAATGAGATTTAGAGCGAGTAATTCTCCCGGTTTGGATATCATTGTAGAATTGCTCGAACTCGTGAGAGCTTTTGCTTTGATCGGGGTGGAACATCTTCTTCATCATCTCATTCTTCTTCTTGGCCTTCATCATTGTTGACGTTGTCATTCTCTCACCGTGGTGGAGAAGGA
Organism: Triticum aestivum; assembly: GCF_018294505.1. NCBI lineage: Eukaryota > Viridiplantae > Streptophyta > Magnoliopsida > Poales > Poaceae > Triticum > Triticum aestivum. Next base: position 172,882,700 of record NC_057795.1, read on the forward strand.
GGTTGATGCGGTTCATCTTGGTGTACTTCCTCGTTTTATTCATCTTGGTGTGTTCCACTTGTGGATGCTTCCATATCAATTCTTGGTTCGCCTTATCGTGAGGTAGAAGCTTCCACTTGGACGGACGAGGTACTCTCCTTCACCTCCATTGGACGAACCTTGCCAATAGACAAGTCTTGGATTGCTTCCGAAGGATCTTTATCTCCTACATCAATTGGCAATTGCTCTACTTGCGAGCCGTTAGATTCATCAAACTTCACATCTACCGTCTCTTCAACATTTCGAGTGAAATTGGTCTAGACACGGTAAGTGTGAGAGTTTGAGCCATAACCAAGTAGGAATCCCTCATGAGATTTAGGAGCAAATTTAGAATGACGATGCTTATAAAGAATGTAGCACTTTGAGCCGAATACCCGAAAGTATCCAACTTGGGGTTCGTTACCGGTGAGGAGCTCGTATGCCGTCTTGCCGAGTAGCTTGTGAAGGTACAAGCGATTTGTCGCATGACAAGCTGTCTCAACCGCTTCCGCCCAGAAGTGCTTTGGCGTCTTGTACTCATCAAGTATCGTTCTTGCCATTTCAATGAGTGTCCTGTTCTTCCTCTCAACAACTCCATTTTGTTGAGGTGTGTACATAGCCGAGAACTCATGTGAAATTCCTTCTTCGTCAAGAAAGGTGTCCACATTGGCGTTCTTGAACTCCGTTCCGTTGTCACTGTGAACCTTCTTGATCTTCACTTCAAATTGATTTTGGGCCTTCCTAGCGAAGTTTTTGAAGATCTTCTGGACCTTCGATTTATCATCGAGAAAGAACAATGTCGCTGGGAAACGACACCTATGGGATCACAAGAATCCCTACTACGGTTGCGGGGCACGGGGTTGTGAAAAGAGCAGGATTAGTAATTGGCACAAGGATCGTTTACCCAGGTTCGGGCCACGAGGATGCGTAAAACCCTAGTCCTGCTTGGTGGATGTATTGAGTGTTCTTGAGCTCTCGAACTAGCTATGGGTGCTGCGTGGTTCAAAATAGCCGAATCCCCTTCATGTATGCCATGGGCCTCCTTTTATAGGCGAAACGGGCTGCCATAGTGGCACACGGAAGGTGGAAAGGCCTATAGTGTTGCGAGCTTATCGCTCGTATTACAGGACAAGACGCATTTAATGTGTAGCTTAGGTGTCCTCTCGCTTTATCGGGGACGGGAGCGAGGCCCGTCCCGTCCATCACCGCTCGTCCTCTCTTCGACACGCGCCCTGGCCAGCGGTGCATGTGGTGTCATGTAGGCAGGCAAGCAGTTGAGGTGGCGCGGTGGCGGAGCCTCCACGAAGATCTGCATGCCGCCATGCAGGTGTGTGCAGAGTTTGCCTGGAAGTCGCATGTTGCCATGCAGGTGCCCGCCCAGCTGGTTGGGCTGGCAGTTGCATGTGAATGGCAGTGGGGATCCGATTGGTGCGGGCCTAGCAGTGGCCCTGATGTCGCCTCTGGCAAGGGTCTTGTCGGGTGGCCTGGCAAGGGTATTGCCGTGGCGCGCTGGTGTCCCCGGCAAGGATCTTGCCGGGGGTCTTGAGGGTTTCTTTGGAAAGAATCTCGATGAGGATTGTTGCCTCTCAATCCTTATCTGATCTTGAACATTCTTTGTCTTCACAAAGATCTACATGCCACCATGGAGGTGCCTCCCGAGCCCTGGCCCAACGTGGGTGTTGGAGACCGTGGGTTCGTGGGTGGCTCACTCCGCTGGTGCGGATGAGCTGCCCCGGCAAGGGTCTTGCCGGGGAAACCTGCTTCGTCCATCCGATCTCTGTGGCCTTGGTCCTCGACGTTACCTCGTTTGCCTCATGCCTTCGGCTTCTCTCTGGCTCCCCTCCTTTGCCCTGCTATGTGCGGCCATGGCGCGTGGCTCTGACTGCCCATGCACAAGTAAAGGGGTCAAAAGGAGAGCCCCTACTTTTGTACACTGACAGGAGCCCCCGGGCCTGGGCCACACATGAGCGTGACACGTTGTTGGGCCAAGCCCAAAACGTTGCGCGGGCAGGCGAGGTGGATTTCACCTCGGTAACTGTTCCGTTCGCTGCGCTTCCCCACGACTTGTGTTGAATGTGCGTTGTGGAGGAGCGTGCGTGATGTGGGAGGCATGCGTGGGACGGTTCCCGCACGCATGCGTCGTGTCACAGTTAATGGGAAAGGAGGCGGCCCGCGCCTTCCCCATAAAAAGGAATAACCGCGGGTGCGCTGCTCACTTTACCCCCCCTCCTTGCGCCTTCCCCAATCTCAGAACCGCCGCCCCCTTCCTTCCTCCTTCTCGAGCCCCCCTGTCTTCATCCACCGTTGTTGTGCTTCCGCCATCCTCTGCTCCCTTGTCTCTCGCAACCGCCATGGCGCCCAAATCCACCAAAAACAAGGGAGTGGTAAAGACGCCGGGGCGACGGAGCAGCCAGAGAGTGAGCTGGTGGCGCGACGGGCGCAGTTCGCCTACTTCCCCTCGACGTTCGACCTGTCCGAGCTCCGGGAGTTCTTTAAAGATCTGTGGGGGTGAAGACGGGAGTAGAGAAGACGGGGCATCCAGCCACGCACGTGGTCCCTGCCAGCGTCGGGGCCGCCCCAAATCGGTACCCCTTCTTCGTCGACTACTTCTCCTGCGGGCTCTGTCCCCCTTTTTCCGATTTCTTCAGGGACGTCATGCACACCTATGGCTTCCGCCTTCTGGATTTTACTCCGAATGCCGTGGCATTCATGGCTCTCTTTGCACACCTCTACTAGGGCTTTGCCGGGGTGCACCCCAACACGGTGCTCTTCCACCATTACTTCTCTCCTCGGATCCAAAAAGGGGGCGCCATCTCTGGCTGCGTCGCCTGGATTCCGAGGGCCAAGGGGGCGTAACCGGACGGTGCCATGAAGGAGAGGTGGGAAGAGTGGCGGGGCCGGTGGTGCTGGATTGAGGAGAATGACCCACCAGCATTCTGCGAGGTTCGCCAGAAGCCGCCGGTCCGTGGAAACGACTGGGACGATGTCGACACCGACGATGCGAAGCTCACGATCGCCACCACTAGGATCCTTCGGATCACCCAGGCCAGGCTTACCCTCGAAATGATCGGGGCAGACTTCATTCGCTGCCGCATCGCTCCTCTGCACGACAAGGGGAGGCCGGCCTGGCTTTTTGTGAATGTAGCTGATCAATTGAAAGTATAGCGGGGTTTTTACGCCCCAAACTACGGATGTCGTGTGGAGACACAGGGACTAGGCGACGACGACTATGCTCGGCTAAAGCTAGGAAGCACAATTTTAAGAAATAAATGCAGAAAATAAGAATCTAAACTAACAATGATTGTTCCCGATGATAATTCACAAAGAAAATGCAAAATAGCAAAGGGAGGTTCAGATATTACTTACTATCTTTTTGGTGTTTTCCTAGAACTTGAGAAATAAAAACTACAGGGGGACAACTTCAACAAAGGGAACTAACAAGACAAGAACACATATATGTTTATAAAACTAGCAAGTATAAGACACGCGGAAGGAACAAGATTAGGGACATCATACAATTGTTTCACATCACATATACATGTCACATATGTCACTGGTGCATAGCTAGCACATTGAACTTGAGATTAAAAACAATCACACCTCTGACTTCACAAAGAGCAGTCTCACTACAAAATAAAATCACAGGTATATATGTATCACATCACAAACACACATATGTATATATCGCAGGAACAGTAAACTGGACATTAATCATCAGCACACAACAATATTTTTGATGAATTACACACACACACACACATACTAGCAGAATACCAATTGACAAAACCAAAATATGATAAATCAAGTATCTCTCAAAGTAACAAAGCCTCAACTAGTCAGATCTCAAAACACATACACTATATTATACAAGTACTTAAACAGAGCAAACAGCAGATTGCAAGTACACTTCAAATCTGAATATTACATAAGCATCTCAAGGCACAAATCTGAATATTACACAAGGTTCACCTAGCGGTTTTCAGAAATTTGCAAGAAGTAAGAGAGGAGAGAAGCAGCAGCAGTTCAGAGAAGAACTAGGAGCAGCAAGGAGAGAAGAGCAGCAGCAGGTTCGTGGGAGAGGGAGCAGCAGCAGTAGTAGGGGTTCAAGGAAGAAAGAAGATGCAGCAGCAGGGACGTGAGGAGAGGGAGCAGCAACAGTTTTGGAGAGAAGGAGGAGCAGCAGCGAGGGGAAGGAGAGGAATCAGCAGGGACGCAAGAAGAGGAGCAGCAGCAAAGACGTGGGAGAAGAGAGCAGCAGCAGCGGAGGGCGCAAGAAGAAGCGGCAACAGCAGCAAGGGTTCATAGAAGGAGAAGCAGCAAGCAGTTTGGGGGACGAGGAGAGGTGGAGGAGCAGCAAAGGGAAGAAGAATTTGGGGAAACAGCAGGGAGAGGCGCGCCGGCTGGAGGGAGAGGTCGCGCGAGACACCAGACCACCACGTCTGGTAGGGCGCGCGAGGTGATGGTGAAGGCGCGGTGGAGATGGAGTGGTGCTGGTGGTGCTTGGCGCGGACGGTGGAGATGGATGGCTTCGGGGAGTGGTGGATGGAGATGGTGATGAGGTGGGAGGCGCACCACCACGCCGGCCTGGCCGTGGCGGCGGCCGGAGGTGGAGAAGTAGTGTGAGGGAGATAGAGATGCCAGGCCTAAGGGGATCGAAGAAGATGGCTGGGGATTTTACCCCTCTCGATCAGATCTGCATTCTCCTTGTTTAGCCCTCCTTGTTTTCTTCTTTCTTCCCAAGTTGGTCCCCTTCTTCTTCAGCTAGCCCCTTTAGGTTAATTCTTCTTCACACTCGAGTCCCTCTGCAAAATGCAGCAACCGCAACCTCTTAGACAATCCAATATAGAAGGATTTGGGCCTTATCGCCCTTTTCTGCAAAAGATGGAGTAGTGTTGTAAATGTGACATAATATGAGTATTTGAATATCTTTCGAGTAAATAATGTGAAAATATGATTACAATTTGATGCAACAAGGCTAAAAATATTATATGAGGAAATACTCTATCAGTAGCTGACATCATGAGGCTCCGCCCCGGCCTCGACCACAACCTAACGGTGCTGAGGCACGCCCATCTCTGCCAACAGATTTTTCAACTTGAGGTCAGTGACGTCAGCGAGGTTGAGTGGTCCGACAAGGTTGCAAGGGCTGCCGTGAAGGCCGGCAAGGTTGCCAAAGAGCCCATTTTCAAGTTGTCGACGGTCCGAGATCATCGCCATGATGCCGCTCTTCAACGCGCACGGCCTTGACCCGAGCTGGGTCGAGCCGGACGAGCTCAAAGTGCAGGAATTCTTCGACACTTTGCACGAGGGGTACGTCACCGCTGAGCCGCGGCTTATCCAGGATACCTCTCCGGCGGAGCTGGACTACATTGCTGCCAGGATACCTCTCCGGAGGTGAGGCTTGTCGAGGAGGAGGCAAAGCTCGTCGAAGAGGCCGGCAGTGCCGGCGGCATGGAGGACAAGGCCGCGGCGAAAGAGGAGGAAAAAGAGCTCGCCCGATGGGTGGCAGCTGCTGGGGAGGCCAGGAGCACCGGCATCGGGGCTCCCCTCATCGAGGACGTGGTCGGCGAGTCATCAGAAGAGGAGGGCGAGGGGGAGAAGACCGCGACCGCTGACCCTCCAATTGCTGGAAGAGGGCGAGTCTTGCGGTGGGCCGCCTCCGACGAGCTGGTCCGCCCTGACCGGGTCGCGCAGTTGCGGCAGGCCCAGGAGGCGCCTGTGTCACGCCCAAGATGCGACCCTATCCTAAAGGAACTCGAAGGTCCCACCAAGGATAGAAGCGCATCTTGAAGACGCTTTTGCAAGGTGGATATCATTACATCAAACCATTACATAATAGTTGGGGATACATACAAAAGGCAAACAATGCCACATGAATACAACAACACAATACATAAGAGCATCATCCGGCTACAGATGAAACACAAACAGAAACTTAAACGACATCCACCCTGCTAGCCCAAGTTGCCGACCTGGAACCTATCCCCTGATCGAAGAAGAAGCAGAAGAAGAACTCCAAAACAAGCAAACATCACTGTTGTTGTAGTAATCTGTGAGCCACGAGGACTCAGCAATCCCATTACCATGGGTATTAAGACTAGCAAAGCTAAATGGGTAAGGAAGGGGTAAGTGGTGAGGTTGCAGCAGCGACTAAGCATATATGGTGGCTAACATACGCAAATAAGAGCGAGAAGAGAAGCAAACGAACGGTCGTGAAGCTAGCAATGATCAAGAGGTGATCCTGAACTCCTACTTACGTCAAACATAACCCAAAACCGTGTTCACTTCCCGAACTCCGCCGAAAAGAGACCATCATGGCTACACACATGGTTGATGTGTTTTAATTCGAATCTGGTGTCAAGTTATCTACAACCGGACATTAACAAATTCCCATCTGCCACATAACCGTGGGCACAACTCTTGAAAGTTTAAAACCCTGCAGGGGTGTCCCAAATTAGCCCATCACAAGCTCTCACGGTCAACGAAGGATATCCCTTCTCCCAGGAAGACCCGATCAGTCTCGAAATCCCGGTGAGGGAGTCCTGGATTAGGGGGCGTCCGGATGGCCGGACTATGACCTTTGGCCGGACTCCCGGACTATGAAGATACAAGATTGAAGAGTCTGTCCCGTGTCTGGATGAGACTTTCCTTGGCGTGGAAGGCAAGCTTGGCGATATGATATGAAGATCTCCTCCCATTGTAACCAACTCTGTGTAACCCTAGCCCTCTCCAGTGTCTATATAAACCGGAGAGTTTTAGTCCATAGGACGAACAACAATCATACCATAGGCTAGCTTCTAGGGTTTAGCCTCTCTGATCTCGTGGTAGATCCACTCTTGTACTACCCATATCATCAATATTAATCAAGCAGGAGTAGGGTTTTACCTCCATCGAGAGGGCCCGAACCTGGGTAAAAACATTGTGTCCCTTGTCTCCTGTTACCATCCGCCTAGACGCACAGTTCGGGACCCCCTACCCGAGATCCGCCGGTTTTGACACCGACATTGGTGCTTTCATTGAGAGTTCCTCTGTGTCGTCGCCCTTAGGCTCGATGGCTTCTCCGATCATCAACCACGACGCGGTCCAGGGTGAGACTTTTCTCCCCGGACAGATCTTCGTATTCGGCGACTTCACACTGCGGGCCAACTCGCTTGGCCGTCTGGAGCAGATCGAAAGCTACGCCCCTGGCCATCAGGTCAGGTTCAGAAGTTTAAACTACACGGCCGACATCCGCGGGGACTTGATCTTCGACGGATTCGAGCCACGGCCGAGCACACCGCATTGTCACGATGGGCATGATCTAGCTCTGTTGCCGGACAGCGCCCGAAGCGCCGCTCAGGTGTCCGCTCCGACCATTAGCCCGGAGCCAACTGCGCTAACCAGGGACGGACGGTTAGATGCCACCTCAGGAGCCGCAATCTTCACGGTGATAGAGCCGAATACCAGCCTAGTCCTTTGCAAGGCCCGTGACTCCAAGGTGCCGGACTCCGTTCCGGACTCCGAATCTTCCGCACCCCTTCCGATCAAACCCGACTGGGCTCCGATCATGGAGTTCACCGCCGCGGACGTCTTTCAGCGCTCACCTCTTGGTGACATCCTGAATTCACTAAAGTCTCTCTCTTTGTCAGGAGAGCCCTGGCCGGACTACAGTCAACATGGCTGGGATGCGGACGACGAAGAAATTCGAAACCCACCCACCACCCACTTGGTATCCACTGTCGACGATCTAACCGACATGCTCGACTTCGACTCCAAAGACATCGACGGTATGGATGCCGATAGAGGAGATAAACAAGAACCAGCACCTATAGGGCACTGTAAAGCCACCTCATCACACGATATACACATGGTGGGCACACCCAATAGAAATGACAACGAGGATCAAAAGGGCGCAACTAGGGATCGCTCCCTCGAAAAGCAATCAAAATGGCGGCGTAAGCGCAAGGCCAAGCCCCACGTCGACAAAGACCCAGCCATAGAGCAGGGTGAACCAACGGAAGACGAACATGCCATTGAGCAACCATCCAAACAGGACGGACAATCCGAATAGCCCATCCCCGGGACAGATAATAGTTCAGACGATCTCACACCAGACAAATTGCTGGAGCATCAGAACCTCCACCAAAGGCTCATCGCCACCGCACGTAGCCTGAAAAAGCAGAAACAGAGGCTCAAAACAGCGGAAGATGCACGCAGAATCAGATGGGGCAAAGTACTCAATACCGCACACAAGTACGGCAATAGCCGTCATACAAAGTGCTATCCGAAGCGGAAACTACTATCGGAATTTGATGAAGAGGCCATAAAGCCCCCACAGTCAAAAAACAAGGAAGCCACAAGGTCAGATAGACGACCCCACGATCGATCTCAAGCAACAGGGGGCGCCGAACTCCATACGGCGTGCGATCTGTCCAAGAATTCGCATCAAGAAACTGGCCCAACCAGATCCATCTACGGGCCAAGAAAGCAAGCTCTAGTGAGCAATGCAATGCAAAAAATATCCGAACATCGCGGCACACCTATATATAGGGGCGCCGCACATCCCCTATGTTTTACCGATGAGGTGCTGGATCATGAATTCCCAGCGGGATTCAAGCCCGTAAACATAGAAGCATATGACGGAACAACAGACCCTGGAGTCTGGATCGAGGATTACATCCTCCACATACACATGGCCAGAGGAGATAACCTCCACGCCATAAAATACTTACCACTTAAGCTCAAAGGCCCAGCCCGGCATTGTCTTAAAAGCCTTCCCGAAAACACCATGGGAAGTTGGGAAGCGCTCGAGGACGCTTTCCGGGCAAATTTTCATGGGACCTATGTCCGACCTCCGAATGCAGATGATCTGAGTCATATAACTCAGCAACCTGGAGAGTCCGCTCGGAAACTCTAGAACAGGTTCCTCACTAAAAAGAATCAGATAGTCGAATGTCCGGACGCCGAGGCCCTAGCAGCTTTCAAACATAGCGTTCGAGACGAATGGCTCGCTAGACACCTCGGCCAAGAAAAGCCAAGAACAATCGCCACATTAACAAGCCTCATGACCCGCTTCTGTGCAGGAGAGGATAGCTGGTTGGCAATAAGCAGCACCAGCGACCCGAATACATCCGAACCCAGAGATGGAAACGGGAAACCGCACCGTAACAAAGAACCGCGCCGGATCAAGGACAACAGCCCGATGAGCACGCAGTAAACGCCGGATTCAAAAGCTCTCGGCAAAATCAGAAAAAGCCGCCCCCCAAAGATGACAGGGACGAGCTATCCAACCTCAACAAAATCTTGGACAAAATATGTCAAATCCACAGTACTCCGGGGAGGCCTGCCAACCATACCCACAGAGATTGTTGGGTCTTCAAACAGTCCGGCAAACTCAATGCCGAACACAAGGGGCTTGACACACCAAGCGAGGATGACGATGCACCCCAGAAGCAGAACACCGGAGAACAAAAGAAGTTCCCACTAGAAGTCAAGACAGTAAATTTACTTCAGATGACAAAAGGGAAAAACAGAACGGCGCTTACGAAGACACGCGCCGTATGGCCAGCCCCAGAGGAGCACCGCCAATGGTTGTTACAACCAATCACCTTCGATCATCAGGATTACTCCAAAGGAGCCCGAAACGCAGGCTGGACTGCCTTGGTCGTGAATCCGATTATTAACGGACTCCAATTTACAAAAGTCCTTATGGACGGCGGCAGTGACTTGAACCTGTTATATCAGGACACAATCCGCAAACTCGGGGTAAACCCAGCTATAATCCGCCATGGCAACACTTCCTTTCAAGGAGTCACGCCGGGTCCAGATACCCAAAGTATGGGTTCCCTTTCGTTAGAAGTCAAGTTCGGCTCACCCGACAACTTCCGAAGCGAAAAGCTAACATTCCACATCGCCCCATTCGTAAGTCGCTATCAAGCGCTATTGGGACGAGAAGCCTTCGCCCGCTTTAACGCAATACCGCATTATGCATCTCTTACACTTAAAATGCCCGGCCCACGAGGCATCATTTCATTACAGGGGAATATAAATTGACCCCCAAAGTATGGGCAAAGGTGCGGCTGCCTAGACAGCCGCCCACTAATCCAGCCCTACTATCCCGGACACGGCTCGACGAGTCCGGCGTAAATATACATATGCTTAATAGCCGCATAACCCCGTACAAGGGGCTCCGCGTGTCCACGCCCAGAGATAATACGGCATAATTCTTGCTCCAACTATATTTTGTTTATTTTAATATAGATTTCTCGCACGCTTATTTTTTTTAATAAGTTCCTCTCTTTCGCAGACGAACATCGTGCTACGCCCGTCCAGGATACGGCACAACGGAGACACATGCACATACGTGCAGCAGGGACCCGTTTCAAGGATTCTTTTCAAATTAAGACCCTGCGTAAACCTTTTTTACTGTCTCTTGTTGACAACATCCCCCGGTTTTTGCTATAACCGAGGAGGAGGCTGGCGTCTTGGCATTTGGCCACACCAGAATTTTTGCGCGTACCTGGACACCAGGGGCTTTTTTACCAAGGGCTCTATTTCAGCCCGTCTTCATAAAGACCGAATACCTTAGGGAGTGTTCGGCGTCGCGAGTTTGGCCCTATATGCATCAGCTCTGAATCATGTCTTTGGTCAAATGTTGGGTTTGCCCGGCTCCTGTGTTTTGCTGCCTTACGTTCCGTTATATCGGCTAACGCGGCACCAGGAGAACTACTGCGATTGTGCCCCGGTTCGGCCAGGCGAGCACCTCAGTAGAGAAAGCCAAAGACTGACTGTCATGATATAGCGAAAGACTGGTCAACCACTCGATGACTTTCGGAATCTTTAGGATTCCTCCGCATTAACGAAGGGTTGCTTCCCGGTCAGGCACACTCGCGCCCCGAATCCGGGTGAGCGCGGTGCCCCTAGGGGCTATTCAGTAGCCCCACTGTGAAACTCCTATGGCTAAGTGAAAGTGATAAAGCATTATAGTCCGGTTTCCTAGTTCGCCGCGCCACCACCTCCTTTATAGGACCAAGACGTTGGATTAAGTGTGAAAAGGCGCCTTTTTGCGAACACTCCTGCATTCTATGTGTGGGGGCTGAAGCCAACGACTGCCATCTTTCAGGTTATATACAAATATATACATTAAACGGCCGCACAGGAGGCATCATAATTCTTGCAAGCACAAGTATAAAAAGCTTTTATATTCCATCAAAATATTCATTTTACAAATAGCACACGCTATTCGAACACAACATCCTTCGAGCACTGCGACTCTATTAAATGAGCGCCATGAAGAACTTCCTCAAAGTAGTGATTGGCAGGTACTCGGCTTTCGTCCGAATCCCGGGATGCAACAACACTGGCCTTCATATCCGCCCAGTATGTTTTGACATGGGCAAGAGCCATCCGTGCGCCCTCTATGCATGCCGACCTCTTCATTGCATCAGCATGCGACACCGAACCAAGGAACTGCTGCACCAAGCCAAAATAACTCTTCGGCTCCGGCTTCTCCGGCCACAGATGACTCGCAACATACCTCATGGCGAGTCCGGATAACCTGTTCAGCTCCGCCCAGGCGGCCAAACGGTCGGATACCGAAAGTGGGCGTTCTGGATTGTGGAACTACGACCAAAAAAGCTCCTCCAATCCGTGGTCACCGCGGCCGCGGAAGTGTTCGGTCGCGTCCGCCGCACTAGCTGCCAAATCTAGATAAGGGTTTTCCGCACTCCACTGCCGGTCTAACGGAGGATACTTCGGGTCTCCGAACTTCATCCGCAGCATATAGGGCTTTCCAGACGCGATATCTCCGGCTCGACGCAGCTCCTCCTTCATAGCTCTCATTGCATAGGGAGTATCCTTGGCTTCGGCAGCGATCTTTTCAAGATCCTTCTGAGCCGCCCTATCTTCTTGTTCAAGAAATTTAGAGCGGTCGGTAGCATCCTTCAACTTTATGGTCATTTCGGCTACACCTTTTTGCTCTGGCAGTGAGCAGCTTGTTCGGCTTTTAGCTCTTCAGCCGCTTTAACGGCAGCCGCATCACTTCTCCTTGCTTGCTCCTTGGCTCGGGCAAGTTCCACCCGAAGGTTCTCCACGGTAGCAGCACCATCTACATTAAGCACATATATATAAGGCCTGAGCATTGAGCTCCTATTACCAGGTGTCTTTGGAACATACCTTGTGCCTCGTCTAGCTGCTTATTTACAAGCGTGATGTCGGCATCTGCCACGTCAAGTTGCCGCTTTAGTTCAGCAGATTCATCAGCCCGGCTAGCCACCGCATGCCTTGCCACCTTCATGGAAAACGCGACATATTATACCTGGGATTACGATCCTCTGCGCGCCGTCACTCTTGACGACACACAGAGTCTCAGGGGCTACTATTTATACAGGGCACATTCAATATGCGGCTCTACCAAAAGGTACAACTTCTTTCGTACCTCAAAGCCTGTTAGTAAACTCGTGGCAGCCTCGTACAATCCGCTTTCCGCGGATGAAATCCTTCCAATCACCGTATTCATCAACATACGGTGTTCTTCTGTGATGGATGACTCTCAAGCAGAAGCTCCAGCCCCTCCGACTGTGCACCAGAGGGTGCCGGACTAACCTGACAACCTTCTCCAGGGTCCGGACTTGCGAAGACCCTCCGAGATGACACCTCAGGGTCGCCTGCCTCGTGAGACGGTGCAACGAGAGGAGGCGTTTCGCTCTCTATCATTTCCGGACGAAGACCCCTGAAGATGAGCTCTGCTGAGAAGGGTTGAGATCCAAACTGCAAGGTAATGTTTCGGTTATCTTCCTCAGAAATAAAACAGGAGAGTTATTTATTATGGAACCCCTCCCTTCACTTATGTCTCGGGGGAAAGCGGGTCCCCCTTAGGGGGCGATTCGGCCGGGGCGTTCTCCGGTGCCGAACCCTCTGGCGAAGATTTCTTCCCCCGTTTTGAGGCCATCACCTCTGGGTCTTCAGAGGCAGTCCTTTTCTTCCCTGGTCGGGGGAATTTTCGATTCTTCCCTTCCTAACAGCCTCCTTCACGGAGGCAGTAGCTCCTTGGTTCCCCCCTTCGCCTTCTGCCAGAAGCACGACCTCCAGCATCCTGGTTAGCATGGGGTTCGGCGCGGTCTCGGGCAGGGGGGCTGGACACCTGATAAGCTTTGCCTTCACTATCCACTCCTGTTCAAGGGACAAATCTGTTAAGGGTAATTTTGTGGAGAAAATACGGATGGTGTGTCCAAATACGGGGCTACTTACCTTATCATCCAGGCGATTGCAGCTAAGTCCTGCATCCTCGGACAAATCCGGACACCTTGCTTGTGACCCGAAGAAAAATTTGTACATCTCCACGGGTGCCGCACCCATGAAATGTTGGAGGACTCGCGGTCCCTCCGGATTAAATTCCCACAGGCATAGAGGTTGACGTTTGCAGGGCAATGTGCGGCGAATCAGCATGACTTGCGCCACTACTGTCAAATTGATATCTCTTTCTAGAAGATCTCGAATGCGGTCCTGCAGCAAGGGCACGTCTTTGGGCGGCCCCCAGATAAGTCCTTCATTAACCCATGACGCTAGCCGCGGCGGGGGACCCGAGCGAAAAGTAGGTGGCGCCACCCATGTGGTGCCCCTGGGGGCTGTGATGTAAAACCAGTCTCGTTGCCATAAGTCGAACTCCTCTTAAAAAGAGCCTTCGGGCCATGGAGCGTCGGCCATCTTGCTTATTATAGCTCCTCCGCACTCAGCGTGCTGCCCCTCAATCATCTTCGGTTCCACCTTGAAGGTTTTTAGCCACAATCCGAAGTGAGGAGTGATATGGAGGAAGGCCTCACACATGACAATGAATGATGAGATTTGGAGGATGGACTTCAGAGCTAAGTCGTGGAACTCCAGCCCGTAATAAAACATAAGCCCCCTCACGAAGGGATCAATCGGGAAGCCTAGCCCCCGAAGGAAGTGAGATGCGAACACCACACTCTCACCGGGCTGGGGAGTGGGAATGGCCTGCCCTTGAGCAGGCAGCCTATGCGAGATTTTGCTGGTTAGATACCTGGCATCTCATAGCTTTCGCACATCTTCTTCCGTAATGGAGGAAGGCATCCACCGTCCTTGAAGGTCGGAGCCGGACATCATCGAAGGTCCGAGGCGCCTAAAACTAGAGCTTTGGGTGTTGGAACTCGAAGCAAGGGGCAGATTTGATTGGTTTGAGAAGAAGGGAGCCGGGCCTTGGTTCCTTTATAAAGGAGGTGAATACCAAAGGCACGGTTTGAGACTCGCTTTCAATTAGGGAGTCATACCAAAGGCACGGTTGGGTTACCCACGCCCGCATTGATGAGAATCCCGGAATAAGGGGACACGATCTCTGTTTTGACAAGACGTGCCAAGGAAACCGCCTCGATAAACGCGCTGAGGTGGAACTGTAAAACGATTCGAGTAAAGGCCTGGCCGTGACACCACGGAGTACGTCGGCAGATCTGATTGGTGCGAATATTATTCTCTCTACGGTGGAGCATGGAACTTATTTTGCAGAGCCGGACACTATCCTGGTGTTCAACATCTTCTATGAAATATTCGGAGGAGGAACCCGCCTTGCAATGCCGAAGACAACTTGCAAGCCGGACTTGTCGTCATTGAAGCCTGGTTCAGGGGCTACTGAGGGAGTCCTGGATTAGGGGGTGTCCGGATGGCCGGACTATGACCTTTGGCCGGACTCCCGGACTATGAAGATACAAGATTGAAGACTCCGTCCCGTGTCCGGATGGGACTTTTCTTGGCGTGGAAGGCAAGATTGGCGATACGATATGAAGATCTCCTCCCATTGTAACCGACTTTGTGTAACCCTAGCCCTCTCTGGTGTCTATATAAACCGGAGAGTTTTAGTGCGTAGGACGAACAACAATCATACCATGGGCTAGCTTCTAGGGTTTAGCCTCTCTGATCTCGTGCTAGATCTACTCTTGTACTACCCATATCATCAATATTAATCAAGCAGGAGTAGGGTTTTACCTCCATCGAGAGGGCCCGAACCTGGGTAAAAACATCGTGTCCCTTGTCTCCTGTTACCATCCGCCTAGACGCACAGTTCAGGACCCCCTACCCGAGATCCGCCGGTTTTGACACCGACACCCGGTTTACAAGACATTTCGACAATGGTAAAACAATACCAGCAAGACCGCCCGATGTGTCGACAATCCCGATAGGAGTTGCAGTATCTCATTCTCAGGACACACCGGATAAGCTAAGCGTACAAGTACCGACGTAAGCCAAGTTGCCAAGGGATGGTCCCGCACGGTGCTCTAGTTTGGACCAACACTTAGACAAGAATTGGCCCGGGGGGCTAAAATAAAGATGACCCTCGGGTTAATTACTCCCAAGGGAAAGGTATAGGTGGTAGGCAAATGGTAAAACCAATGTTGGGCCTTGCTGGAGGAGTTTTATTCAAGGCGAACTGTCAAGGGGGTCCCATAAATCACCCAACCGCGTTAGGGACGCAAGATCCGGGAACATAATACCGATATGACGGAAACTAGGGCAGCAAGAGTGGAACAAAACACCAGGCATAAGGCCGAGACTTCCACCCTTTACGAAGTATATAGATGCATTAATTAAATAAGAGATATTGTGATATCCCAACATAAACATAATCCAACATGGAGCAATCTTCATCTTCACCTGCAACTAGCAACGCTATAAGAGGGGCTGAGCAAAAGCGGTAACATAGCCAAACTACGGTTTGCTTGGAAGGGTGAAAAGGCTATAGGCTAACATGGCAATTTGGGAGGCTTGAAGAGCAATTGTTAGGTAGCGCAGCAAAGCGATAGAACGAAGCAACTAGCGTAACAATGATAGTAGTGAGATCCAGGGTAGCGGTCATCTTGCCTGAAATCCCGCTAGGAAGAAGAACGAGTCCATGAAGAAGATGAACGGACGTAGTCAAACGAATCCTCACAACTCCGGAATGAAACCGAAGCTAACGAGAGAAGCAAACTGGAAAGAAGCAAACAACATGGTAAACACACAACACATAGACATGGCATGATGCACAATCAGTATGATGCATGTCTGGTTTAAAGAGGCATGGCATGGCAAAGTGCAACAAACAACACTACAAATTAAGTGGAGCTCAATATGCAATGAGTTGCATATTAACGAAACACCACATCAATTATTTAGTTCTCTCTCGGTTTTGTACCCAACAATATTAAATGTTGTTAAACATGGCAAGAGGTGAAGCATAATTAAACTAACTATCTAGGCAATTTTAAATGAGGCCGGAAACACAAACAACAATTCCGGAAAATCCCCATGTGCAAATTATGAATTTGGTACTGTTCTGCCCTATACACAATTTTAGAGTTGTTAAACATGCAAAGTAATATCACCATGTTAATCTATACACTTTTTACCCCATTTACATATAAAGTTTATTAAAATTGGAGCTACGATTATTTAGGTATGAAATAAATCATTTTAACATGGCATTTGAGCACATTTAAATAAATAGCATTTTAAACATTTTAAACATGGATGAGAGCAGCATATTATGAAACTAGATGAAATTCTAAACATCTTACATGTATAAATTATTTTAAACCGATGCACGGTTGTTGAGTTATTATATGCATGATGCTTGAGGGTTTTTCTGTAAAACTGTAAAACCTGGATAAATGCTAAAATCGCAACAGGAAAAAAACACGCATCGGGCCGAATCTGGCTGGCCCGATTGTGCACAGGAGAGGCTGGAGGGGCTGCTCACCCATGGGCCAGGCCCATTCGGTGGAGAGGCTGGGCTGCAACGTCTTGCTGGGCCGCGGGCAAGGCGCGATGAGGCACAAGGCGAGGCCGGCCCATGCACTGGATTAGGAAGCAGTGACGCTGGTCAACGCGGGAGGAGCAGGCTTGGCGGGCGCTTGTTTCTGAAGAACAGAAGCAGCAACAGGCGATGCAGAAGATGGCAGCAGGGGGTCCTGGCGATGGGGTCAGCGGGAACCGGTCGGAAGGGGCGGAACGGAGCGCGGGGAGGCGGAGCTTGACGGATCCGGCCGTGGGGCATCAGTTCCCGGCAACCGCGAGGCAAAATGGAGCTCGAGGAGGCATCCATGGCGTCCCTGCTCATGTGTACCAGAGAGAGAGAGGTACATGAGAGAGAGAGAAATCAAGAGAGGGAGGCGAAAAAAAGAGAGAGAGGAGGAGGACAGGGAGGAGGAGCAGAGGTCCTGGAGGCTGCTGTTGCTCGTCGGCAACAGCCGGATCGGCGACGAGGCGAGAAGGAGGGAGAAGGCAGCTCGGTCTGCTCACGAACGAGCTCCGGCTCGGGAAGCTCTTGTGAGGCAGCAACGTCGGGGAAGAGGAGGCGGGACGGCCTGGTTGCTGCCGCTGCTTGCCGGCGGCGGGGACAAGGCAGAGGAGGCTGGTCAGCTCTGCTGGCCCTCGGGAAGAACAAGAGGAGGCGCGGGAGCTTGGCTCCATGGAGGTGCTCGAAGCAGAGGATCCAGGGGCGCGAATCCGGTGGAGCTCAAGGGTGAGGGTGATACGTCTTCAACGTATCTATAATTTTTTATTACTCCATGCTACTTTTTCTACTGTTTTGGACTATATTGGGCTTTATTTTCCACTTTTATATTATTTTTGGGACTAACCTATTAACCGGAGGCCCAACCCAGAATTGCTGTTTTTCGCCTATTTCAGTATTTCAAAGAAACAGAATATCAAACGGAGTCCAAACGGAATAAAACCTTCGGGAACGTGATTTTCTCACCGAACGTGATCACGGAGACTTGGACCCTACTCCAAGAAGTGCCAGAGGCGGTCACAAGGGTGGAGGGCGCCCCCCCTGGGCGCACCCCCCTACCTTGTGGCCCCTCTGTTGCTCCACCGACGTACTCCTTCCTCCTATATATACCTACGTACCCCCGTCAGATCATATACGGAGCCAAAAACCTAATTCCACCACCGCAACCTTCTGTATCCGCGAGATCCCATCTTGGGGCCTGTTCCGGAGCTCCGCCGGAGAGGGCATCTACCACGGAGGGCTTCTACATCAACACCATAGTCTCTCCGATGAAGTGTGAGTAGTTTACTTCAGACCTTCGAGTCCATAGTTATTAGCTAGATGGCTTCTTCTCTCTGTTTGGATCTCAATACAATGATCTCCCCCTCTCTTATGGAGATCTATTCGATGTAATCTTCTTTTTGCGGTGTGTTTGTTGAGACCGATGAATTGTGGGTTTATGATCCAGCTTATCTATGAACAATATTTGATTCTTCTCTGAATTCTTTTATGTATGATTGAGTTATCTTTGCAAGTCTCTTTGAATTATCTTTTTGGTTTGGCCAAGTAGATTGGTAGTTCTTGCCATGGGAGAAGTGTTTAGCTTTGGGTTCAATCTTGCGGTGTCCTTACTCAGTGACAGAAAGAGTTGCAAGGCACGTATTGTATTGTTGCCATCAAGGATAATAATATGGGGCTTTTATCATATTGCATGAATTTATCCCTCGACATCATGTCATCTTGCTTAAGGCGTTACTCAATTTTACTTAATACTCTAGATGCATGCTGGATAGCGGTCGATGAGTGGAGTAATAGTAGTAGATGCAGAATCGTTTCGATCTACTTGTTTTGGACGTGATGCCTATATACATGATCATACCTAGAAAATCTCATAATTATTCGCTTTTCTATCAATTGCTCAACAGTAATTTGTTCACCCATCGTAAAATACTTATGCTCTTGAGAGAAGCCACTAGTGAAACCTGTGGCCCACGGGTCTATTCTCATCATATCAATCTCCATTACTTTATTTACTTGCTTTGTTTTACTTTGCCTTTTACTTTTTACTTTTCATCTATCTATCAAAAATACCAAAAATATTATCTCTATCAGATCTCACTCTCGTAAGTGACCGTGAAGGGATTGACAACCCCTAAGCATTGGTTGCGAGTTGCTATCGTTTGGTGTAGGTATGACAGACTTGTGTGTGATGTCCTACTGGATTGATACCTTGGTTCTCAAAAACTGAGGGAAATACTTACGCTACTTTACTGCATCATCCTCTCCTCTTCGAGGAAATCCAACGCAGTGCTCAAGAGGTAGCAAGAAGAATTTCTGGTGCTGTCGCCGGGGAGTTCGCGCAAAAGCCAACTATACCAAGTACCCATCACAATCCCTATCTCTCGCATTATATTATTTGCCTCTCATTTTCCTCTCCCCCACTTCACCCTTACCGTTTTATTCGCCCTCTCTTTCCCAATCTCCTCCTCTCTTCCTCTTTTGCCTTTTTTCGCTCACCTTTTTGTTTGCCGCCATGTCTGAACCTGGGGAGATTATCGTCGATATGGACAATAATAATGGCATAGAAAATCCCGAGGCTTTGGCCAATGAACCCCATATCTTGCATACTAAAAAGTTCTGAATCGGCAGTGGTAACATTATTGGCAAAGGTGTTATTCAAGATTTCTTTACTTGTACCGATGCTTTACCTTCCTTGGGTGGTTCTATCCTTCATAAAACAAGTAGTCTTGCGGATGCTATCGCTATGCTTGTAGTTGAACTTGAAAGACAATTTATGCACATGCATCCTTGCATACAAAGAATTTTCTTGGAATTTTCTAATATTGAGCATTCCTCTGTTAAGTGCGCTGTTACTATCTTTCTGGCTCATGAGTTTAGATTTATCATTAGAGAAGCCAAAGAAATCTTTGCGCACTATAGGGTGGACGCCGGTCGTCCTCCCATAGAAGCAATCCTTTATGATCAAGAGGAATTTAGACGCTTTCAATCTTCCGATTATGTCGCTTTTAATGAAAACCTTAGAAAAAAGGTTCCTACCAAAGTCTTGATTGATTGCATTAATGAGCTTAATAATGACTTTGCTCTTCGAACGATGAGCTAGGATACTCTCTTGAGTATAGGCTCACAAAATTTTGCCAAAAAATGCTTTTAGTGATGAAATAGTTGTGCATTATGAAGGGCCGAAAGAGGATCCTATTCCTCCCTTTATCGATCTTGGGGACCTTTGTCCTACAAATTTTAGCCCTTTTGATTACTTTTGCTTACCTCAAAGGAAGCTTGCCACTGAACGTAGAGAATATGAGATGAGTTTTCAAGATCTATCCTATTATTATGGCACTCATTAGATCTATCTTCGCTTTTATGCCTAGCTAGGGGCGTTAAACGATAGCGCTTGTTGGGAGGCAACCCAATTTTATTTTATGTTCTTTGTTTTTGTTACTGTTTAGTGTTAAATTGTGTTTCTACTTTCTGTTTAGATGTGGTTTTGTGTTTTAATTAGTGTTTGTGCCAAGTAGAACCTATAGGATAAGCCATGATGATAGTTGATTTGATTCTGCTGAAAAACAAAAACTTTGCGCTCACGAGGAAAAATTCAATAAATCAGAGGAACGAGCTTTTGCATTGATTCTTTTTGATGCTGTTCAATAAACAAATTTTCTAGTACGTCCTATTTTTGGTAGAATTTTTAGAGTTCCAGAAGTTTGCGTTAGTTACATATTGCTACAGACTGTTCTGTTTTTGACAAATTCTGTTTTTCGTGTGTTGTTCGCTTATTTCAATGCATCTATGGCTAATAAATTAATTTATAAACCATAAGGAAGTTGGAATACAGTAGGTTTAACACCAATATAAACAAAGAATGAGTTCATTACAGTACCTTGAAGTAGTCTTTTGTTTTCTTTCACTAACGGAGCTCACGAGATTTCTATTGAGTTTTGTGTTGTGAAGTTTTCAAGTTTTGGGTGAATTGTTTTGATGGATTATGGAACAAAGAGTGGCAAGAGCCTAAGCTTGGGGATGCCCATGGCACCCCCAAGATAATCCAAGGACACCAAAAAGTCAAAGCTTGGGGATGCCCCGGAAGGCATCCCCTCTTTCGTCTACTTCCATCGGTAATTTACTTGGAGCTATATTTTTATTCACTACATGATATGTGTTTTGCTTGGAGCGTCTTTATTATTGTTTCTTTGCTTTTTAGTTTGCCACAATCATCCTTGCTGTGCACACCTTTTGAGAGAGCCATACATGATTTGGAATTTGTTAGAATACTCTATGTGCTTCACTTATATCTTTTGAGCTTGATAGTTTCTATAGTTAGTTTTGCTCATAGTGCTTCACTTATATCTTTTGAGCTTGATAGTTTTGCTCATTGTGCTTCACTTATATCTTTTGAGCGTAATAATTTTTGCTCTAGTGCTTCACTTAGATCTTTTAGAGCACGGTGGTGGATTTGTTTTAAAGAAACTATTGATCTCTCATGCTTCACTTAGATTATTTTGAGAGTTGTTAATAGCATGGTAATTTGCTTAAAGTTAATATACTTGGTATTCAAGATTTGTGAAACTTTCTTTTGAGTGCGTTGAATACTAAGATAAGTTTGATGCTTGATAATTGTTTTGAGATATGGAGGTGATAATATTAAAGCAATGCTAGTAGGGGTGATTATGAATTTAAAGAATGCTTGTGTTGAAGTTTGTGATTCCCGTAGCATGCACGTATGGTGAACCGCTTGTGATGAAGTCGGAGCATAATTTTATTTATTGATTGTCTTCCTTATGAGTGGCAGTCGGGGACGAGCGATGGTCTTTTCCTACCAATCTATCCCCCTAGGAGTATGCGTTTAATGCTTTGGTTTTTGATGACTTCTAAATTTTTGCAATAAGTGCATGAGTTCTTTTGATTAATGTTGAGTCCATGGATTATACGCACTCTCACCCTTTCCGCCATTGCTAGCCTCTCTAATACCGCGCACTTTTCGCCGGTATCATACACCCACCATATACCTTCCTCAAAACAGCCACCATACCTACCTATCATGGCATTTCCATAGCCATTCCGAGATATATTGCCATGCAACTTTCCACCGTTCCGTTCATATGACACACATTACTTTTGTCATATTGCTTTTTGCATGAACATGTAGTTGACATTGTATTTGTGGCAAAGCCACCTTCATAATTTTCATACATGTCGCTCTTGATTCATTGCATATCCCGGTACACCACCGGAGGCATTCATATAGAGTCATATCTTGTTCTAAGTATCGAGTTGTAATTGTTGAGTTGTAAGAAAAATAAAAGTGTGATGATCATCATTATTAGAGCATTGTCCCAGTGAGGAAAGAATGATGGAGACTATGATTCCCCCATAAGTTGGGATGAGACTCCGGACTTTATGAAAAATAAAAGAGGCCAAAGAAGCCCACCAAAAGAAAAAAAAGAAAATAAAAAAATGAGAGAAAAAGAGAGAAGGGACAATGCTACTATCCTTTTTCCACACTTGTGCTTCAAAATAAGCACCATGATCTTCATGATAGAGAGTCTCATATGTTATCACTTTCATATACTAGTGGGAATTTTTCATTATAGAACTTGGCTTGTATATTCCAATGATGGGCTTCTTCAAAAGTGCCCTAGGTCTTCTTGAGAAAGCAAGTTGGATGCACACCCACTTAGTTTCTTTTGTTGAGATTTCATATACTTATAGGTCTAGTGCATCCGTTGCATGGCAATCCCTACTCACTCACATTGATATCTATTGATGGGCATCTCCATAGCCCGTTGATACGCCTAGTTGATGTGAGACTATCTTCTCCTTTTTGTCTTCTCCACAACCACCATTCTATTCCACCTATAGTGCTATGTCCATGGCTCACGCTCATGTATTGCGTGAAAGTTGAAAAAGTTTGAGATTTCTAAAGTATGAAACAATTGCTTGGCTCGTCATCGGGGTTGTGCATGATTAAATACTTTGTGTGATGAAGATAGAGCATAGCCAGACTATATGATTTTGTAGGGATAACTTTCTTTAACCATGCTATTTTGAGAAGACATGATTGCTTTGATTAGTATGCTTGAAGTATTATTACTTTTATGTCAATATGAACTTTTGTCTTGAATCTTTCGGATCTGAATATTCATGTCACAATTAAGAAGATTTACATTGAAATTATGCCAAAGTATCACTCCGCATCAAAAATTCTTTTTTATCATTTACCTACTCGAGGACGAGCAGAATTAAGCTTGGGGATGCTTGATACGTCTCCAACGTATCTATAATTTTTGATTACTCCATGCTACTTTGTCTACTGTTTTGGACTATATTGGGCTTTATTTTCCACTTTTATATTATTTTTGGGACTAACCTATTAACCGGAGGCCCAGCCCAGAATTGTTGTTTTTTGCCTATTTCAGTATTTCGAAGAAACAGAATATCAAACGGAGTCCAAACGGAATAAAACCTTCGGGAACGTGGTTTTCTCACCGAACGTGATCCAGGAGACTTGGACCCTACTCCAAGAAGTGCCAGAGGCGGTCACGAGGGTGGAGGGCGCCCCCCTGGGCGCGCCCCCTGCCTCATGGCCCCTCTGTTGCTCCACCGACGTACTCCTTCCTCCTATATATACCTACGTACCCCCGTCAGATCAGATACGGAGCCAAAAACCTAATTCCACCGCCGCAACCTTCTGTATCCGCGAGATCCCATCTTGGGGCCTGTTCCGGAGCTCCGCCGGAGAGGGCATCTACCACGGAGGGCTTCTACATCAACACCATAGCTTCTCCGATGAAGTGTGAGTAGTTTACTTCAGACCTTCGGGTCCATAGTTATTAGCTAGATGGCTTATTCTCTCTTTTTGGATCTCAATACAATGTTCTCCCCCTCTCTTGTGGAGATCTATTCGATGTAATCTTCTTTTTGCGGTGTGTTTGTTGAGACCGATGAATTGTGGGTTTATGATCCAGCTTATCTATGAACAATATTTGATTCTTCTCTGAATTCTTTTATGTATGATTGAGTTATCTTTGCAAGTCTCTTCGAATTATCCTTTTGGTTTGGCCAACTAGATTGGTAGTTCTTGCAATGGGAGAAGTGTTTAGCTTTGGGTTCAATCTTGCGGTGTCCTTACTCAGTGACAGAAAGAGTTGCAAGGCACGTATTGTATTGTTGCCATCGAGGATAACAAGATGGGTTTTTTATCATATTGCATGAATTTATCCCTCTACATCATGTCATCTTGCTTAAGGCGTTACTCTAGTTTTACTTAATACTCTAGATGCATGCTGGATAGCGGTCGATGAGTGGAGTAATAGTAGTAGATGCAGAATCGTTTCGATCTACTTGTTTTGGACGTGATGCCTATATACATGATCATACCTAGATAATCTCATAATTATTCGCTTTTCTGTCAGTTGCTCAACAGTAATTTGTTCACCCACCGTAAAATACTTATGCTCTTGAGAGAAGCCACTAGTGAAACCTATGGCCCACGGGTCTATTGTCATCATATCAATCTCCATTACTTTATTTACTTGCTTTGTTTTACTTTGCCTTTTACTTTTTACTTTGCATCTATCTATCAAAAATACCAAAAATATTATCTCTATCAGATCTCACTCTCGTAAGTGACCGTGAAGGGATTGACAACATCTAAGCGTTGGTTGCGAGTTGCTATCATTTTGTGTAGGTACGAGGGACTTGTGTGTGATCTCCTACTGGATTGATACCTTGGTTCTCAAAAACTGAGGGAAATACTTACGCTACTTTACTGCATCATCCTCTCCTCTTCGGGGAAATCCAACGCAGTGCTCAAGAGAGGATGATGCAGTAAAGTAGCGTAAGTATTTCCCTCAATTTTTGAGAACCAAGGTATCAATCCAGTAGGAGATCACACACACGTCCCTCGTACCTACACAAAATGATAGCAACTCGCAACCAACGCTTAGGGGTTGTGAATCCCTTCACGGTCACTTACGAGAGATGAGATCTGATAGAGATAATATTTTTGGTATTTTTGACAGATAGATGCAAGTAAAAGTAAAAGGCAAAGTAAAACAAAGCAAGTAAATAAAAGTAATGGAGATTGATATGATGAGAATAGACCCAGGGGGCCATTAGGTTTCACTAGTGGCTTCTCTCAAGAGCATAAGTATTTACGGTGGCGTGAACAAATTACTGTTGAGCAATTGATAGAAAAGCGAATAATTATTGAGATTATCTAGGTATGATCATGTATATAGGCATCACGTCCAAAACAAGTAGATCGAAACGATTCTGCATCTACTACTATTACTCCCACTCATCGACCGCTATCCAGCATGCATCTAGAGTATTAAGTAAAACAGAGTAACGCCTTAAGCAAGATGACATGATGTAGAGGGATAAATTCATGCAATATGATAAAAACCCCATCTTGTTATCCTCGATGGCAACAATACAATACGTGCCTTGCAACTCTTTCTGTCACTGAGTAAGGACACCGCAAGATTGAACCCAAAGCTAAACACTTCTCCCATGCAAAGACTACCAATCTAGTTGGCCAAACCAAAAAGATAATTCCAAAGAGACTTGCAAAGATAACTCAATCATACATAAAAGAATTCAGAGAAGAATCAAATATTGTTCATAGATAAGCTGGATCATAAACCCACAATTCATCGGTCTCAACAAACACACCGCAAAAATAAGATTACATCGAATAGATCTCCACAAGAGAGGGGGAGATCATTGTATTGAGATCTAAAAAGAGAGAAGAAGCCATCTAGCTAATAACTATGGACCCGAAGGTCTGAAGTAAACTACTCACACTTCATCGGAGAGGCTATTGTGTTGATGTAGAAGCCCACCGTGGTAGATGCCCTCTACGGCGGAGCTCCGGAACAGGCCCCAAGATGGGATCTCGCGGATACAGAAGGTTGCGGCGGTGGAATTAGGTTTTTGGCTCCGTATATGATCTGACGGGGGTACGTAGGTATATATAGGAGGAAGGAGTATGTCGGTGGAGCAACAGAGGGGCCACGAGGCAGGGGGGCGCGCCCTCCACCCTCGTGACCGCCTCTGGCACTTCTTGGAGTAGGTTCCAAGTCTCCTGGATCACGTTCGATGAGAAAATCACGTTCCCGAAGGTTTTATTCTGTTTGGACACCGTTTGATATTCTGTTTCTTCGAAATACTGAAATAGGCAAAAAAACAACAATTCTGGCTTGGGCCTCCGGTTAATAGGTTAGTCCCAAAAATAATATAAAAGTGGAAAATAAAGCCCAATATAGTCCAAAACAGTAGACAAAGTAGCATGGAGTAATCAAAAATTATAGATACGTTGGAGACGTATCAAGCATCCCCAAGCTTAATTCCTACTCGTCCTCGAGTAGGTAAATGATAAAAAAGAATTTTTGATGCAGAGTGACACTTTGGCATAATTTCAATGTAAATCTTCTTAATTGTGACATGAATATTCAGATCGGAAAGATTCAAGACAAAAGTTCATATTAACATAAAAGTAATAATACTTCAAGCATACTAATCAAAGCAATCATGTCTTCTCAAAATAGCATGGTTAAAGAAAGTTATCCCTACAAAATCATATAGTCTGGCTATGCTCTATCTTCATCACACAAAGTATTTAATCATGCACAACCCCGACGAGGAGCCAAGCAATTGTTTCATACTTTAGAAATCTCAAACTTTTTCAACTTTCATGCAATACATGAGTGTGAGCCATGGACATAGCACTATAGGTGGAATAGAACGGTGGTTGTGGAGAAGACAAAAAAGGAGAAGATAGTATCACATCCACTAGGCGTATCAATGGGCTATGGAGATGCCCATCAATAGATATCAATGTGAGTGAGTAGGGATTGCCATGCAACGGATGCACTAGAGCTATAAGTATATGAAAGCTCAACAAAAGAAACTAAGTGGGTGTGCATCCAACTTGCTTGCTCATGAAGACCTAGGGCACTTTTGAGGAAGCCCATCATTGGAATATACAAGCCAAGTTCTATAATGAAAAATTCCCACTAGTATATGAAAGTGACAACATATGAGACTCTCTATCATGAAGATCATGGTGCTTATTTTGAAGCACAAGTGAGGAAAAAGGATAGTAGCATTGTCCCTTCTCTCTTTTTCTCTCATTTTTTATTTGTCCTTCTCTTTTTTTATGGCCACTCTCTTTTTTTATTTGGGCCTTTTCTCCCCTTTTTTTGGCCACTCTTTTTTTTCGTCCGGAGTCTCATCCCGACTTATGGGGGAATCATAGTCTCCATCATCCTTTCCTCACTTGGACAATGCTCTAATAATGACGATCATCACACTTTTATTTTTTCTTACAACTCAACAATTACAACTCGATACTTAGAACAAGATATGACTCTATATGAATGCCTCCGGCGGTTTACCGGAATATGCAATGAATCATGAGCGACACGTATGAAAATTATGAACGGTGGCTTTGCCACAAATACAATGTCAACTACATGTTCATGCAAAAAGAAATATGACAAAAGTAATGTATGTCATATGAACGGAACGATGGAAAGTTGCATGGCAATATATCTCGGAATGGCTATGGAAATGCCATGATAGGTAGGTATGGTGGCTGTTTTGAGGAAGGTATATGGTGGGTGTATGATACCGGCGAAAAGTGCGCGGTATTAGAGAGGCTAGCAATGGCGGAAGGGTGAGAGTGCGTATAATCCATGGACTCAACATTAATCAAAAGAACTCATTTACTTATTGCAAAAATTTAGAACTCATCAAAAACCAAAGCATTAAACGCATACTCCTAGGGGGATAGATTGGTAGGAAAAGACCATCGCTCGTCCCCGACTGCCACTCATAACGAAGACAATCAATAAATAAAATCATGCTCCGACATCATCACAAGCGGTTCACCATACGTGCATGCTACGGGAATCATAAACTTCAACACAAGCATTCTTTAAATTTATAATTACCCCTACTAGCATTGCTTTAATATTATCACCTCCATATCTCAAAACAATTATCAAGCATCAAACTTATCTTAGTATTCAACGCACTCAAAAGAAAGTTTCACAAATCTTGAATACCAAGTATATTAATTTTAAGCAAATTACCATGCTATTAACGACTATCAAAATAATCTAAGTGAAGCATGAGAGATCAATAGTTTCTTTAAAACAAATCCACCACCGTGCTCTAAAAGATCTAAGTGAAGTACTAGAGCAAAAATTATTACGCTCAAAAGATATAAGTGAAGCACAATGAGCAAAACTATCAAGCTCAAAAGATATAAGTGAAGCACTATGAGCAAAACTATCAAACTCAAAAGATATAAGTGAAGCACTATGAGCAAAACTATCAAACTCAAAAGATATAAGTGAAGCACTATGAGCAAAACTATCAAACTCAAAAGATATATGTGAAGCACGTAGAGCATTCTAGCAAATTCCTTATCATGTATGGCTCTCTCAAAAGGTGTGTACAGCAAGTATGATTGTGGCAAACTAACAAGCAAAGACACAAATAATACAAGACGCTCCAAGCAAAACACATATCATGTAGTGAATAAAAATATAGCTCCAAGTAAATTACCGATGGAAGTAGACGAAAGAGGGGATGCCTTCCGGGGAATCCCCAAGCTTTGACTTTTTGGTGTCCTTGGATTATCTTGGGGGTGCCATGGGCATCCCCAAGCTTAGGCTCTTTCCACTGTTTGTTCCATAATCCATCAAAAGAATTCACCCAAAACTTGAAAACTTCACAACACAAAACTCAATAGAAATCTCGTGAGCTCCGTTAGTGAAAGAAAACAAAAGACTACTTCAAGGTACTGTAATGAACTCATTCTTTATTTATATTGGTGTTAAACCTACTGTATTCCAACTTCCTTATGGTTTATAAATTAATTTATTAGCCATAGATGCATTGAAATAAGCAAACAACGCATGAAAAACAGAATCTGTCAAAAACAGAACAGTCTGTAGAAATCTGTAACTAACGAAAACTTCTGGAACTCTAAAAATTATACCAAAAATAGGACGTACTAGAAAATTTGTTTATTGAACAGGACCAAAAAGAATCAATGAAAAATCTCTTTCCTGTGATTTATTGATTTTTTTCTCATGAGTGCAAAGTTTCTGTTTTTCAGCAGAATCAAATCAACTATCATCATAGCTTATCATATAGGTTCTACTTGGCACAAACACTAATTAAAACACAAAACCACATCTAAACAGAAAGTAGAAACAAAATTTAACACTAAAAAAGAACAAAAACAAAGAACATAAAATAAAATTGGGTTGCCTCCCAACAAGCGCTATCGTTTAACGCCCTAGATAGGCATAAAAGCGAAGATAGATCTAAGTTTTGCCATCTTTGGTAGGCAATCCATAGGTGGCTCTCATGATAGATTCATATGGTAGTTTTATTTTCTTTCTAGGTAAGTGTTCCATACTCTTTCTCAAGGGAAATTGGAATCTAATATTCCCTTCCTTCATATCAATAATCGCACCAATAGTTCTAAGGAAAGGTCTACCAAGAATAATAGGACATGAAGGATTGCAATCTATATCAAGAATGATAAAATCTACAGGCACATAATTCCTATTGGCAACAATAAGAACATCATTAATTCTTCCCATAGGCTTTTTAATATTGGAATCCGCAAGATGCAAATTTAGAGAGCAATCTTCAAAGTCACGGAAATCTAGCAAATCACACAAAGTTTTGGGAATAGTGGAGACACTAGCACCCAAATCACACAAAGCATTAAACTAATAATCTTTAATTTTAATTTTGATAGTAGGTTCCTACTCATCATAGCGTTTTCTAGGGATAGAAACTTTCAACTCAAGCTTTTCTTCATAAGATTGCATCAAGGCATCAACACTGTGTTCGGTAAAGGCCTTATTTTGACTATAAGCATGAGGAGAATCTAGCACGGATTGCAACAAGGAAATACAACCAGTCAAAGAGAAATTTTTATAATTAAATTCCTTGAGATCCAAAATAGTGGGTTTAGCAACATCAAGATTTTTATTTCATTCAATCCCACTTTCATCAATTTCATCATCAAGATCTAGAAACTCAGAATTCTTAGGACGCCTTCTAGGTAAAGGAAGATCATATTCAGATTCATATTGCAAAACAAGGATTTAATAGGGGATACATCAATAACTTTTAGATCTTCATCTTGATTTTAATAGGAATCGGAAGAACACGCTTTAATAAAGGCATCTTTGGAAGCACGCATCCTAGCGGTTCTTTCCTTGCACTCATCAATGGAAATTCTCATAGCTTTGAGAGACTCATTGATATAATGCTTAGGAGGAATAGATCTAAGCTTCAAAGAATCAATTTCAAGAGAAATTCTATCAACGTTCCTAGCCAAATCATCAACCTTAAGCAATTTTTCTTCAAGCAAGGCATTAAAATTCTTTTGGGAATTCATGAACTCTTTAACACTACTCTCAAATTCAGAGGGCATCTTATTATAATTTCCATAAGAGTTGTTGTAGGAATTTCCATAATTATTAGAAGGATTACTAGGATAAGGCCTAGGATTAAAATTCCCTCTATACGCGTTATTTCCAAAACTATTCCTTCCAACAAAATTCACATCCATAGATTCATTGTTATTCTCAATCAAAGTAGATAAAGGCATATCATTGGGATCAAGAGAAGCATTTTTAGTAGCAAGCATCTTCATAAGCTCATCCATCTTTTCACTCAAAACATTGATTTCTTCTATAGCATGCACTTTTTTACTAGAAGTTCTTTCGGTATGCCATTGAGAATAAATAGCCATAACATTATCAAGCAATTTGGTAGCATCTCCTAACGTAATTTCCATAAAAGTACCTCCCGCGGCCGAATCTAAAAGATTTTTAGAAGCAAAATTCAATCTGACATAAAAGTTTTGTATGATCATCCATAAATTCAAACCATGAGTAGGGCAATTGCGAAGCATTAATTTCATTATTTCCCAAGATTGGGCAACATGCTCATGATCAAGTTGTTTAAAATTCATGATATCGTTCCTAAGAGTGATAATCTCAGCGAGAGGAAAATACTTAGAGATAAAAGCATCTTTGCACTTGTTCCAAGAATCGATACTATTTTTAGGCAAAGACGAAAACCAAATTTTAGCACGATCTCTAAGTGAAAATGGAAATAACTTCAATTTGACAATATTGTTATCCGTATCTTTATTCTTTTGCATATCACACAAATCAACAAAATTGTTTAGATGAGTAGCGGCATCTTCACTAGGAAGGCCGGCGAATTGATCTTTCATAACAAGATTCAGCAAAGTGGTATTGATTTCACAAGACTCATCATTATTAAGAGGAGCAATCGGAGTACTAAGGAAATCATTATTATTGGTATTCGAGAAATCACACAATTTGGTATTATCTTGTGCCATGGCAACAAGTAATCCAACACACAAGCAAAGGCAAATGAGAAAAAAGGCAAAAGAGAAAGAGAGGAGAAGATTGGGAAAGAGAGGGCGAATAAAACGGAAAGGGTGAAGTGGGGGAGAGGAAAATGAGAGGCAAATAATGTAATGCGAGAGATAGGGATTGTGATGGGTACTTGGTATAGTTGTTTTTTGCGCGAACTCCCCGGCAACGGCGCCAGAAATTCTTCTTACTACCTCTTGAGCACTGTGTTGGATTTCCCCGAAGAGGAGAGGATGATGCAGTAAAGTAGCATAAGTATTTCCCTCAGTTTTTGAGAACCAAGGTATCAATCCAGTAGGAGATCACACACAAGTCCCTCGTACCTACACAAAACGATAGCAACTATCAACCAACGCTTAGTGGTTGTCAATCCCTTCACAGTCACTTACGAGAGTGAGATCTGATAGAGATAATATTTTTGGTATTTTTGATAGATAGATGCAAAGCAAAAAGTAAAAGGCAAAGTAAAACAAACCAAGTAAATAAAGTAATGGAGATTGATATGATGAGAATAGACCCGGGGGCCATAGGTTTCACTAGTGGCTTCTCTCAAGAGCATAAGTATTTTACGGTGGGTGAACAAATTACTATTGAGCAATTGATAGAAAAGAGAATAATTATGAGATTATCTAGGTATGATCATGTATATAGGCATCACGTCCAAAACAAGTAGATCGAAACGATTCTACATCTACTACTATTACTCCACTCATCGACCGCTATCCAGCATGCATCTAGAGTATTAAGTAAAACTGAGTAACGCCTTAAGCAAGATGACATGATGTAGAGGGATGAATTCATGCAATATGATAAAAAAACCATCTTGTTATCCTCGATGGCAACAATACAATACATGCCTAGCAACTCTTTCTGTCACTGAGTAAGGACACCGCAAGATTGAACCCAAAGCTAAACACTTCTCCCAAGGCAAGAACTACCAATCTAGTTGGCGAAACCAAAAAGATAATTCGAAGAGACTTGCAAAGATAACTCAATCATACATAAAAGAATTCAGAGAAGAATCAAATATTGTTCATAGATAAGCTGGATCATAAACCCACAATTCATCGGTCTCAACAAACACACCACAAAAAGAAGATTACATCGAATAGATCTCCACAAGAGAGGGGGAGATCATTGTATTGAGATCCAAAAAGAGAGAAGAAGAAATCTAGCTAATAACTATGGACCCAAAGGTCTGAAGTAAACTACTCACACTTCATCGGAGAGGCTATGGTGTTGATGTATAAGCCCTCCGTGGTAGATGCCCTCTCCAGCGGAGCTCCAGAACAGGCCCCAAGATGGGATCTCGCGGATACAAAAGGTTGCGGCAGTGGAATTAGGTTTTTCGCTCCGTATATGATCTGACGGGGGTACGTAGGTATATATAGGAGGAAGGAGTATGTCGGTGGAGCAACAGAGGGGCCACGAGGTAGGGGGCGCGCCCAGGGGGCGCCCTCCACCCTCGTGACCGCCTCTGGCACTTCTTGGAGTAGGGTCCAAGTCTCCTGGATCATGTTCGGTGAGAAAATCACGTTCCCGAAGGTTTTATTCCATTTGGACTCTGTTCGATATTCTATTTCTTTGAAATACTGAAATAGGCAAAAAACAACAATTCTGGGCTGGGCCTCCGGTTAATAGGTTAGTCCCAGAAATAATATAAAAGTGGAAAATAAAGCCCAATATAGTCCAAAATAGTAGACAAAGTAGCATGGAGTAATCAAAAATTATAGATACGTTGGAGACGTATCAGAGGGCGGCGCTCGGGGTTGGTTGCGTGCGCGGGAGGGAGGAGGCTGCGGCTTGCTGGGGACTTGGGCTGCTGATGTGGTTGGATCGGTGTGGATTGAGGGAAGGAAGGTGGTTGGCCCGATGGGGAAAACGAGGAAGGAGGCTGGTTGGGCAGGTTGTTCGATTGAATGGATCAGGCAAGATCCAGAGGAAGGAGGAAACAGAGAAGTGGCGGTGGTGGCTGGACAGGGGAGGATCCCTAGAAAATAGGGTTTGGTCTCAGGTGACTAGGGGTGGACTATATATATACAAAAGCGGGATGATTTAGATCCTCCGATCACGATCGGGCGGTCCGAGATAAACGGGTTAGGGAGATCAAATAATAAACCGAAGATATTTTAGGGATGTTAGGGGATGATCCGGACCCATTGGTCATGACAGCCCGGTTCGGGTTCGGGGAAGTTTCAGACGCGCGGGAGGGATCTGTGCGCTGTGCAAAGAGGGGTCAAACGGTCGGACAACAAATGAATGGTTGGTCTAAGAAAGGTCAACGGACGCAATGGAGAGAAGCGACAACTACGAGCGTATACGAGTTTTATGAAAACATGTGGATGCGATGCACATGATGCTATGAGATGAGATGCATGCCATGAACAAAATGCAAAACAAAACACAAAAACCCAACCACGAAGGAAATATCATATCGCATCTCCGGAAAAGGCAAGAGTTGGAGTTATGAATATGGAAAGTTGTATCCGGGGCGTTACAACACTCCACCACTACGAGAGGATCTTGTACTGAGATCTAGGATGGCACCGGAGGGAAAAGGAAGAGGAAGATAAGAGGTAAACTAATTTGCTTCTTTGACAAACGAGTGAAACCATGAACCTTGAGAGATTGATCAAAATGAAAGAAAGAAAACAACAAAGATGAACAAAGTTGAAAACACTCTGTTAGAAAAGAGGAACAAGGGATACAACGAGAACCAAGAGTTTTAGTGATAAGATAGATATTGAAGCCACTCCAGTTAAAACTAGATAGAGGAGTAATAAGATTGATATAATTTGGGCAGCACTCCGACTGAAAGAAGAAGGAAAACTTGATATGATGAAAAGCACTTGAAGAGATGACACAACACTCCGGTTAAATGGATAAGCATGAAAAGAACACGGTCCTCACAATTCGAGATGATGAGTGAAGAGAGTAACATCACCATGCCTCCGAAAGAAAGAATAGAAGATAGATCATTGGAATAAAAGAATGGAGAAGACAATGCCAACTTCTGCCACAAATGATCTTGGAAAGCACCCTTCCAAGAAGGTTAGAACGGAATTGTTGGAAAACCAACAACGAAACAAATAAGCTTGTAGTGGGCTTATGGAAAACTTCTCAAAATTGAGGTGAAATTCTGCCACTACGGAAACAAATAATATAATTGATTACACCGACGAGATGAAAAACTTTGATAGAGAGATAACTTGGACCATGGATAATCACCACAATAGCAACATTCCTTAGGGAAGGCTCTAGGTGAAATATGACACAAGATAACTCCAACAAAGAGATTAATGGATTTAAAATACCTCATTCTTGACAACATGTGAATCGCAAAACATGAATGGAAATTGTCAAGAATGATATAACACCACCTCAAAATATAAGGTAGAAAGAATTGCACTTCGAAATGCAAGAAGAAGAATACTTGAACGCCTCAAAACAAAACATGTGTTGAGCACCCTGTTTAATTTTGAGTATAGCTTGGCGGGTCATAACTTCGAGAGAAAACTTGAAGAACAATTCAGGAATGAAAAGAATCCTTGATGAACCATGATGTAGAGCCTCCATGAAGAACTCCGGTAATAAAAGGATGATAGAAAGAAAGAGAGGTTGAAAACATAAGGTGAAGCCTTGCAATGATTTAGATGGAGCTACAAAATGAGTAAACTTTGAACTCCGGACAAGAAATATGAATAACTTGGAACCAAGAATTACTTCCTGATGAACAAACTCCGGAAGAAGGAATTAATCACTTGGATGAAACAAGAATAAGAATTATGTCATGCCTATCCTTTACCAATTTAAATTGATGACAAGCAACGGATAGGCATGCTACTTATTCTCGTTGAAAGGATTACGAGAGATATAACGCAAACTTGAGAAGCTATTGATGGAACCACCGGTGGGATTTGGAAACAACGAATATTTGATATGATAATGAAGGAAGTGAAATCTTGAACGAACCACCGTAAGAATTGAAAATGAAAGTAGCAAAGGCACAACTTACGGGAAGAACTGGAAAACGAATGAAGATACTTGAGGGGATTTAGATACATGAGAATGAAGAGGTCATGAACTGATTAGAGGATATTTGAACGATGCACTGGAAGAATTCGAGAATGAGAGTTGAAAGCTGAGAATGAATAATTCTGAGATGATGGGATATGGAGAATCAATCTGAAAAGACTCTTGAATTTCTCCGGATGGGTGAAAAGAATTCTCACAATCGAAACAATTATGAGAGGATGGCATGAAGCTAGAACCATGAATCTTCAAGAGAATGGACCAAGATTTTAGGAGAAATCTCTTCTTCGATCTTCAAATGACGACGAGAAACACCACCAAAATTACTGAGATACTCTGGGAGAATGAAAAGCGAAGAGGTTGAGCCAACAATGAAAATGATTTGAAACTGATCTTGGAAAAGATCTAACTGATGAAATTCATTCTTATGTCAAACTTCGAAAAGAATTTGGGAATAGCTCTGGGAAAATTAGAAGAGTCAGGTAAGATCCTGGGAAAAGACCTGTAGGTTAGGCCCACTCAAGAGAAACACCATTGAAATTATTTTAAAGAGAGATTGCACCGGTTGAATTAAATGGTTTTAATGAGATAACAACCTCAAAATATCTTGAACGGATTGAGAATGGAAACACAAGTCTTGTGAGATATCTTTAGCACTCCAGAACAAATGAATAGGAAGAAGTGAATGATTAAGAGGTGCATCGCCATGAGAAAGCATTAGAAACGAGGAAAGGAATATGATGAAAAATCGAAAGCTTGAATTGGATCCACCGGAGAAGAAACAACAATGAAGGATGATTAACTTGAAACTGTTGAGCATCTTCATGGGAAATCACCGGCTAAGAACATTGAAAGAAAAGAATGAAGAGACTTCCCATAAATAAAAGGATACTTGATTAAGAAATCTAGGTCCTTGAAGAAAAAGGGTGGGAGGGCGGGAAAACAAAGGCAACTTGGGCAGATGGAATGGATACCGTTGAGAAAACTTAGAATTGATCTCGCGAATGTTGAATTGATCGGATTCACTTGAAGAGAAGCACGCCGGTTGGAAAAGAATTAACATGACGACCTCGATGATCAAGAAAGATTAGTATTCACATAGCAATCTGATAATACCGTTTAGGAAAGGTATGGAATCAACATTTGACTTTGAAGCAACTCGAGTACCACAAATAAAACAAAAAAAGGATTTGGCTTGCAGAATAAGCCGAAACAAATACATAAGATAGAGATTTACCCAATCCCATATCATGCATCTGTCGAAAAGATATTCTAGGAGCTACTTGAATTCCCACCAATAAACTCCCGAAACTTTCTGGTTATGCAATCTGGTGTTGGGGATACAGGGGAAGCAATATATCTCACCCAATCTAACAATCCCTACATCTAGTTGTATCCATCCGTCAACACATAACCAAGAAAACTCCGGAAATCATGTACCTCAACCTTCGAAAAGCATCCATTATACAAGCTATGGCAATACTCCCGAACTCCCCAGTACTGGGTGGCGTCGAGGTTATCTCACCAACAACTACATAAAAGAGATTTTCGATGTCGGCAAAACTCAGGTATTCCAGAACTGCAACGATAAAATTATGACGACAACACCTCAGAGCTCAACTCCCCGGGACACTGCCACAACCCCTAAATGTCAGGAGGCACCAAGAACAATGTTCTCGTCACAAGAATATCGGAACGATCCTAAGATACCTGCATGATCTTAAAAAAATTTAGTGAAATTTGAGGAGAGGAAAGACAAAACATCTACCTCAGGAGACCTCACCAGAGCGACGAAGGGGCTGAGGAGTAAAAAGAATCCTACTCTCCGGTATATATAATCCTAAGACTCAAAAAATAGTTTTTTTTCTAGACTCAACAACGGCCAACAATCAAGGGGGCTCCTATGGTCGGTCGAGAATCTGATACCAACTTGTCACGCCCAAGATGCGACCCTATCCTAAAGGAACTTGAAGGTCCCACCAAGGATAGAAGCGCATCTTGAAGACGCTTTTGCAAGGTGGATATCATTACATCAAACCATTACATAATAGTTGGGGATACATACAAAAGGCAAACAATGCCACATGAATACAACAACACAATACATAAGAGCATCATCCGGCTACGGATGAAACACAAACAGAAACTTAAATGACATCCACCCTTCTAGCCCCGGCTGCCGACCTGGAACCTATCCCCTGATCGAAGAAGAAGTAGAAGAAGAACTCCAAAACAAGCAAACATCGCTCTCGCATCATGATCATCACATAACCTGTACCTGCAACTGTTGTTGTAGTAATCTGTGAGCCACGAGGACTCAGCAATCCCATTACCATGGGTATCAAGACTAGCAAAACTAAATGGGTAAGGAAGGGGTAAGTGGTGAGGTTGCAACGGCGACTAAGCATATATGGTGGCTAACATACGCAAATAAGAGTGTGAAGAGAAGCAAAGGGACGGTCGTGAAGCTAGCAATAATTAAGAGGTGATCCTGAACTCCTACTTACGTCAAACATAACCCAAAACCGTGTTCACTTCCCAGACTCCGCGGAAAAGAGACCATCACGGCTACACACGCGGTTGATGCGTTTTAATTCGAATCTGGTGTCAGGTTATCTACAACCGGACATTAAAAAATTCCCATCTGCCACATAACCACGGGCACGGCTCTTGAAAGTTTAAAACCCTGCAGGGGTGTCCCAACTTAGCCCATCACAAGCTCTCACGGTCAACGAAAGATATTCCTTCTCCCAGGAAGACCCGATCAGTCTCAGAATCCCGGTTTACAAGACATTTCGACAATGCTAAAACAAGATCAGCAAGACCGCCCGATGTGTCGACAATCCCGATAGGAGTCGCACGTATCTCGTTCTCAGGACACACCGGACAAGCTAAGCGTACAGGTACCGACGTAACCCAAGTTGCCAAGGGATGGTCCCACACGGTGCTCTAGTTTGGACCAACACTTAGACAAGCATTGGCCCAGGGGGGCTAAAATAAAGATGACCCTCGGGTTAATTACTCCCAAGGGAAAGGTATAGGTGGTAGGCAAATGGTAAAACCAATGTTGGGCCTTGCTGGAGGAGTTTTATTCAAGGCGAACTGTCAAGGGGGTCCCATAAATCACCCAACCGCGTTAGGGACGCAAAATCCGAGAACATAATACCGATATGACAGAAACTAGGGCAGCAAGAGTGGAACAAAACACCAGGCATAAGGCCGAGCCTTCCACCCTTTACCAAGTATATAGATGCATTAATTAAATAAGAGATATTGTGATATCCCAACATAAACATAATCCAACATGGATCAATCTTCATCTTCACCTGCAACTAGCAACGCTATAAGAGGGGCTGAGCAAAAGCGGTAACATAGCCAAACTACGGTTTGCTAGCAAGGGTGAAAAGGTTAGAGGCTGACATGACAATTTGGGAGGCTTGAAGAGCAATTGTTAGGTAGCGCATCAAAGCGATAGAACGAAGCAACTAGCATAACAATGATAGTAGTGAGACCCAGGGTAGCGGTCATCTTGCCTGAAATCCCGCTATGAAGAAGAATGAGTCCATGAAGAAGATGAATGGACGTAGTCGAACGAATCCTCACAACTCCGGAACGAAACCGAAGCTAACGAGAGAAGCAAACAGGAAAGAAGCAAACAACATGGTAAACACACAACACATAGATATGGCATGATGCACAATCAGCATGATGCATGTCTGGTTTAAAGAGGCATGGCATGGCAAAGTGCAACAAACAACACTACAAATTAAGTGGAGCTCAATATGCAACGAGTTTCATATTGACGAAACACCACATCAATTATTTAGTTCTCTCTCGGTTTTGTACCCAACAATATTAAATGTTGTTAAACATGGAAAGTGGTGAAGCATAATTAAACTAACTATCTAGGCAATTTTAAATGAGGCCGGAAACACAAACAACAATTCCGGAAAATGCCCATGTGCAAATTATGAATTTGGTACTGTTCTGCCCTATACACAATTTTAGAGTTGTTAAACATGCAAAGTAATATCACCATGTTAATCTATGCATTTTTACCCCATTTACATATAAAGTTTATTAAAATTGGAGCTACGGTTATTTAGGTATGAAATAAATCATTTTAACATGGCATTTGAGCACATTTAAACAAATAGCATTTTAAACATTTTAAACATGGATGAGAGCAGCATATTATGAAAGTAGATGAAATTCTAAGCATCTTACATGTATAAATTATTTTAAACCAATGCATGGTTGTTGAGTTATTATATGCATGATGCTTGAGGGTTTTTCTATAAAACTGTAAAACCTGGATAAATGCTAAAATCGCAACTGGAAAAAAACACGCATCAGGCTGAATCTGGCTGGCCCGATTGTGCACAGGAGAGGCTGGAGGGGCTGCTCACCCATGGGCCAGGCCCAGTCGGTGGAGAGGCTGGGTTGTAGCATCTTGCTGGGCCGCGGGCGAGGCGCGATGAGGCATGAGGCGAGGCCGGCCCAGGCACTGGATCAGGAAGCAGCGACGCTGGTCAAAGAGCAAGCTCGGCGGGCGCTTGTTTCTAAAGAACAGAAGCATCAACAGGCGATGCAGAAGACGGCGACAGGGGGTCCTGGCGACGGGGTCAGCGGGAACCGGCTAGAAGGGGCGGAACGGAGCACGGGAGGCGGAGCTTGACGGATCCGGCCGCGGGGCATCGGTTCCCGGCGACCGCGAGGCGAACTGGAGCTTGAGGAGGCATCCATGGCGTCCCTGCTCATGTGTACCTGAGAGAGAGAGAGAGAGGTACATGAGAGAGAGAGAGAAATCGAGAGAGGGAGGCAAAAAAGAGAGAGAGGAGGATAGGGAGGAGGAGCAGAGGTCCTGGAGGCTGCTGTTGCTCGTTGGCAACAGTCGGATCGGCGACGAGGCAAGGAGGAGGGAGAAGGCAGCTCGGTCTGCTCACGGACGAGCTCCGGCTCGGGAAGCTCTTGCGAGGTAGCAACGTCGGGGAAGAGGAGGCGGGATGGCCTGGTTGCTGTTGCTGCTTGCCGGCGGCGGGGACAAGGCAGAGGAGGCTGGTCAGCTCTGCTGGCCCTCAGGAAGAACAATAGGAGGCGCGGGAGCTTGGCTCCATGGAGGTTCTCAAAGCAGAGGATCCAGGGGCGCGAATCCGGTGGAGCTCAAGGGTGAGGGCGGCGCTCGGGGTTGGCTGCGTGCGCGGGAGGGAGGAGGTTGCGGCTTGCTGGGGACTTGGGCTGCTGATGTGGTTGGATCGGTGTGGATCGAGGGGAGGAAGGTGGTTGGCTCGATGGGGAAAACAAGGAAGGAGGCTGGTTGGGAAGGTGGTTCGATCGAATGGATCGGGCAAGATCCAGAGGAAGG
Source organism: Triticum aestivum (assembly GCF_018294505.1). Classification (NCBI taxonomy): domain Eukaryota; kingdom Viridiplantae; phylum Streptophyta; class Magnoliopsida; order Poales; family Poaceae; genus Triticum; species Triticum aestivum. The sequence goes on from NC_057795.1 coordinate 172,923,318, forward strand.
AGGAGACAGAGAAGTGGCGGCGGCGGCTGGACAGGGGAGGATCCCTAGAAAATAGGGTTTGGTCTCAAGTGACTAGGGATGGACTATATATATATACAAAAGCGGGATGATTTAGATCCTCCGATCGCGATCGGGTGGTCCGGGATAAATGGGTTAGGGAGATCAAATAATAAACCGAAGATATTTTAGGGATGTTAGGGGATGATCCGGACCCATTGGTCACGATAGCCCGGTTCAGGTTCGAGGAAGTTTTAGACGCGCGGGAGGGGTCTGTGCGCTGTGCAAAGAGGGGTCAAACAGTCGGACAACAAATGAACGGTTGTTCTAAGAAAGGTCAACGGACGCAATGGAGAGAAGCGACAACTACGAGCGGATACGGGTTTTATGAAAACATATGGATGCGATGCACATGATGCTATGAGATTAGATGCATGCCATGAACAAAATGCAAAACAAAAGACAAAAACCCAACCATGAAGGAAATATCATATCGCATCTCCGGAAAAGGCAAGAGTTGGAGTTACGAATATGGAAAGTTGTATCCGGGGCGTTACAGCCTATGCGCGAGATGCGGGCGGTGGCAACGAAGAAGGCGGCGAAGGCCGTGGCATCAAAGAAGAAGGCATCCGCTTCTTCGTCGTCCAAGTGCGTCCGGACGCCATCGCCTCCCCTTCGCCGTCAAACATTCGCCCGGTGATCGCGTTTGACTTTGGGCCCCTCAGTCCGGAGAGGAAGAGGAAAGCAGCAGAGGAGGAGGTGGAGGAGGAAGAGTAAGTTCTGCTTCCTCCCTGCTCTCTTTTTTTCTTGTTCCTCCAATTGTGCCGCCCATTTTGAATTATGTTTATCTTGTAGGGACGTGGAGACGCTAGCCCAGAGGGAGAAGAGGGCCAGGATTTCGACGAGTGGCCAGCCCCCGGCAGGCACCTCCAGCACGCCACTGGTGGTGTTGAGCAGCCCAGACAGCAGCCCCCAACCCAGCCCAGCGTGAGTCCATCACCTACCCTTCGTCAACGTGTGCCATGCACGGTGCTTTGGTACTGACCATGTCGTGGATGTAGGAGGGGAGCAGCATCAAGGGGAGCCACAGATGGTTTCTCCCAACGTGCCGCCCCCGTCGACCACGCCGCCCCGAGGGGCGTCCCCGGCAAGGGCTCCAAGTGCCGAGGCCATGCACACGGAAGAGGAGGAGGAGAACACGGGCGCCGGTGGCTTCGCCTTGACGCCAAACCTTGGCGGAGAAGGGACTTCTGCCTCTCGGCCCGGCACGGGTAAGCCACTCGCCCTCCATTTCCGCTTGCATTCTTTCTTTCTTCTTTTTTCCTACTAGTTTTTGATCTTGGCCCTGCCCTGTCTCCTTCTTGGCATCTAGACTTCCCCTTGATGGATGCAGAGGACGTCGACACCATCATTAAGGATGTTGCCGAGGATGCCGCGGCGCAAGCTGAGAAGATCGCTACTGAGGAGAGCGCCAAGGGCGTCGCTGAGGATGCCGCCAAGGGGCCCGCCGAGGAATCCGGCAAGGGGCCTGCCGGGGAAGCCGGCAAGGCCGCTGCCGGGGAGGTGGTGTTTGACGACCTTCCCTCCTCCTCCGCTGCCTCCGTCTCCGATAGGTACCTGAGGATGAGCGATGACCTCTTCGTCCACCTCCTAGGCGCGTCGAGCACCAGGGCTCCCCTTGAGGGAGAAGTGTTCGATAAGGAGGTGCTTGCCGTTGCCGGGTTCGAGGTCGTTGATGAGTCGGGTGTTGGTGATGACGGCTCCCAGGAGGAGCGGCTGCTCCGGGCCATGGGCGCCAGCTTCCGGAAGCTCCAGGCGCTCCACCACGCTCGTTTGGACAAGGCCAAGTCCAGGACGGCGGTGGTGGAAAAAGCGGGGGCGGACTTCGAGGGGCGCGTTGTCGAGGCGCAGGACTGGTTCCACCAGGCCCAAGATGAGCTGAAGGCTGCCCAGGGCGAGCTGGCCAAGCATGACGTGGAGCTCACCATGAAGCTGGCCGACGTCGAGAAGGCCCAAGAGACAGCGAAGAACCTGGCTGCCGAAGCCGAAGCCGTCCGGACACAGCGCAAGGCCGCACTGAACTCCCAAGAGGAGGATCTTGCCGCGCGCGAGGAGAAGCTTGCCGCTACGCTCCGCAGCAAGGATGAAGAGGTGGACAAGCTCATTGTACAGCAGACCCAAGAGCTGGAGCAGAGGCATCAGGAGGCACTCGATGCCCAGGCTTTGTTTCACGCCGGCAAGGTGAAGGAGCTGGAGGAGCAAGCTTTGAGGTTGTCCAAGGAGAAGGACATGCTCAACGGTGCCTTGGTGGAGGCGCAGGGCGCGGTCGTCAGCAAGGCCGGAGAACTCTCCGAAGCCAACAACTCCATCAGAGACCTCAAGCTGAAGCTGGGGGATCACAAGAAGATGTTGTCGGAGGCCAAAGCCCGAGAGGGGATCCTGACCAAGGACCTGGAGACCGAGAAGCAGCTGCAGATGAACGAGACCACCAACCTCAACGACCACGTGGTGGGCGAGAAGCGTTGGCTCGAACGCCCTGTCGCCGTTTCGAACTCGGCCGCCACGCAGCTGGGCACCATGGGGATGCCGGACATGAGGTACGCCCTGGAGTTGAGCCTAATCCCCAATGCCAACCTGACCCTGTACTTTGATAGGGTCGTCGGCGCCCTGGAGTCGCTTCACTCCAACCGGGCAGCCTCCCTGGCCGAGGAGTCCCGGGTGCTCTGCCAGGGCGTCATGACCAAGGTGCTTGCCAAGATAGCGCACTGGCATCCACACCTCGGCTTCGAAGTTGCGCTGAAGAGCCTGCCGGAGGATGCTGACATCGCGGCGCTCAATGAGCGTATCAAGCCCATCCTCAGCCGCATCGACAAAATCAAGAGGTTGGAGGGCCAGCACCGGGACTAGGCACCCCGTTCCTTATCGCTGCTACAGCTTCATGACCAAGACAATTGCTATCTTTACTTAGAGCCGCTGCGGCAATTTATGTAATATAATTCTGCAGTACTTCTGACATTATGCATGTTATTTTCCTATTCAATTTTCCTTTGTATGTCCACCCTACATTAACCGGGTAGGCTTGCCGGTGCGTAAACCCAGGGTGGCGTCTTGAGGACGGATCCCCATTAGCCTGCCGGGTGAGCTTGCTGCCGGGCGAACCACCTTACCGCCCTTAATGCGGACGCTCGATCTGTCGAGCTTGACTCGAGTCAGAGTCGAGAGCGTTGCTGATGGCGGAAGGCTATGTCACGCCCAATATGTGACCCTATCCAAACGAAACTCGAAGGTCCCACCAAGGATAGACCCGCATATTGAAACGCTTTTGCAAGGTGGATATCATTACATCAACATTACATAATAGATGGGGATACATACATAAGGCAAACAATGCCACACGAATACAATATCACAATACATAAGAGCATCATCCGACTACGGATGAAACACAAACAGAAACTCAAACGACATCCACCCTGCTAGCCCAGGCTGCCGACCTGGAACCTATCCCCTGATCGAAGAAGAACAAGAAGAACTCAATGCAAGCAAGCATCGCTCTCGCGTCATGGTCATCGCATAACCTGTACCTGCAACTGTTGTTGTAGTAATCTGTGAGCCAAGAGGACTCAGCAATCCCATTACCATGGGTATCAAGACTAGCAAAGCTTAAAGGGAAAGGAAAGGGTAAAGTGGTGAGGCTGCAACAGCGACTAAGCATATATGGTGGCTAACATATGCAAATAAGAGCGAGAAGAGAGCAAGCGGAACGGTCGTGAAGCTAGCAATGATCAAGAAGTGATCCTGAACTCCTAGTTACGTCAAACATAACCCAGAAACCGTGTTCACTTCCCGGACTCCGCCGAAAAGAGACCATCACGGCTACACACGCGGTTGATGCGTTTTAATTCGGATCTGGTGTCAAGTTATCTACAACTGGACATTAACAAATTCCCATCTTCCTATAACTGCAGGCACGGCTTTCGAAAGATTATACCCTGCAGGGGTGTCCCAACTTAGCCCATGATAAGCTCTCGCGATCAACGAAGGATACACCTTCTCCCAGGAAGACCCGTTCAGACTTGGAATCCCGGTTTACAAGACATTTCGACAATGGTAAAACAAGACCAGCAAAGCCGCCCGATGCGCCGACAAATCCCGATAGGAGCTGCACATATCTCGTTCTCAGGGCAACACCGGATGAGACTAGCTACGAGTAAAACCAACCCTCAAGTTGCCCCGAGGTGGCCCCGCAGGCAGCTCAGTTCGGACCAACACTTAGACAAGCACTGGCCCGGGGGGGCTAAAATAAAGATGACCCTTGGGTTGGCCGACCCAAGGGAAGGGTATAGGTGGTGGTGAGGCAAATGGTAAAACCAAGGTTGGGCCTGGCTGGAGGAGTTTTATTCAAAGTGAACTGTCAAGGGGGTCCCATAAATCACCCGACCGCGTAAGGAACGCAAAATCCAGGAACATAACACGGGTATGACGGAAACTAGGGCGGCAAGAGTGGAACAAAACACCAGGCAAAAGGCCGAGTCTTCCACCCTTTACCAAGTATATAGATGCATTAATAATATAAGAGATATTGTGATATCCCAACCAAAATCCTGTCCACCATGGAGCAATCTTCAACTTCACCTGCAACTAGCAACACTATAAGAGGGCTGAGCAAAGTGGTAACATAGCCAAACAACGGTTTGCGTAAGAAAGGTGTCAAAGGTTAGAGGTTCATGGCAATATGGGAGGCTTGATAAACAGGTGATAGGTAGCGCAGCAAAGCGATAGAACGAAGCAACTAGCATAGCAATGATAGTAGTGAGATCCAGGGTAGCGGTCATCTTGCCTGAAATCCCGCAAGGAAGAAGAACGAGTCCATGAGGAAGACGAACGGATGAAGCTACGAAGATGAACCAAGCATAGACGAACGAATCCTCACGATCGCAACGAAACAGGAACTAACAAGAAGAAGCACACAATATGGTAAACACACCACACATGAGCAAGGCATGATGCACAACAAGCATGATGCATGACAAGGCTACATGAAGCTACTCATGGCAAGAGATGATGCAAACAAGAGCAACACATCAAGGCAAGTTTAAATGAGGCCGGTAACAACATATAACAATTCCGGTAAGTCCTCATATGCATATTTCGAAATTGGTCCAGATCTGAATATACCTTATGTTCAAGTTGTTAAACAGCAAGTTAAGATGCACAAAGATGATCTACACGAGATTCTAGTCAAGTTACATAGAAAGTTCATTTAGTTCGGAGCTACGGCCTAGAAGATATGAGCAAAACAAGTTAAACATGGCATTGATGCAAAAAGCATACACACATCAAGCAAACACCTCAAAACATGGATGCAACGTGATAATACGAAACTACATGCAAAACTAAGCAAGTTTCACATAGAGCACACTCAAAACGGAGCAACGATTCAACACACACACTCTATACAAGTTTTAAAGGACAAGCTGTCCAAAACAGCAACTAGGCATTTTGCAAGCATCAAAACAACATGCTACAGTACCACAATATAAAAACAAAAGGCATGGACATGATGTACAGGTAAAGCATAACAAAACATGAACACTGAACTATCTCCAAAAATCACTAGAACATGCTCAAACACACATGGCAAGATTGCAAATAATAACAGTTCAGACTTTGCAGAAAATAACATCAGGTTGCAATGTTTAGAGCTATCAAACAACATGTTACAGGAACTTATAATAGCAAAACAAGACATGGCATGGTTCTACTCAAAGCATAGATCAAAAGTCCCTTAGTGACCATGAGCCAAAAAGGACCAGAAGATATGATGGCACCCATGTAAACATAGCAAGTTTCGTTAACAGATTCAGCAAACAGAGCATGGCATTGACAGAATTACGAAGGCATCTTCGTGAGCTCGATGCACTCACTACAGAGCATTGCGTGACAAGATAAGCATAGCATCAGCAAGAAGACATGTTTGTGAAACAAACCAAGGCAAGAACAAGTTCATAGCATGCAAAGATCAACTACAACAACCTTGGCAAAATTGAATAACATGTAAGCAATCTGCCAGGAAACATTTTGAAGCAAAAGTAGAGCACGAAAATGACATTCTAGACTACTCCATAATTACAAACAGGGGCGTGAATGGATAGATAATAACCATATTTTCAAAACACCCTTAATGAAGTATCTCAAAATATGCATGGATCTCTCTGTAGCATCAAGTTTACATGGCATCAAAATAACAACAGAACAGGGTCTGAAATCAGCAATATCACGAAGCCTAGTTTGCATGCTTGTGCTAGTCACCACATTGATCACAGAAATACATGGTAAGCACCTCTGTAAAGAAGACATAGCATAGATCAAAACACATGTAGACATCAACCTCATAGGATGCACACATCAATCATGGCAAAAATGACAAAAGAGCATGTTATAACAGTTTCAGCAGATTAACATCATGAAGCACTCTTGCAATGATGATTCAGGCATCTAGATGACCTCAAATGAATATGATGCAATGAAATGAAATGATGTACTCGTTGAGACGAACAATTTGACTCATTACACGTCCAGAACGGAGCTACGGATGCAGAGATACGATGCGATGAACATGGCATGATAATGTCAAAAATCTGGGACAGCAAAATCGGGGAAGGGGGGAAAAGTCAACCTCCGTTTTGGATCTAGGGTTCGGGCGCGACTCCCGAGGTCAGCCGGACCTCACCGGAGCGGACGGGGCCGGTGGCGGTGGGAGGAAGCACAGGGGAGGCCGGGGCGACCGGATCCGGGCGGCACCGGCCCGGATCTGGCCGGAGGATGGCCGGCGACGCGGGCGCGGCCGGGCGGCGGAGGAGCTTGGCACGGGGCGGCCGGAGCTGCGGGCGCGGCGGCGCTCAGGCGCGGGCCCGGGGAGGGCCGGCGAGGGGCGATGCGGGCAGAGGGAGCCGGGGCACGGCGGAGGCGGCGGCCGGCAACGGGCGCACGCGCTCCGGCGAAGGGCGGAGGGACGGGCGGCGCGCGCGGGGTCCGGCGGCTGCGCGGGGCGTGGGCCGCGGCTCAGGCCCGGGCGAGCCTGCCCTGGGCTCGCGGGCCGGCAGGAGGCGCGGGGCGGCAGACGCCCACGTGGCGGCGGCGGAGAGGACGCACGCGGCGGCGGGGTGACGTGGCACGCCCCCATTGGTCGGGCGACGTGGCTGGCTGGACATGTCCGGCGCGGATGGACATGTCCGGCGGCGTGAGGAGGACGAAGCTAGGGTTTGGACTGCGAAAAATCCGGGAGGAGCACATATTTATAGGTAGAGGGAGCTAGCAGTGTCCAAATGAGGAGCGGTTTTCGGCCACGCGATCGTGATCGAACGCTCGAGAGCATGGAGGGGAGTTAGGTGGGTTTTGGGCCACTTTGGAAGGGTGTTGGGCTGCAAAGAGAAAGGGGCTTTTGCGGTTGCCCGGCTAACCGTTGGAGTATCAAACGACCTCCAAATGGCACGAAACTTGGCAGGCGGTCTACCGGTGCTATACCAAGGCCGCTTGGCAAACCTCGAGCCATTCCGAGAAAGTTTAACACCCGCTCACAACAGGAGAGAAAAGGGGAACGCCGGAGGACATAGGAGTACCGGATCGCAAAACGGACAATGGGGAAAATGCTCGGATGCATGAGACGAACACGTATGCAATGCAATGCACATGATGACATGATAAAATGCAACACGCAAGCAAATGACATGGCAACTACGGCGAATAACTGGCAGACACCTGGCGCAATGAATCCGGGGCGTTACAACACTCCTCCACTAACAAGAGATCTCGTCCCGAGATCTTAGGACCGATACGGAAGGGAAAAGGGATGAGGTGAAGCAACAACTTAAGAGAAGAAGCAAAGAATCGAGAGCACTCGATAAGAAGAGAGGAACGACGAGAATGACGAGAATCGAAAGCTCACGGAATCAGATAGACTATGAAACTACTCCGGTTAGAACAAGATAAGAAACAAATAAGACAGAAAGGATTTAGGCAGAACTCTGACTGAAACATGGAGGAATAGAACACGAACTTCACAAGATGGGATGGCGCTTGATGAGATGAACAGCGCAAAGCCTCCGGAAGAATTAAAATAGAAATGAAAAGAACTTAGAAGGAACGATTGAACGGAGTTGTTGAGAAAATCAACAATGAAAGAATAAGCTTGTTGTGGACTTATAGGTAACATCTCAAGATCATAAGGAGATAACCGGCCACAAACAGGAATGATTGGATAGCTGAGAAGAACGAAGAAATGCAAAACTCCTCTTCAAAAGAATACGGAGAATTAATTGCACTTCAAAAATCAAGAAGGAAAGATACTAGAACTCCTTGAACAAGAATCTTGATGAACCCTTGAAGAATGAATTAAATCATGAGGAACCACCATGAAGAACTCCAGTGAAAAAAGGATGATGAGATAGAATGAAGGATGAAAGAATAAGATGAGCCTTGCGATGATTTAGATGAAGGTTCCGACGAAATGGCTGAGGAAATTTGAACTCCGGAAAAGAAAAGATGAAAACACTTGGAACTAGAATTTATTCATTAAGAACAAACTCCGAAGAAAAGGATTAATCACTTTGAGGAAATAAGAATAAGATTTATTGTATGCTTATCCTTCATCAAATTAAATTGATGACAAGCAATGGATTTCTCATACTACTTATTCTCGTTGAAAAAGGATTAAGGGGGAACATAGCACAACACTACATAGTAGATGGGGATACATACATAAGGCAAACAATGCCACACAAATACAATATCACAATACATAAGAGCATCATCCGACTACGGATGAAACACAAACAGAAACTCAAACGACATCCACCCTGCTAGCCCAGGCTGCCGACCTGGAACCTATCCCCTGATCGAAGAAGAACAAGAAGAACTCAACGCAAGCAAGCATCGCTCTCGCGTCATGGTCATCGCATAACCTGTACCTGCAACTGTTGTTGTAGTAATCTGTGAGCCACGAGGACTCAGCAATCCCATTACCATGGGTATCAAGACTAGCAAAGCTTAAAGGGAAAGGAAAGGGTAAAGTGGTGAGGCTGCAGCAGCGACTAAGCATATATGGTGGCTAACATACGCAATAAGAGCGAGAAGAGAGCAAGCGGAACGGTCGTGAAGCTAGCAATGATCAAGAAGTGATCCTGAACTCCTACTTATGTCAAACATAACCCAGAAACCGTGTTCACTTCCCGGACTCCGCCGAAAAGAGACCATCACGGCTACACACGCGGTCGATGCGTTTTAATTCGGATCTGGTGTCAAGTTATCTACAACCGCACATTAACAAAATCCCATCTGCCTATAACCGCAGGCACGGCTTTCGAAAGATTATACCCTGCAGGGGTGTCCCAACTTAGCCCATGATAAGCTCTCGCGATCAACGAAGGATATACCTTCTCCCAGGAAGACCCGATCAGACTTGGAATCCCGGTTTACAAGACATTTCGACAATGGTAAAAGAAGACCAGCAAAGCCGCCCGATGCGCCGACAAATCCCGATAGGAGATGCACATATCTCGTTCTCAGGGCAACACCGGATGAGACTAGCTACGAGTAAAACCAACCCTCAAGTTGCCCCGAGGTGGCCCCGCAGGCAGCTCAGTTCGGACCAACACTTAGACAAGCACTGGCCCGGGGGGGCTAAAATAAAGATGACCCTCAGGTTGGCCGACCCAAGGGAAGGGTATAGGTGGTGGTGAGGCAAATGGTAAAACCAAGGTTGGGACTTGCTGGAGGAGTTTTATTCAAAGCGAACTGTCAAGGGGGTCCCATAAATCACCCGACCGCGTAAGGAACGCAAAATCCAGGAACATAACACGGGTATGACGGAAACTAGGGCGGCAAGAGTGGAACAAAACACCAGGCAAAAGGCCGAGTCTTCCACCCTTTACCAAGTATATAGATGCATTAATAATATAAGAGATATTGTGATATCCCAACCAAAATCCTGTCCACCATGGAGCAATCTTCAACTTCACCTGCAACTAGCAACACTATAAGAGGGCTGAGCAAAGTGGTAACATAGCCAAACAACGGTTTGCGTAAGAAAGGTGTCAAAGGTTAGAGGTTCATGGCAATATGGGAGGCTTGATAAACAGGTGATAGGTAGCGCAGCAAAGCGATAGAACAAAGCAACTAGCATAGCAATGATAGTAGTGAGATCCAGGGTAGCGGTCATCTTGCCTGAAATCCCGCAAGGAAGAAGAACGAGTCCATGAGGAAGACGAACGGATGAAGCCACGAAGATGAACCAAGCGTAGACGAACGAATCCTCACGATCGCAACGAAACAGGAACTAACAAGAAGAAGCACACAATATGGTAAACACACCACACATGCGCAAGGCATGATGCACAACAAGCATGATGCATGACAAGGCTACATGAAGCTACTCATGGCAAGAGATGATGCAAACAAGAGCAACACATCAAGGCAAGTTTAAATGAGGTCGGGAACAACATATAACAATTCCGGTAAGTCCTCATATGCATATTTCGAAATTGGTCCAGATCTGAATATACCTTATGTTCAAGTTGTTAAACAGCAAGTTAAGATGCACAAAGATGATCTACACGAGATTCTAGTCAAGTTACATAGAAAGTTCATTTAGTTCGGAGCTACGGCCTAGAAGATATGAGCAAAACAAGTTAAACATGGCATTGATGCAAAAAGCATACACACATCAAGCAAACACCTCAAAACATGGATGCAACATGATAATACGAAACTACATGCAAAACTAAGCAAGTTTCACATAGAGCACACTCAAAACGGAGCAACGGTTCAACACACACACTCTATACAAGTTTTAAAGGACAAGCTGTCCAAAACAGCAACTAGGCATTTTGCAAGCATCAAAACAACATGCTACAGTACCACAATATAAAAACAAAAGGCATGGACATGATGTACAGGTAAAGCATAACAAAACATGAACACTGAACTATCTCCAAAAATCACTAGAACATGCTCAAACACACATGGCAAGATTGCAAATAATAACAGTTCAGACTTTGCAGAAAATAACATCAGGTTGCAATGTTTAGAGCTATCAAACAACATGTTACAGGAACTTATAATAGCAAAACAAGACATGGCATGGTTCTACTCAAAGCATAGATCAAAAGTCCCTTAGTGACCAGGAGCCAAAAAGGACCAGAAGATATGATGGCACCCATGTAAACATAACAAGTTTCGTTAACAGATTCAGCAAACAGAGCATGGCATTGACAGAATTACGAAGGCATCTTCGTGAGCTCGATGTACTCACTACAGAGCATTGAATGACAAGATAAGCATAGCATCAGCAAGAAGACATGTTTGTGAAACAAACCAAGGCAAGAACAAGTTCATAGCATGCAAGGATCAACTACAACAACCTTGGCAAAATTGAATAACATGTAAACAATCTGCCAGGAAATATTTTGAAGCAAAAGTAGAGCACGAAAATGACATTCTAGACTACTCCATAATTACAAACAGGGGCATGAATGGATAGACAATAACCATATGTTCAAAACACCCTTAATGAAGTATCTCAAAATATGCATGGATCTCTCTGTAGCATCAAGTTTACATGGCATCAAAATAACAGCAGAACAGGGTCTGAAATCAGCAATATCATGAAGCCTAGTTTGCATGCTTGTGCTAGTCACCACATTGATCACAAAAATACATGGTAAGCACCTCTGTAAAGAAGATGTAGCATAGATCAAAACACATGTAGACATCAACGTCATAGGATACACACATCAATCATGGCAAAAATGACAAAACAACATGTCATAACAGTTTCAGCAGATTAACATCATGAAGCACTCTTGCAATGATTATTCAGGCATCTAGATGACCTCAAATGAATATGATGCAATGAAAAGAAATGATGTACTCGTTGAGGCGAACAATTTGACATATTACACGCCCAGAACGGAGCTACGGATGCAGAGATACGACGCGATGAACATGGCATGATAATGTCAAAAATCTAGGACAGTAAAATCGGGGAAGGGGGGAAAAGTCAACCTCCGTTTTGGATCTAGGGTTCGGGCGCGACTCCCGAGGTCGGCCGGACCTCGCCGGAGCGGACGGGGCCGGTGGCGGTGGGAGGAAGCACAGGGGAGGCCGGGGCGACCGGATCCGGGCGGCGCCGGCCCGGATCTGGCCGGAGGATGGCCGGCGACGCGGACGCGGCCGGGCGGCGGAGGAGCTTGGCGCGGGGCGGCCGGAGCTGCGGGCGCGGCGGCGCTCAGGCGCGGGCCTGGGGAGGGCCGGCGAGGGGCGATGCGGGCGGAGGGAGCCGGGGCACGGCGGAGGCGGCGGCCAGCAACGAGCGCACGTGCTACGGCAACGGGCGGAGGGACGGGTGGCGCGCGCGGGGTCCGGCGGCTGCGCGGGGCGCGGGCCGCGGCGGCGGGCGGCTCGGGCCCGGGCGGGCCTGCCCTGGGCTCCCGGGCCGGCGGGAGGCGCGGGGCAGCAGGCGCCCACGTGGCGGCGGCGGAGAGGATGCACGCGGCGGCGGGGTGACATGGCACGCCCCCATTGGTTGGGCGACGTGGCTGGCTGGACATGTCCGGCGTGGATGGACATGTCCGGCGGCGCGAGGAGGACGAAGCTAGGGTTTGGACTGCGAAAAATCCGGGAGGAGCACATATTTATAGGTAGAGGGAGCTAGGAGTGTCCAAATGAGGAGCGGTTTTTGGCCACGCGATCGTGATCGAACGCCCGAGAGTATGGAGGGGAGTGAGGTGGGTTTTGGGCCACTTTGGAAGGGTGTTGGGCTGCAAAGAGAAAGGGGCTTTTGCGGTTGCCCGGCTAACCGTTGGAGTATCAAACGATCTCCGAATGGCACGAAACTTGACAGGCGGTCTACCGGTGCTATACCAAGGCCGCTTGGCAAACCTCGGGCCATTCCGAGAAAGTTTAACACTCGCTCACAACAGGAGACAAAAGGGGAATGGCGGAGGACATAGGAGTGCCGGATCGCAAAACGGACAATGGGGAAAATGCTCGGATGCATGAGACGAACACGTATGCAATGCAATGCACATGATGACATGATAAAATGCAACACGCAAGCAAATGACATGGCAACTACGGCGAATAACTGGCAGACACCTGGCGCAACGAATCCGGGGCGTTACAGGCTACCTTGCTGCTCTCGACGCGGCCGCTTGAACTGTTGAGTAGACTCGAAACAGAACAAGGGCGTTGCCAATCGCGGGAGGGCCTCTCTGCATACAGGTTTTCCATACATAGGCAGAATCTCTGAGGACGATAAACTTATATTAAGGAGAAGAGTTTAAAGGTTGGCATGACTTAGCTCTCTCGTCGCCGCCCTGGCATCCTTCGCGCTCGCAGGCAGTGCCGCTCTCTTGGCCGCCTTCTCCGCGGAAGTCGTGGCGATGAAGAACTGTCAGGCCAACTACTAGACCAGATTCTCACAATTGCGCGCCCTACGTGGTGTGCTAAACATGCCGGTGGGAAACAACACCTATGGGATCACAAGAATCCCTACTACGGTTGCGGGGCGCGGGGTTGTGAAAAGAGCAGGATTAGTAATTGGCACAAGGATTGTTTACCCAGGTTCGGGCCGCGAGGATGCGTAAAACCCTAGTCCTGCTTGGTGGATGTATTGAGTGTTCTTGAGCTCTCGAACTAGCTATGGGTGCTGCATGGTTCGAAAGAGCCGAATCCCCTTCATGTATGCCATGGGCCTCCTTTTGTAGGCAAAGGGGCTGCCACAGTGGCACACAGGAGGTGGAAAGGCCTACAGTGCTACGAGCTTATCGCTCGTATTACAGGACAAGACGCATTTAATGCATAGCTTAGGTGTCCTCTCGCTTTATCGGGGATGGGAGCGAGGCCCGTCGCGTCCGTCGCCGCTCCTCCTCGCTTCAACATGTGCCCTGGCTAGCGGTGCATGCAGTGCCATGTAGGCAGGCAAGCACCTAAGGTGGCACGGTGGTGGAGCCTCCACGAAGAGCTGCATGCCACCACGCATGTGTGTGCTGAGTTGGCCTGGAAGCCGCATGTTGCCACACAGGTGCCCACCCAGTTGGTTGGGCTGGCAGCTACATGTGAACAGCGGTGGGGATCCGATTGGTGCGGGCCTGGCAGTGGCCCTGCTGTCGCCTCTGGCAAGGGTCTTGTCGGTTGGCCCGGCAAGGGTCTTGCCGTGGCGCGTTGGTGTCCCCGGCAAGGATCTTGCCGTGGGGTCTTGAGGGTTTCTTTGGGAAGAATCTCGATGAGGATTGTTGCCTCTCAATCCTTATCTGATCTTGGACATTCTTTGTCTTCACAAAGATATGCATGCCACCATGGAGGTGCCTCCCGAGCCCTGGCCCAATGTGGGTGTTGGAGACTGATAACCCGCAAATATACGGGATAGTTGTAGCCTCTTTCGATAAGTAAGAGTGTCAAACCCAACGAGGAGCTAAAGGTAGAACAAATACTCTCTCAAGTCCTATCAGCCACTAATACGACTCTATGCACGCTTGACATTCGCTTTACCTAGAACAAGTATGAAACTAGAAGTACTTTGTAGGTGTTGTTTGATAGGTTTGCAAGATAATAAAGAACACGTAAATATAAACTAGGGGGTGTTTAGATAATGATGCAATAAAGTAAGTATTAGTAGAGAGCTTTTTGTTACGAGAAAGTTATTTGTCCAAGGCAATCGATAACTAGACCAGTAAACACTATTGCAATTCTATTTGAGGGAGAGGCATAAACTAACATACTTTATCTTCATGGATCATATGCACTTATGATTGGAACTCTAGCAAGCATCCGCGACTACTAAAGATTCATTAAGGCAAAACCCAACCATAGCATTAAAGTATCAAGTCCCCTTTATCCCATACGCAAACAACCTACTTACTCGGGTATGTGCTTCTGTTCACTCATGCCACCCACCATAAGCAAATCATAAACATATTGCAAACCCTACAGTGGGGATCCCTCACGCTTGCGCGACACAGAGAGCACCATAGGACAGCACCAATAATAAAACATGCAACTCAAACCAATCACGATCATCAATTAACCCATAGGACAAAACGGATCTACTCAAACATCATAAGATAGCCATACATCATTGGGAAATAATATATAGCGTTGAGCACCATGTTTAAGTAGAGATTACAGCGGGTAAGAGAGAGGTTACACCGTTGCATAGAGGGGGGAAGAGTTGGTGATGAAGGCGGTGAAGTTTTTGGTGAAGATCACGGTGATGATGATGTCCCCCGACGGCGTTCCGGCGCCACCGGAAGCAAGGGGAAGAAGGCCCCCCTTCTTCTTCTTCTTCTTCTTCCTTGACCTCCTACCTAGATGGGAGAAAGGGTTTCCCCTCTGGTCCTTGGCTCCCATGGCTTGGGAGGGGCGAGAGCCCCTCCGAGATTGGATCTATCTCTTTGTTTCCGCGTTCCCAGATTCTGCCCCTTCACCGTTTCTTTTATATCCGGAGATCCATAACTCCGATTGGGGTGAATCTTTCGCCCAGATTTTTCTCATAAAATTAGCTTTCTTGCAGTAAAAGAAGAGCATCGACCGCCTTACGGGTGGCCCAGGAGGGTGCCAGGCGCGCCCAGGGGGAGGGCGCGCCCCTATCTCCTGGCCACCTCGGGCACCATTTCGCGTTGATTCTTCCTCCGGAAAATCCCAAATATTCCAAAATAGTTCTCCGTCCGTTTTTATCCCGTTTGGATTCCGTATGATATTGGGTTTCTGCAAAACATAAAACATGCAACAAACAGGAACTGGCACTGGGCATTGGATCACTATGTTAGTCCCAAAAAATATTATAAAAGTTGCCAAAAGTATATGAAAGTTGAATAATATTGGCATGGAACAATCAAAAATTATAGATATGACGAAGATGTATCAGCATCCCCAAGCTTAATTCCTGCTCGTCCTCGAGTTGGTAAATGAAAAAAAGATATTTTTTGATGTGGAATGCTACCTAGCATAATCTTGATCATATGTCTAATCATGGCATGAATATTAAGATACAAGTGATTCAAAGCAATATTCTATCATTTGACGTAAAAACAATAATACTTCGAGCGTACCAATAAAGCAATCATGTCTTTTCAAAACAACAAGGCCAAAGCAAGCTTATCCCTACAAAATCATATAGTTTGTCCATGCTTCATTTTCGGCACACAAAATGCTCCCATCATGCACAACCCCGATGACAAGCGGAGCAATTGGTTCATACTTTTTAACGCGCTTCAGCTTTTTCAACCCTCACGCAATACATGAGCGCAAGCCATGGATATAGCACTATAGGTGGAATAGAATATGATGGTGGTGGTTATGTGGAGAAGACAAAAAAGGAAGAAAGTCTCACATTGACGCGGCTAATCAACGGGCTATGGAGATGCCCATCAATTGATGTCAATGCGAGGAGTAGGGATTGCCATGAAACGGATGCACTAGAGCTATAAGTGTATGAAAGCTCAAACTGAAAAATAAGTGGGTGTGCATCCAACTTGCTTGCTCATGGAGTCCTAGGGCATTTGAGGAAGCCCATCGTTGGAATATACAAGCCAAGTTCTATAATGAAAAATTCCCACAAGTATATGAAAGTGACAACATAGGAGACTCTCTATATGAAGAACATGGTGCTTCTTTGAAGCACAAGTATGGAAAAAAGGATAGTAACATTGCCCCTTTTTTTATTTTTTTTATTTTTTTCGGTGGGCTTCTTTGGCCCCCTTTTTTTATTTAGGCTTCTTTGGACTTTACTTTTTTTATGGGGCAATGCTCTATAATGATGATCATCACACTTTTATTTACTTACAACCCAATATTACAACTCGATACTAGAACAAAGATATGCCTCTATATGAATGCTTCCAGCGGTGTACCGGGATGTGCAATGATCTAGCGTAGCAATGACATCAAAAAAACGGACAAGCCATGAAAACATCATGCTAGATATCTTACGATCATGCAAGGAAATATGACAATGAATGCTCAAGTCATTTATATGATGATGATGGAAGTTGCATGGCAATATATCTCGGAATGGCTATGGAAATGCCATAATAGGTTGGTATGGTGGCTGTTTTGAGGAAGATATAAGGAGGCTTATGTGTGATAGAGCGTATCATATCACAGGGTTTGGATGCACCGCAAAGTTTGCACTGACTCTCGAGGTGAGAAAGGGCAATGCACGGTACCGAAGAGGCTAGCAATGATGGAAAGGTAAAAGTGCATATAATCCATGGACTCACATTAGTATAAAGAACTCATATACTTATTGCAAAAGTTTATTAGCCCTCAAAGCAAAGTACTACTACGCATGCCCCTAGGGGGATAGATTGGTAGGTAAAGACCATCGCTCGTCCCCAACCGCCACTCATAAGGAAGACAATCAAAGAAACACCCCATGCTTCAAATTTGTCACACAAGGTTACCATACGTGCATGCTACGGGACTTGCAAACCTCAACACAAGTGTCTCTACAATCCACAACCACCCACTAGCATGACTCTAATATCACCATCTTCATATAGCAAAACTATTGCAAGGAATCAAACATGTCATATTCAGCGATCTACAAGTTTATGTAGGATTTTATGACTAACCATGTGAATGACCAATTCCTGTCATCTCTCTAAATAGATATAAGTGAAGCAAGAGAGTTTAATTTTTTCTACAAAAGATATGCCCACACTCTAACAAATATAAGTGAAGCAAAAGAGCATTCTATAAATGGCGATTTTCTATGTGGAGAGAAACAGGCAATCCAAACTTCAAATGATATAAGTGAAGCACATGAAGCATTCTATAAAGCCATACTCAAAAGATTTAAGTGAAGTGCAAAGAGAATTCTATAAATCAACCAAGGACTATCTCATACCAACATGGTGCATAAAAGAAAAATGAAAACTAAATGCAAAAGACGCTCCAAGACTTGCACATAATGCATGAACGAAATGAATTCGAAAACATACCGATACTTGTTGAAGAAAGAGGGGATGCCTTCCAGGGCATCCCCAAGCTTAGACGCTTGAGTCTCCTTGAATATTTACTTGGGGTGCCTCGGGCATCCCCAAGCTTGAGCTCTTGCCTCTCTTCCTTTTCCTCATATCGAGACCTCCTCGATTAGACACTTCATCCACACAAAACTTCAACAGAAAACTCGGTAAGATCCGTTAGTATAATAAAGCAAATCACCACTCTAAGTACTGTAGCAACCCAATTCATATTTTATTTTTGCATTTTTTCTACTGTAATATATCTTTTTCATGGCTTAATCCACTAATATAAATTGATAGTTTCATCAAAATAAGTAAACTATGCATCAAAAACAGAATCTGTCAAAAACAGAACAGTCTGTAGCAATCTGAAGATTCACCATACTTATGGTACCCCAACAATTCTACCAAAATTAGGAAAAATAAAAACTTTGTACAGAAAGAAAGTGCAAAAAGAATCAGAACCGTTTGACGTTCCAGTTAAAAATGTAAAGTCGCGCACTACAGCCAAAGTTTCTGTCCTGCACCGTACAAACCAACAAGCATTGTAAACATCCTAAAGGCAGACCTTGGCACATTATTTTTATAATACAATGGAATTGTACAAGGGGATAATTATTTTTGATGAAAAGTTTCTGTAATCAAGATTCACAAAGTTTCCGTGAGCATGAACAAAGTTCAAGGCTAGCTCCCACTTCAACAATGCTTGTCTTTCTCACTTTCACTTTCCTTTTTGAAAAGTTTTTAGTTTCCCCTCTTTATTTTTTTTTGTTTTCAAACTATATAAAGGCACTCAACAGAAATAAATGACTCTCTAAAACTTCCGGGTTGTCTCCCTGGTAGCGCTTTCTTTAAAGCCATTAAGCTAGACATATAGTGCTCAAGTAATGGATCCACCCGGATCCCAAGGTATATCAAAGCCAATTTTAATTAACAATGATTTGTAATTTAGTAGTGAGCACAAAGTAACATATATCATGCAACAACAAAGTCTAACTCTCTTCCTATGCATCAGCATGTCATAAAAGAACAATTCATGCACACCAAGTAAAGGCCAATGCATAGTATAAGCAGTTTCTTGCAATTTTATCATATTGGAAACATAGAGAGGTGGAGATATAGTTCCTCTCTCATAATAATTGTAAGTAGGAGCAGCAAGCACATGCATATTATATCTATCAAAATCATCATGTGTAGTAGTAAAAGGCAACCCATCAATATGATCCTTAATAAGCACAAACTTCTCCGGTATAATGTGGTTGGGAGAATTCAAAAAGATAATAGGAATATCATGCGTGGGTGCAATAGCAACAATTTCATGTTTAACATAAGGAACTATAACAAGTTCATCTCCATAAGCATAATTCATATTGGCATCTTGGCCACAAGCATAGAAATCATCATTAAAAAGGGATATTTCAAGAGAATCAACGGGATCATAGCAATCATCATAGCAATCATCCTTCGGTAAGCACGAAGGGGAATTAAACAATATATGAGTTGAAGAGTTACTATCATTAGAAGGTGGGCACGGGTGATCAATCCGCTCTTCCTCCTTTTGTTCTTCGCTCTCCTCATCATCTTTTTCATCCAATGAGCTCAAAGTTTCATCAATTTCTTCTTCCATAGCTTCCTGCAAAATATTAATCTCTTCTTGGACAGCGGAGACTTTCTCAATAAATGCATTAATATTGTAATTGTATTCATAATTTTCATAGCAATATCTCAATATAGCATAATTTTCAGGCCTATAAACATCATCATCTAAAGCTTCATACTTTTCAAACAAAGATTCAATTTCTTAAGCAGCCTTAAAAGGAACAAATTCTTCAATTTGTTCAACATCATAGTAATCATATATACCTCTAGCATAAGAAGCTACGGTTTCATTATCATTAAATTTGCATGAAAAGGGAACTTGTGGAGCCTTCATCCTAGAGCAACAAGTAATATCATATCTCAAGCATAGACCCCGGGCATACCAACGCAACATAGAAATTTGATCCAATAATAGCTTCCCTTTTTGTGTCAAGCAATAATCCCTAAAGTATTCACGTTGATCCAACGTTACTCCCATAACATAATTGAATAGGGTTTTCTCAGGATTATTAAAGTAGTACATAATGTCTTTCACATAACGAGCATCGAGGGTTTTAGGAGGTTCCCCATCTTCATGAGTAGCATCTACACCTAATTTGTTTGGCATTTCGTGTTCCATATCCATAACTAAAGATAGAGAACAACTTAGAACAACAAATAAAAATTACTTAGTGATAAAGCAAACAAGCACACACGAGAATATTCACCCCACGCTATGACTCCCCGGCAACGGCGCTAGAAAAAGGTCTTGATAACCCGCAAGTATACGGGATAGTTGTAGCCTCTTTCGATAAGTAAGAGTGTCGAACCCAACGAGGAGCTAAAGGTAGAACAAATACTCTCTCAAGTCCTATCAGCCACTAATACGACTCTATGCACGCTTGACATTCGCTTTACCTAGAACAAGTATGAAACTAGAAGTACTTTGTAGGTGTTGTTTGATAGGTTTGCAAGATAATAAAGAACACGTAAATATAAAATAGGGGCTGTTTAGATAAAGATGCAATAAAGTAAGTATTAGTAGAGAGCTTTTTGTTATGAGAAAGTTATTTGTCCAAGGCAATCGATAACTAGACCAGTAATCACTATTGCAAATCTATTTGAGGGAGAGGCATAAGCTAACATACTTTCTCTTCTTGGATCATATGCACTTATGATTGGAACTCTAGCAAGCATCCGCAACTACTAAAGATTCATTAAGGTAAAACCCAACCATAGCATTAAAGTATCAAGTCCCCTTTATCCCATACACAAACAACCTACTTACTCGGGTCTGTGCTTCTGTTCACTCACGCCACCTACCAAGAGAAAATCATAAACATATTGCAAACCCTACAGCGGGGATCCCTCATGCTTGCGCGACATGGAGAGCACCATATGAGAGCACCAATAATAAAACATGCAACTCAAACCAATCACGATGATCAATTAACCCATAGGACAAAACAGATCTACTCAAACATCATAAGATAGCCATACATCATTGGGAAATAATATATAGCGTTGAGCACCATGTTTAAATAGAGATTACAACGGGTAAGAGAGAGGTTACACAGCTGCATAGAGGGGGGAAGAGTTGGTGATGAAGGCGGTGAAGTTGTTGGTGGAGATCGCGGTCATGATGATGGCCCCCGGTGGCGTTCCGGCGCCACCGGAAGCAAGTGGGAGAGGGCCCCCCTTCTTCTTCTTCTTCCTTGACCTCCTCCCTAGATGGGAGAAGGGTTTCCCCTCTAGTCCTTGGCTCCCATGGCTTGGGAGGGGCGAGATCCCCTCCGAGATTGGATCTATCTCTCTGTTTCTGCGTTCCCAGATTCTGCCCCTTCATCGTTTCTTTTATATCCGGAGATCAGTAACTCCGATTGGGGTGAATCTTTCGCCCAGATTTTTCTCATAAAATTAACTTTCTTGCAGCAAAAGAAGAGCGTAAACCACCTTACGGGTGGCCCAGGAGAGTGCCAGGCGCGCCCAAGGGGGAGGGCGCGCCCCTATCTCCTGGCCACCTCGGGCATCGTTTCGCGTTGATTCTTCCTCCGGAAAATCCCAAATATTCCAAAATAATTCTCTGTCCATTTTTGTACCGTTTGGATTCCATTTGATATTGGGTTTCTGCAAAACATAAAACATGCAACAAACAGGAACTAGCACTGGGCACTGGATCAATATGTTAGTCCTAAAAAATAGTATAAAAGTTGCCAAAAGTATATGAAAGTTGAATAATATTGGCATGGAACAATCAAAAATTATAGATACGACGGAGACGTATCAGAGACCGTGGGTTCGTGGGTGGCTCACTCCGCTGGTGCGGACGAGCTACCCCGGCAAGGGTCTTGCCGGGGCTGCTGAGGCTGCCCCAGCAAGGGTCTTGCCGAGGAAACCTGCTTTGTCCATCCGATCTTTGTGGCCTTGGTCCTTGATGTTGCCTCGTTTGCCTCATGCCTTCGGCTTCTCTCTGGCTCACCTCCTTTGCCCTGCTATGTGCGGCCATGGCGCGTGGCTTCGACTGCCCGTGCACAAGTAAAGGGGTCAAAAGGAGAGCCCCTACTTTTGTACACCGACAAACATCCACGTAAATCTTGAAAAAGTATCCATTATAACCAGACCAAAAGAGTTTCCACCGAGACTTCTGTAGGCGTTGGGACCGAAAAGATCCATGTGCAGTAGCTTGAGCGGTCTCCTTGTGGTCATGATGTTCTTCACGGGGTGGTTTCCTCCAACCTGTTTTCCTGCTTGTCAAGCACTGCAAAGTCTAACCTTGTCAAATATGACATCTTTAACACCAAGGATATGATCACCTTTAATAAGCTTGTCAAGGTTTCGCATGCCCACATGACCTAATCGTCTATGCCACAACCAACCTTTAGAAGATTTAACAATTAAGCAAGTTCTAGGTTGAGCCTTTTTTAGTGAAATCAACAATGTATAGATCACCTTTACGTATACCGGTAAAGACCATTTTATGATTATCTCTATGAAACACTTGGCAATCTACTTTGGTAAATAGGACATTGAAGCCAAAGTCAGTTAGTCTAGAAATAGAAAACAGATTATAGCCAAGAGATCCAACGAGCATGACATTTTGTATGGAGCAATCATGTGAGATGGCCACCTTACCAAGGCCAACCACCTTACCTTTTGAGTTATCACCAAAAGTGACATACTTTCGAGAGCCGTCGTTTTCAGCAAGCTCACGAAACATATCTTTATCTCCGGTCATATGATCGGTACATCCACTATCAAGGACCCATTCCTTTCCTCCTGCCATGTATCCCCGAAGATTTTCCATATGACCAAAGTGTCTCATAGCATCATCAAGATCATAGTCACTATCGTCATCCTCATCATAGTATCCATGTTCAATATCGTCATGTGGTGGATCAATTCCTAGAGAGGGTGATTCATTAGATAAATGACTTTGACAATGATCATCTTTATGAATTCTAATAGCTTCGTAAATAATATTGCTAATAATTCCAACATCTCCTTTGGCACGCATAAGATTTGTAAGCTCAAATAGACAATTACCAAACTTAGGATCATTGGAATTCATCTTACTCAAGGCAATAGACTTATGAAGAATCTCATCTAGATTTTGTAAGGAATAATTTGTAAATCGTTCCTCAAGAAATATCCATATGGTGTAGGCACACTTAAGAGTAGGCAAGAAACCAATTAAGTTTCTAGGCAAACCATTAGTGATAAGATTAACAGTTTTAAGATTGCGAATCATGTCAATTGACTCATCAAGGGTAGGATGCATAGGATCAACATTAGGTGCACAAGGGCTAGTGATGTACTTGGTCAAATGATATTCATTGAAAATCACAAGCATCTCATTTTTCCACTCATGAAAGTACTCTCCATCAAGTATAGGCACTCTATGTCTAAGACTCCCCAAAGTAGACTCATCCATCTTCCTCCAATGGTGTTTAAACCAAAGCAATGGAGACCAAAGCTCTGATACCAATTGAAAGGATCGAGAAGAGGTGTCTAGAGGGGGGTGAATAGACCCTTAACACAGAAAGTTGGCAGTTTTTAAGTTTTTAAAGTTTAGGTGGAGTTTAAGCACAAGTTTAACCATTCACAATACATATCAAGCAGGCATGCAAAGAGTATATGAGCAGCGGAAAGTAAAGCATGCAACTTGCAAGAAAGTAAAGGGATGGGATTGGAGTGTGCAACCGCAATTGGAGACACGGATGTTTTTGGCGTGGTTCTGATAGGTGGTGATATCGTACATCCACGTTGATGGATACTTCAACCCACGAAGGGTAACGGTTGCGCGAGTCCACGGAGGGCTCCACCCACGAAGGGTCCATGAAGAAGCAACCTTGTCTATCCCACCATGGCCGTCGCCCACGAAGGACTTCCCTCACTAAGGTAGATCTTCATGAAGTAGGCGATCTCCTTGCCCTTACAAACTCCTTGGTTCACTCCACAATCTTGTCGGAGGCTCCCAAGTGACACCTAACCAATCTAGGAGACACCACTCTCCAAAAGGTAATAGATGGTGTGTTGATGATGAACTCCTTGCTCTTGTGCTTCAAATGATAGTCTCTCCAACACTCAACTCACTCTCATAGGATTGGATTTGGTGGAAAGACGATTTGAGTGGAAAGCAACTTGGGGAAGGCTGGAGATCAAGATTCATATGGTTGGATTGGAATATCTTGGTCTCAATACATGAGTAGGTGGCTCTCTCTCAAAAAATGAGTAGTGGAAGTGTATGAACGTTCTGATGGCTGCCCTTCACGAATGAGGAGAGGGTGGAGGGGTATATATAGCCTCCACACAAAATCTAAAGGCTTTCGCCCATTGCAGAAAATTCCCCACTGCTGCCTCCCGTAGGAGTCTGGGCCGTGTCCCAGTCCCAGTGTGGCTGATCATCCTCTCGGACCAGCTACTGATCATCGCCTTGGGATTTTCTAACTAATCGTGTAGGGGATTTTGGTCTATTATTAGGAATTTTAGGTTTTTTTGGATAACAGGTAGTTTAGAGTTTAGGGATTTGGCACATTCAGGATATGCCTCTACTATAAAATCACTTAGTCATATTTTTTCTTCCTTTTGGTATTCGAGTTGAAGAAGTACGAGAATTCTATAACTACCAAAAACTTTCAATCTTTTCACTGGATACACATAATATACCAAAGTCGGTGGGACCGAATCAGAAAACTCGGTCGGACCGATTCAGTACATAATGTGACCGTTAGGCAATTTCGGTGGGACCGACATGTCAACTGGGTTGGACAGATATCATTAGGGTTAGGGCATAACGTAATCTCGGTTGAACCGATTACACAAACTTGGTTGGACCGACTTTGGTAATAAGTTAACCAGAGAGTTGGTCAGGCAAACTCGGTGGGACCGATTCGCCCGTCTCGGTAGGACCAAAGCGTTACAAAAAGGAAATAGAGTGTTTGCATTACAGACTCGATGGGACCGATCGCTCATCTCGGTTAAACCGAAACGTTATGAAGGGAAATAGGGAGTTTGCAAACCCATATCGGTGAGACCGAAGTAACTAGGGTTTCTGGCAATGGCTATGTCAAATGAACTCGATGGCGCCGGATGGATCAAATTGGTGGGGCCGAGTTTGAATTTTTGGTTTGGGACATATGTGGATATGAGAAAGTGGTTGAGGGCTTTGGAGCATATCACTAAGCACTTTGAGCAAGCAAGCCATTAAGCAACACCTCGTCCCCTTTTAATAGTATTGGCTTTCCTATAGACTCAATGTGATCTTGGATCACTGAAAATAGAAAGTGTAGAGTCCTAAGCTTTGAGCTTGAGCCAATCCTTTGTCCTTAGCATCTTGAAGGGGTTCCACATCCTCTTGTCCATGCCACTCCACTGTTGGACTTATCTGAAATATACTAGATAAAAGTATTAGTCCAACAAGAGATATGTTGACATTAATTACCAAAATCACCCAGGGAGCACTTGTGCTTTCAACCCTCTTTCTAAGATTTTCATTATAAGCAACATGATCTAAGGATCGTAAACGTATTATGTCTTCTTGATTAAAAAGAATAGCTTCTATGGGAGGACGACCGACGTCCACCCTATAATGCGCAAAATTTACATTAGCCTCTTTCATTATAAATCTAAACTCGTGTGCTAGAAATATGGTAGCAGCTCGCTTAACAGAAAAATGCTCAATATTAGAAAACTCTAGAAAAATCCTTTGTATGCAAGGATGCATGTGAATAAATTGTCTTCCAAGTTCAACTATGAGCAAAGATATAGCGTCCGCAAGACTACTAGTTTTATGAAGAATAGACCCACCCATAGTGGGCAAGGCACTGACACAAGTAAAGAAATCTTGAATAACCCCTTTTCGAATAATATTACCACTACCAATCCGGAACTTTTTAGTGTGCAAAATAGTAGGTTCTTCATGAGGATTATCAAAAGCATCAAAGTTTCCCCAACCTTTACTACTATCTTTTTCAACGATAACCTCCCCAGTTTCAGACATGATGGCAACAAACTGCACTAACAAATGAGCACACAAGAAGCAAGCGAGAAGAGACGAACGGAAGAGGGGCGAACAAAAGGCAAAGGTTTTTGAAAATCATTTTAGAAGTGGGGGAGCAGAAAACGAGAGGCGAATGGCGAATAATGTAATGCAAGGGAGAAGAGTTTATGATGGGTACTTGGTATGGCTTGACTTGGCGAAGATCTCCCCGGCAACGGTGCCATAAATCCTTCTCGCTACCTCTTGAGCTTGCGTTGTTTTTCCCTTGAAGAGGAAAGGGTGATGCAGCAAAGTAGCGTAAGTATTTCCCTCAGTTTTGAGAACCAAGGTATCAATCCAGTAGGAGACGATGCACAAGTCACCGAATACCTGCACAAACAATCAAGAAATTGCAACCAACGCGATAAAGGGGTTGTCAATCCCTTCATGGTCATTCGCAAATGTGAGATCTGATAGAGATAATAAAGTAAATATTTTTGGTATTTTTTATGTATAGATTGGAAAGTAAAGATTACAAAATAGTACATCAGAAACTAGCAAGATGTAAACGCGATTCAATAATATGGAAAAGAGACCCGGGTGCCATAGGTTTCACTAGTGGCTTCTCTCGAGATAGCATATATTATGGTGGGTGAACGAATTACTGCCGAGCAATTGATAGAAAAGCGCATAATTAAGATGACATCTAAGGCAATGATCATGAACATAGGCATCACGTCCATGTCAAGTAGACCGACTCCTGCCTGCATCTACTACTATTACTCCACACATCGACCACTATCCAGCATGCATCTAGAGTATTAAGTTCATAAAGAACGGAGTAACGCATTAAGCAAGATGACATGATGTAGAGGAATTAACTCAAGCAATATGATGAAAGCCCCATCTTGTTATCCTTGATGGTAACAATACAATACGTGCCTTGCTGCCCCTACTGTCACAGGGAAAGGACATCGCAAGATTGAACCCAAATCTAAGCACTTCTCCCATGGCAAGAAAGATCAATCTAGTAGGCCAAACTGAACTGATAATTCGAAGAGACTTGCAAAGATATCAAATCATGCATATAAGAATTCAGAGAAGAACCAAATAATATTCATAGATAATCTTGTTAATAAATCCACAATTCATTGGATCTCGGCGAACACACCACAAAAGAGTATTACATCGAATAGATCTCCAAGAACATCGAGGAGAACTTTGTATTGAGAATCAAAGAGAGAGAAGAAGCCATCTAGCTAATAACTATGGACCCGAAGGTCTGTGGTCAACTACTCACGCTTCATCGGAGAGGTAATGGTGTTGATGTAGAAGCCCTCTGTGATCGAATCCCCCTCCGGCAGATCACCGGAAAAGGCCCCAAGATGAGATCTCATGGGTACAGAAGGTTGCGGTGGTGGAAAAGTGGTTTCGTGGCTCGCCCTGATGTTTTTAGGGTATAAGAGTATATATAGGAGAAATAACTAGGTCAGTGGAGCTACGAGGGGCCCATGAGGGTGGGGGGCACGCCTACCCCCTGGGCGCGCCCTCCTGCCTCGTGGCCTCCTCCTTACGTCTCCGACTTCACCTCCAAGTCTTCTGGTTTGCTTTCGGTCCAAGAAAGATCATCATGAAGGTTTCATTCCGTTTGGACTCAGTTTGGTATTCCTTTTCTGCAAAACTATAAAATAGGAAAAAAAAATAGAAACTAGCACTGGGCCCTCGGTTAATAGATTACTCCCAAAAATAATATAAAAGAGCATATTAAAGCCCATTAAACATCCAAAACAGATAATATAATAGCATGGAATAATAAAAAATTATAGATACGTTGGAGACGTATCAATGAATAGGTCGACGTTGCTGCCGTATGTTGTCTCTCCATGTACACGAGCCCTGGCCGTCCATATGCATGAGTACATGTTTCGAGACCTCGGCCGTATGTACGTATGTGGTCGTATTTTTTTGCATGTGGTTGTATGTACGTGTACATGGTTTAGACGGGACAGCCTGAACTGCTACGTTAGGGGCTCCACTATGACATGTGCTGCTGCTTGCTCAGCCACGGTTCATCGTTGCAGAGAGCCGATCGACTAGTATGACCGTACACGTTGGCGACCAGACAGAAAATGCTACGTATGCTTCGACCGGGTGGGTCCCAGCTGTCAGGGAGGATAAGGACGCACTTCCTTGTGTGTGAAGATATAGCTGATGGGTCCCAGCTGTCAAGGGGAGGAATCATTTTTATTTTGCGAGTAATAAGGAGGCACTTCCTTGTGTTCGAAGATGTAGCTGGTGGGTCCAACTATCAGGCTCACCGCCTAAAGTCCCCTTCCGATGAACCATGTGGGTTCCTACTGTCAATCACTCCATGTACATCCCTCTTCCAATGGTTGTCGTTTGTTGACGAAGTTGAGCCCACCGCCCCGAGAAAACCAACACGATGGACGATGGCGAGGTCTAGGAAGGGAATGACCCAGAGCCGGAGAAGACACAGTAGTGGATGCCCACACTAAGGAGAGTACGAGGGTTCACTGGTTCGACTGCAGTGCGAGGCTGTTGTTGCCAGAGAATAACATGAGGTGTTGGTGAGTAGAAGAATGGCTTGGACAATGATGGGAGTAGGGTGGGCCGATGAGGCCTACATGGCAGCACAGCCGGCCACTGGTGACGGTAGCAGGCGATACTACCCGCGGTGGTTTGGGTGGTTGAAGCAAGAATATCCGAGATTGAAGAAGCACGACAGCCGTTGGATGAACATCCAACAGCCACTGCTGCTAGAATCGTGTGTTGACTATAAGGTGAAAATGCCTTGTGTATGCATTAACCTTTCTTTTTAGCGTTGCATACTCGTCAACTTAGTAGGCCCACAAGTGAGCATCACATCTGTGCGGCAGAGAGCATATAGCCCATTTGCGATTTGTAATAATTTACAAGCAATTTCTTAATTCTAATGAAATTTACTGCAGCCCATTTACTATTTTTTAACATTACTGCCCATTTTTCTAGCCAGGACAACGGTTTATAATTTCAACCATATTTCCCAAATTTTGATGGGATCCGATATATTATTTATCCCGGAATTTCGAGCCATATTAAACCTAATTTAAAAATAAATTTATATTAGGTGAAAATTCAATAAAATTTTGCGCGTAACAATTAATGAAATTAAAATTTAAAAATCCAAAAAATGCAATGCAGGAGCTCCTCACCCTCTAACGAGGTTCCATCAAGAAAATCCAAAAAAATCTGAAACTAAATACCTGTTCTTAGCATTTTTTAATATTTACAGCATATATTTTTATAATTACAACCCATTTCTTATTTTTAATGCAATTTTCTTGGCAAGCCTAATGCATCCCACGTAGGAAAGATTTGCAGCCCAGTGGCCCGGAGAATAACAAGTTGGCCTGGGTTGGGTATTCCTCAGAAAAGGTATAGCTGGGCAAGCCATTTTCATCTTAAAAAAATTATATCTGGGTTGGATATTTGGTCAACATAAATAATATCCTGAGCTAAACGGGCCATAGCCCGCCTAGTTGATACCCTGCTCTTCTCAACAACAACAAAAACATCAGTCAAAAAAATTCCGCTCACCCCTCAAAAAGCAAATACTGCTCGAGCCGCTGGTCCCAGCTATCGGCCGCTCCTTGTGCAATTATCTCATTTATTGACTATATATGTTGACAATGGTGTGGGACCGTGATGTCAGGAAACTAGGAGAAAGCAATTTTTTATATAGTTGTAATGAGGAGGCACTTGCGTACATACGGCGATCGCCCTGATGTGTCCATATTGTCATCCTCTCCACGTAAAGTCATCTCCCTATGCCTCATGTTTGTTGACCATGTTGACAACGCGAGACAGCGGTGCCACAGCGAGCGCAACAATTCGAAGGTCGATGGAGAGGGCCTCGCAGGCCCTAGAGATGGTATGATACAGCGCCCGCTGCTCATTCAGGAAGCAAGGATCATCAGGCCACATGTCCACATTGGCATTGACATACGCTTGTTCACCGTCGATTCGTCCCTCTCCGAGCCGGTGCTCGTTGAGGAGACGGAGGTTGTAGCACTGGTCCTCCTGCACTTGCCGGAATGCCGATTCCGGTGGTGCTGGTAGCTCTTCCACCATTAGGGCATTGAAGTGTGTCCGCACCAGCTCTATGGTGAACAAGGCATGAACTGGCTTGGGCGATGGTGCCGGCTCCTAGTCAGAATCCTCGTCCATCGTTTGGTTGTCTTCGCTAAGCTCGGCAAGCTCACTGGCGAGCCAGCATGTCCGACTGCTGGACCGGACTGCTGCCAAGCATGAGTCTCACTGCCCTGGGCCCCCAGACCACCTCCCTCGGCCCCACGTGCTTCTCGCCCAAAATGGTCAGTGCTGCCCGCGCTGCTTCCCGGTGCAAGCGATTGCTCCGTGTTCAAGCGACACAACTGCCGTTCGTCCTTCCATCTACCGCCCATAGTAATCATACGCAGTTGCCGAGGCTTTTTAGTGTGCTTGTACATTGCCATTAAACTCACAGGCCTAGTTCATTGAACAACAATCGATCAATGATTATGCATCTCAATTATTCACACATCAGAGCGAATATTTACTTCACAACTAAAGGCACAAATAAAGAAAAATCGATCGAGCATCTCAATTATTCACACATCAGAGGCAATATTTACTTCACAACTGAAGACACAAATAAAGAAAAATAAATCGATGCTACCAAAGCAAAGGGTGTCCTATTCCAAAATATCAAATGCATGTCTTCTTACTAACATCAATGAGCAAAATTTGAAAAGGTTGCCCCATTCCAAAATATCAAAAGCATGTCTTCTTACGAACATCAATGAGCAAACATTGAGAAGGTTTTCCCATTCCAAAATATCAAATGCCTACGATTGTGGAATGGGCGGGGTTTGCCATCACTTTGCACATTGGCATGTTGCCTCGTGCTAAATAAACCAGTTGTTCTTTGTGCGTAGTTCCACTAAAATCACCAACTTTGCGCGTAGCTTGTAGGATTACACCTTTATATGTTGCAACACCTTCAACATATCGGCACCATAAAAACATTTGTGCAGTTCTCACTGAAATCGAGTTGAGCATCCATGTTTGCATAAAAACAAAAAAGTGATTAGTATGAAGCAAATTGAATTATGAATTTACATTTCAAACAAGCACCTACATCATCCATGTAGAGCACACATTTAAAAAAATGGAACTCACCAGAAAGAGTCCTAAAACAACACTGTACTAGCCCATCACAGCAAAAAAGATGGAAATTTGTGAGTCCTTGAGCTGAAGTTAGTTTGGTCTTGTGGGCAGTAATGTAACCATCCTTCAACTGCTCCTTCTGATGAGAAGATAGACTGGGCTTCTTCATCCTGGCATAATTGAAACTAGGCACTTCGCGTACTCCATATTCTTCTTCAGAGGAGGATGATCCTGTTGTGCGAAGACAAGATAACAACTAAATGCTAGTATCCCTTTTTGCTCGAAAAAGTAAAGGAAATATTTAAAACAACCATTACATTAACAATGAGAGCAACTGATGAAATGTATAGTCACAAAGAGATGCATCCTCATTATCCTCATAGGAAATGATATGATACCAAAGAAAGTAGCTCAACTTGAACTATATTATTACTTAATTTTATCAGTGGCTATAACGGTGGCAAACAGGTGCCCCAATTTATTAGCAGCCTTAGATTAACATGCGAAACAATATCACTTTCTCATGACAGTAGCTAAACAGTAGCACAACACCAATATACATGACAAAGCTCAATCACATGGATGAAATCCATGGGCACCAACCTTTGTCAGGAGGCTTATTGTGTAGAGCATCCAGATGAAGCACTTCTTCGGAACCATCTGTTGTTATCTACTATGGTTTCCATGCTTACTATATACTCCTCAATTAGTTTAATGTTTCCAACATCTTCTTATGCAGTTCCACTAAAATATATGCTATCTTCAAACAAGATCCTTGTTTGCACAAGTAGAGATAATTACATATTACATTAAGAGTGGTATCAAATCACAGTGGAAAAACAATTGCTCGTTCTAGCCATAGTAATAAATTAAGATGCAAAACTATATCATTACTTGTGTCATCACAGTTCTAGTGCTTCATTACATCTCCAGGAGTCGATTTTTGGTCTTCTTCCACTTGTTCCTCCCCTTCATCACTTGGTTCAATAACAGACAAGCTTCGCCTTCAATGTAAGATTTGGCATGTGAATTAGGGAGCACAAGTATAGCACTAAACAACAACATTGATTTTCTGATGATAGTAGCAAAATACAGGCCAACAGTTGTGAAATATCACTACCTTAACTCAATGGGATATTATGGTGCACATACAGATTGGAAGTCTGGTTCCTTTTGGGCAGTTCACTAAATCAAGCAACATTACCGTATAAGTAGCACAACATATGAAAGCACACTGCACAATCATGTGGAAGAAGGCCAGTACTGACCTCTCATGATGTAGAATTCAAACAGCTCACAAGAAGAAGATCTGAAACAAATTTGCCAACATGGATAGGAAGTCAGATCTCCTCTTGTGCAGTTCCACTAAGATCAAGCAATCAAGCAATGCTGTCTATGTGACATTTCGGTTGAACTGCACAAAACACTCTTAAAACAAAAGTGTTTTGTGCAGTGCAACAAAAGGTCGCAATAGCAACGAGGTGAAGTAGATAACCATGTTTACACAGAGGTGCAAAGGAAACAATTCCTGGTCAATAACGATGGATGACACATAGAAGCCCATAAAAAGAAGCATCCAACTTATCTAAATGGGAAATAAAGCAAGACAGTAGCATTTCTCAAACAGTGCCATTGATTCATATTAATAGAGAGATTATATTAAAAATAAAATTTGTTAAACATGTAATTTTCTTTTAACGGTGGCATTGCTTCAATTTTTCAGCGGCATTA
This sequence comes from Triticum aestivum, assembly GCF_018294505.1. Classification (NCBI taxonomy): domain Eukaryota; kingdom Viridiplantae; phylum Streptophyta; class Magnoliopsida; order Poales; family Poaceae; genus Triticum; species Triticum aestivum. The sequence goes on from NC_057795.1 coordinate 172,956,336, forward strand.
TTAGATTAACAACCGCTAAAGAGTTTATGGGACAGTGGACGCACCAGCACCATGTGCATCTACCGATGTATAAAGGGGTGATGCATACTCTGTTGCAACAAACAACCAAGGAGCATATTTGTGTCGGTACCATTTTTGCTCTCTTTAGATACCTTTCCCTATGTGAGGGTAGCAAATCTAGTCCTGCTCAAACTCTACAGCCTTGTCCCCTACCCACAGAAAGATCAGTTCCTGATAGATATGTGTATTGCGTTTGTCATTGTTTTCCCTTTTCGACCAACATAGGTATTGGATAGCCAGTCTATACTACTTTCCCCCTTCCTTTCCTCTTTGAACCACATCCTAGATTCATGCTATACAACTTTAACCACTACTTTCCTGTTTGACCGAACACCTAGATTTGAGTGCAGAAGCATAAAAAATCAACATACAACTAGAGCAATGCCTATGGATTAAGTAAATTTTACCATAAGGTTCTCGGGTTATGGCTCGGTGGGCGGCCGAAGGCCGATCTTCCCACACTATGGTAGGCAGCAAGGAAGAAGGGGTCGGAGGCCCTCCTGCATTGTCGTTGGGTGAAAGAGAACAGCGGTGCCCGTAGTGGATTCCCTCGCTCGCCAACGGCGACAACATTAAGCCTCCTTCCCTTCCCTGGCGGACGGGATGCTGCCGGCTCTTTGACCAGCAGTGAGGGAAGAGTGAGAGAGAGAGAGGGGGGGGCAGTGTAGTCTTGTTTAGAGCTGGAGAGGGTGAGAGAGTGTGAAGAGAGCAACTACAAGCGCAGAGGCTCCGGCGTGCATATATATAGTGGAGAGAGAGAGTGAAGAGAGCAAACCCTAGAAAACAAGCGCTGAGGATGCAATGTATATAGTTGGAGTGCTTTTATTTTTCTCTCCATAAAAATCATTTTAAATTGTGCATGAAAGGAACTCTTTATTTAATGTACTAGTGAATAAAAACACTAGGGCAATGCTAATACGTGAAGAAAATTTAACGCTTGAAGGAGTCAACTCGCAATTAATGCTCCACGCCTCCCGATCGCACTTACTATCATTCACGTGTGGTACACAGCCCTCTGAAGTGAACCACACAGGGTCAAAATATCGAAAAGGTGGGCTGCACCATCCTCCAATTTTAAATATTTTGGGCACTTGTATTCGGCCTAAGTCAGTGTGCCACCGTATGTACTAAGGGTTACAGCGGGTGCTAAGAAAGTAGGCGTATTGTTATACAAGAGTAATTGCCATGTCGTTTATTTGTAGGGTCACTTGCAAACTGTCAAACTCTTTTCTCCTCTTATTTGATGGATCAGGCAAATCTTTTGCCTTCATTTCAAAAAAATTGAGAAATTCAATTTTAATTATTTTGTATGTACACTTTGATCTCTTCCAATAATTTTGGGCACTTGTATTTGGCCTAAGTTAGTGTGCCACCATATCTCGTACTACTACCTCCGTCCAGGTTTTTACGCCATGTCATATATTTTTTTGTCAAAGTTTGACCACATTTTTTAACTACCCCATCCTTTCTGGTTTATAGGGCTTAAATTTGAAATCTCATCAACCAAGACAGATGATGAGTGGAGAAATGTACTCCATCTCGTAGTTTACAAAATTACTCAAACTTTAATATGCATTAATTACAATATATTCATGGACGACCACTAAATGAGTAGGAATGGTTACATGCAGTGGTTGGTTTCTTTTAATCCTTGCATGCATCAATTTAATGCACCTTGGAATGTGAACAAAGAAAATGAGATGAGCCCAATAAACAAAGAAAAATTCAGAACCAACATATAATACAGCCGTGCGACACCTAACTCTTTAGTACACAATACTGTAATTTCTCAGCGAGATAAAATTGTACAATGATATGAAGCTTTCAGCTTCTGTTTCATGTATCTTGCGTCCAAGGTTGCCCGGTTGCAACATTCCATCAAATACAAAGGATACTAACATGCATGCTATTGCATCTCAATGATTCACAGATCATAGCCAATCTGTACTCCCTTCATTCCTAAATAAGTGTCTCAACTTTAGTACAAAGTTGTACTAAAGTTGAAACTTATTTTGGAATAGAGACAACTAAAGAAAAAATGATCCATGCAGTCCCTAGGCCTTGAACCCTAAACCCTAACCAGGCTTTAATTTGTTGACAATGTCGAACCTTCCAAAGAAATGAAGTTTGCAACCCTTTGACCATCAGATCATTTTGTTCGGTTTCACTAAAACTGAGCTGAACATCCCTGTGGCAACGAAATTGAAGAAGTGTAATTAGAATAAGACTAGTGGGACTTGTTGATGAGAGATACAATCATCACAAATTCAGATGAAGCCAGTAGAGGTACATGCAGGGCAAAGAAGTAGAGAAATATCCACATGGAGTGATGCGGGCAGCTGGGGTAGTGGTGCAAGCTGGTTGTAAACGAAGTTGAACCTGAGGGATGTCGGGATGTAGCGAGAGGAGGGCGGCTGGAGGCGGCAACTGCCCACATCGCGGCAGTGAGCAAGGGACTAAGGCAACCGCACCGGCTTTGTGAGATAGAACGGCGGGGACCCCTAATCGGGACGCGCCGACAGTGGGTTTCGCCGTTGGCGATGATGACCGCATCTACCCAAAGCATCCACCCCTTCCCAGCGGATGTGATCCGCCCGAATGTGTGACTAGAGATGGGGCCACAGTCGTTTTGTGTGAGAGAGTGTGAAGAGAGCAACCCCAGCAAGCAACCGTGTAGGCTCTTGGGTATGTATATAGTGGAGCCATTTCTTTTTCTCTCCATATGAACATATTTGTATTGCGTACGTGCCACTGAAGAAAATAGATATTTATAAATAAAACGGCACCGTTCATGTGTGGTTTCCGACCCTCCATTAAGTGAGTAATTACTACTAGATGCATCAAATTATCACGTGGGCTGCATCATCATACAGAAATGAGCTCCACCGTGTCACGTGTGTGGTTGGGAAAGACGCAAAGAGTGCTACGTGCGTGGGTGCATGCACCTCTTCTCTTCGAGCATGGTTATTAAAAGTATAGCCAACTACTCTATGACGTGATTATTATATGTGCAAAGAGTATAGGCAGTAATAATGACTAATGAGCCGTCAAATCACAAGGCCCACCTTTCTCTATGTTTGACCAAGGAAGCAACCATCGTTTCACTCCTCCTTGAATATCCATCCACTGCTACCTCCGCAAATAAATAAAAATCCACTGCTACCTACGACGCATGGTTAATAATATAGCCATGTCAATCACGATGTAGAAATATCATTCACTCATACAATAGGGATGGCTCTAAGGCTGGTGATTTTTTTTACTTTGTCTCTTTCTCTTTTTCTCTCATTTACTCATTTTACATAGGAGCACGTGTAGAGGATGGTTGTTCCTTTTGATGGAACTTCTTCATGGGGTTTAAGACTAAGCAGCTCCAAATATTATTCTTGCTTCCCACCACTCTAAATCGTGCCATTTATGATACTCGCATTGCAACAATGAGGTCCACTAGGTCTAGCACATTCTGTAAGAAGAGACTGTCATGCAAAACATACATTCTTGTTGCCTTCTTCCTCATACAGTACGTATTATTAGTAGTAGTACTACTCGTTCTCCTATAAACCTTGCTCTTGGCATCTCAAAAATATTAACCTTGCGCTTGGCTCTTTGCCTCTTCGGGAAGTCGAGCAATGATGGTACTACAGTATATGGTTCTAGCTATCTAACACCAAATGAATTGTTGCACATCAACCACATGGGCGAGGGGCGAGGGGCGAGGGAGAGTGCGTACTACTACGGTCGTTTCAATATGAACTACATACGGAGCAAAATGAGTGAATCTACAATCTAAAATACATCTATATACATCAGTATTTGGAGTATGTACTAGCAGTTCATGTTGAAATCTGCTAAAAGGCATATAGTTAGAACAATATGATAATCTCTCTAACCAAGGTAGGGGCGAGGAGTATACGTCTAATGGAGGGAGTAGTAAAATTTTCTCCTCGTCCTGTGAGCCACCGCGTGTGCGGGCGGGGGAGCGGGCGTAGGCATAGAAAGCAAGCTTCTCCTTGTCCTATGAGCCACCACGCGTGTGGGCGAGGGAGCGGGCGTAGGCGTAATAAGCAAGCTTCTATCTCGTCCTGCGAGCCAACGCGTGGGTGGGCGAGGGAGCGGGCGTAGGCATAGCAAGCAAGCTTCTCCTTGTCCTGTGACTCTACGAGCCACCCCTCCCATGAGCAGGGGAGAAGGCGTACTAAGCAAGCTTCTCCTCGTTCTGCGAGTTGACGGGACACATCAAAAGTAGTACAAAGGATCTCCAGTGTATAGAGACTTGCCTATAAGGTAGGCCCCACATGGTTTGCCTCTTATCAAATAAAAAACCACAATGTATTGAGACTCTAACCAGCCTCTAAGGTGGGCCCTAGCAGAAATTTTAAAAGTATTGATTAGCACCACATTTGTCCAATCAGTAATATTTCTCTTGCACTTTCTTATGCTTCCTAAGGCTGACAAGTGAGACCAGATGGATTGTTAAATTGTTAGAGGCAGCCTCTAAGGTTAGACGTGATGCTAGCCAATTTTTTGTTAGAGGCAGTTCATGCAATGTATAGAGGCTGCCTCTAAGAGGAGAGACAGCGCTTAGAGGCAACAAAAAACATACATTATGGATGCCCTAAGTGCCTACTTTCCGGTCTATATGACTCAATTTGAAATCTCCCTAACCATAATATATGTTGAGTGGTGGAATAAATTTAATACTTCCATAGTTCGCAAAAGTACTGAGCATGTGAGATGGTGAACGGAGGGAGTACAATACCATTAGTACTACAGTTCTTTTCGAAGGGTTGTAGTAGTCCCTCCCATTCACATGTTCACATTTCAAGCTTCAATAAAAATGTTGCATGCAAGGATTAAGAGAAAACTCAACAATGCATGTACTCCCTCAATCCATATAGGGTCTAAAATGTGTTTTTGAGGCTAACTTTGACCACATGTTAGAGCAATAATATGACATGCAACTTACCCAAATCATACCATCAAATTCAAACGTGTTCATTGTACTGCTAACATATGCATGTGTTGCAATTAGTACGTACCTGATACAGTAGTAAACACTCACTATCTAGTAGTACTAGTTCATTCATTGGTTTAGATTTTGAATTGAGGAACCACCACCATACGGCCATACTTGATGTTTCGGAGAAGGGTTATATGCCTTGCTGCAACAATACCGTCCAATCTTCACGTGTGGTGTTTTTCTTGGAAAATTATTACGAGAGGATTGTATGATGTGTGAAATGATGTGTTGTTCATGCGTCCAACTTAGTATTGGAAAGGGGTGGCTTTGGGATGTGACTGGTCATTAGTAGTATTCCTTGCGGTTGTGCACTCATAATTTGGTGCATGGCACGTGGACCCGAATGCTGGATGTCCCACATGTCGAGGAAAGGAAGTTCTATGCTCCTAGAATTGTTTCCTGCAATGCTATCGACCTTTCAGCATTTGTTTATATATACTATGCTAGTAAATGCAATTTCTCAGCGAGATAAAATTATACTACTACAGTGCTACGAAGTTTTCAACTTTTCTTTCATGTGTCTTGCCTTGAAGGTTTTCTTGTTAAAACATTCCAACAAATACAAAGGAAACTAACATGCATGCTAATGCATATCAATGATTCACATATCAGACCCAATATTTACTTCACAACTTAAGACAAAGTTGTGAGAAGGTTTACAAATAAGGAAAAATAATCGATCAGGTCCCTAAGCATGCTTTCATTTCCTGGCCACGGCGGACATGTTGGTAGCCATTTTCACGTGGCTCGTTGATGCTTGCCAAGACATGCAACAGTTGGATGCATGCACCATCCCATCATTTTGTGCAGTTGCACTAAAATGGAGCTGAACATCCCTGTTGACAAGGATATTGAATAAGTGTGATTGCAATAATAGTGGCACAGTTGATGAAACATGGAAAGTACGTTGGCCGAGCTACAATACATTTTAGGCAAATAACTAGAGAAGATACACATGCAACAATGTGGCAAGATGGGAGGTGGAGCAAGGACAGTTCCAGAGGAAGATGTAACTAAGGGTCGTCGAGATGTAACTAGGAGGGCGGCGGCGGGCGGGATCTGCCCATACTACTGCAACGAGAAAGGGGCAAAGGCACAACTGCGTCAGAGCTTGCTTAGAGAGAACGGCGGGTACCGCATATCGGGATGCGCTGGCAGTGGGTTTCCTACGCCGACACCGGCGACCGGAGCAACGTTGCACATCATCCCTTTCTGCCGGTGGACTGGATCCAGCCAAATCAGGGACCAGTGGTGACAGAGAGAGAGAGAGAGAGAGAGAGAGAGAGAGAGAGGCCACCGACATATTGTGTGAGAGAGTAGAAGAGACCGACCCCAGAAAGCAAGCACTGAGGATCCTACCCATATTATCCTGGCCTGGGAGAGCCATCAGCCCGGGTGGTGCTCGGCCACGAGGCCGGCGTGGAGTCGGAGCGGCGACTGAAGATCTCGTCGTCATGGAGGGGTGCCGGCATTGGCCACGTGGATGGCAGTGTTGTTGGCCATCCTGGTGCATGACCTCGAGGTCGACGTGGATGTCAGAGCGGCACCTTCAGATATGGTTGTTGGGTGTGGGCTCTGGTTGCTCGAGTGACGAAGTTGCTCACTTGCCTGGTGTGCGCCCTTGGGGTCGGTGTGTGGGGTTTCCGTATTCACGTCAGAGCGGCGGCTCCAAAGACAGTTGTTGGGTGTCGACTCTATTTGCTCGGGTGATGAAGCTGGCGACGCTTGGTGCGTGATAACCCACAAGTATAGAGGATCACAATAGATCTCGTGGGTAGAGTATTCAACCCAAATTTATTGATTCAACACAAGGGAAGCCAAACAATATTCGCAAGTATTAGCAGTTGAGCTGTCAATTCAACCACACCTGAAAGACTTAGTATCTGTAGCAAGGTGATTAGTAGCAAAGTAGTCTGATAGTAAAAATAACAGTAGCAATAGTAACAGTAACAATTTTGTAGTGATCTTAACAACAACAATGGCGAAAGTTACTTAGCAAAGATCAATATATGAAAAAGCGTAGGCATTGAATCGGTGATGGATAATTGCATTGGATGGCATTCATCATGCAACAGTTATAACCTAGAGCGACATAGAACAAGCTCCAATTCATCAATGTAATGTAGGCATGTATTCCGTATATAGTCATACGTGCTTATGGAAAAGAACGTGTATGACATCTTCTGTCCTACCCTCCCGTGGCAGCGGGGTCCATAAGGAAACTAAGGGATATTAAGTCCTCCTTTTAATAGAGAACCGGAACAAAGCATTAGCACTTAGTGAATACATGAACTCCTTAAACTACGGTAATCACCAGAAAGAATCCCAATTATTGTCACCTTGGGTATGTGGATCATAACACATAATAGGTGCATATAACTTGCAAGATAGGATCAAGAACACACATATATCCATCAAAACATAATAGGTTCAGATTTGAAATCATGGCACTCGGTCCCTAGTGATAAGCATCAAGCATAGCAAATTCATAGCAACATTAATCTTAGAACATAATGGATACTAGGGATCAAGCCCTAACAAAACTAACTCCATTACATGATAAATCTCATCGGGCCCATCATCGTTCAGCAAGCCGACGAAGGAAGTACTCACTCCCGGCGGTGAGCATCATGAAATTGGTGATGGAGGAAGGTTGATGATGACGACGATGTCGAATCCCCCTCTCCGGGGCCCCGAACGGACTCCAAATCAGCCCTCTCGGTGAAGACCAGGTGGTGGCGGAGGCTCTGTATCATAAAACATGATGAATCATTCTCTCTAATTTTTTCTTGGCAAATAGGAATATATGGAGTCGGAGTTAGGGTTGCCAGAGGTCCAGGGGACCCACAAGCTCGTAGGGCATCCCCTGGGGGGTGGGCACGCCCCCTGAGCTTGTGGCTCCTGGGTGGCTCCCTCTGGTATATTTTTTCACCAGTATTTTTTATATTTCCATAAAAAATCTCCGTAAATTTTCAGGTCAATCCAAGAATTTTGGTTTCTGCACAAAAACAATGCCATGGTAGTTCTGCTGAAAGTAGCGCCAGTCTGGGTTAGTTTCATTCAAATCATGCAATTTAGAGTCCAAAACAAGAGCAAAAGTGTGTGGAAAAGTAGATACGACAGAGACGTATCAACTCCCCCAAGCTTAACTCATTGCTTGTCCTCAAGCAATTCAGTTGACAAACTGAAAGTGACAAAGAAAAACTTTTACAGACTCTGTTTGATCTTGTTGTTGCAAATATGTCTAACCGATGTTCAGGTTTTCAGCAAGGATTATGAACGAACCATATTCACAACAACATTTAGGTATCTCATTTACTCATACCAATGACATAACCAACTAGCGAGAAATAATATGTTATCTTAGATGAAAACACTTTTTTAAACAACCATGATATAATATGACATAATGGTATCTCACTAGCCCTTTCTGAACCGCAAAACATAAATGCAGAGCACCTTTGAAGCTCAAGGACTGACTAGACATTGTAATTCATGGTAAAAGAGATCTAGTCACACTCATGCTCAATATTAACTAAACACAAAGCATGAAAATGAAAATAGTGCTCTCTAGCTGGTGCTTTAATGAGAAGATGATGACTCAACAATAAAAGTAAATAGATAGGCCCTTCGTAGAGGGAAGCCGGTATTTGGAGAGCTGCCAGAGCTTGAAGCTTTTCAAAACCGAGATGAATATAATTTTGAGAGGTATGCTTTCATTGTTAACATAAAGATCGAGAGTTTTCAACATCTTCCATCTAAACAGATTATAGGCGGTTCCCAAATAGAAAGGTAAAGTTTTACTCCCCCTCCACCAACAAACCAAGCCATGGCTAGCCAAATCCTCAGGTGCCTTCCATACCAACAACAATCCAGGGGAGTTTTATTTTTGGTTTTATATTTTGCTTTTGATCATAGGACTGGGCATCCCAATTACCAGCCACTTTCTCGTGATGGACAAGCGAATAAACACTCATCATGAGAATAACCCACCTAGCATGGAAGATATTGACCACCCCCTATCGCTTCATGAGCGATTTGGGCATACAAAATAAATTATTATTTGAAGATTTGGAGTTTGGCACATGCAAATTTACTTGGAACAATAGGTAATTACTGGATATAGGTAGGTATAGTGGACTCATATGGAATAACTTTAGTTTTAAGGATTTGGATGCACAAGAAGCGTTCCCGCTTAGTACAGGTGAAGGTTGGCAAATAGATTGAGGAGCGAACAACCAGAGAGCGACAACGGTCATAAACATGCATTGAGATTAATTAACATTGAACACGAGCATGAGTAGGATATAGAACACCATTAACATAAATATCATGGAGGCTTTGTTGGTTTTGATTCAACTACATGTGTGAACATGTGCCAAGTCAATCCACTTGAATCATTCAGAGGAGGATACCATCCTATCATACTACATCATAACCATTTCAAATGCATGTTGACACTCAAGACAAACCATTATCCACTCCTGGCTATTTAAGCATGGCATGAGTAACTATGATCTCTAATTGTCATTGCAAACATGTTCATTCATAATAGGCTGAATCAAGAAAGATGAGCTAATCATATTTACAAAAAAAATAGATTGAGTTCATACCAGCTTTTCTTCACCTCAATCAATGCATCAAATTTCATCATTATTGCCTTTCACTTGCATGACCAAACAATGTGAATAATAATAAGAGTGCACGTGTCGTGGACTAAACTGGAATCTGCAAACATTTATTCAAAGGAGAAGACAAAGTAATATGGGCTCTTTGCTAGATCAACAATAATGCATATGAGAGCCACTAAAAAATTTCATCGTGGTCTTCTCCTTATGATGACCCAAAGTAAAGAAAAGAATTTCAAAGAAACACATTGAAGTATTTTTGGAGTTCTTGTTTTTCTGAAGAAAACGAAATGAAAGAAAAATGAAAATAAGAAAGACTATATACACAGGAAATCTCCCAACAAGCAAAAGAAGAACGAGAAATCTTTTTGGGTTTTCTTTTAATATTACAAACTACTAAACAAACAAATCAGAAAGAAAAATCAAAAGGAAACAATAAATATTTTTGGATTTTCGCAATTTTTCAAACACACGAGAAGCAAAATAAAACTAATCATGGATTATGCAATGAAAAAGGATGAACACTGACAACTGGAAAGAATGTGTAATGCATGAATGTAATATCAATGAGAAATACATACTCCCCCAAGCTTAGGCCTTTTGCCTAAGTTGGTCTATGGCCACAGATTGAAGTAATATTCCCCTGGGTAATGCGGAGGCTCCTGAGGGTTCCACTGGTTAGAGAGCTCCTGTGACTCCCATTGATGAACATGCTCCAAATATGGGTTGGGTACTGGTGCTCGCTCAAGTACTAGGGGTTGTGTCAGACCCCAGTATGCATAGATGTCATCGGGCATAATAATGTACCTACCTGAATAAATATCGACCAAAGAAGGTGCGGGCAAAGTAATAATCTCATGAGTCCCTTGGCTAAATAGTAAGTTATAACACAGTCGCTTGTGCTTATCATTGTCAATAAAATGATGCACCACCATACTAGCATAGTCTAAATATTTAGTGGGTAGCAGCAACTCCTCGGCCTCCTCATGTCTAATAGGAATCTCAAAATGTGCAGCATGACGGGAGGCATAAATACCACCATAAATAATACCCTTCGAACGGTTTGTATGTAACCATCGAGCAACCATAGCGCTACAAACTAAAAGTTCTATCAGCATATAAAGCATGGTGCAAAATAGCAAGATCAGGTGCGTTGAGCGTTCCACTCTCCCATCGACCAGTCAAACATCTCTCATTAAATAATGCATAGTAACATAAGACGGGAAAAATGTAAAATAGCCACTCTCACTTTTGACACTCCCCTTGTTTCTCCCACAGTAGTTTCAGTAATGAACTCCATGTCTCTAGGACGTGGATCACAGTGACTGCCCTCATAGGCTTTTTTGCAGACATTGCAAAAATCATACAGTGTCATTTCCCTAGGCACATCATAAAGGTTAAATGCTAAAGTGGGTGGTTCCTTCTTAGGATAAAAGTGAAAACTTTGCATGAAGGTATTAGTGAGTAGAATATAGTGGTCACACTTATCTTCAAGGGAAGGGGTGATGCCAGCATTGTTTGCCAAGTAATAGAAAACCTCATAAATTCCCGCTTCCTTCAAAAACGTGTCACTCGGTCACTCACATGGTCTAACCTCCGCTGCACGCGAAAGATGGTACCTGGGCTTATTCTTTGGAGTTTCCTCCGAATTCCGGCTTGACGAGCCCCTTAACCACCTCTTCATGGTTTTATTTTTCTCTGAAAATTTCTGAAATTTTTAGTAACTCATAATAAAAGTGAACCAAACTCAACAAAATCGACAGCAACTATTCCTACTAGTGTCTAGAGGCCATATCATGCACCAAAACTAGTTTGCACCATAAAAATTTGATAGGAAAGCTCAAGAACATGGTCACCAACAGTAGCTAAATATGCAAATAATAAACCACTAGAGCAAAAACTAATTGGACCATCAAAGGAGCCACATACCGATGAGCAATCCCTGAAGATAGTTTTGGAAACAGAGCTGAGCAAGGAGATAAAAAATGGCAACAAGAAGAGCAAGAACATGGGCTACGAAGCAAGTTTAATTATTTTTGGAGGAAGAGGATGAGCATGGGTGGTAGCAATAAGTGAGGGGGCCTACATCGGCCCCACAAGCTTTCATTGCGTGCCCAGGGGTGGGCGCGCCCTGTGAGCTTGTGGCTGATAGGTGCATCCCCCTGGGGTGTGTTCAGTGCCACTATATTTTATATTTTGCAGAAAAACCCATATTAATTTTCAGGGCATTCTAAGAACTTTTATTGTTTGGTCATTTTTTATTGCATGAGAAATTCAGAAAACAGTATAATCATGGCATTTCTACTTTATTAATTCTAAATAACATAAAGTAGAAAAGTTGGTATAGAAAGTTGTTTTTACTATATTTATTGACCACGTGCCCATCAAAAGGAATCCATTAATAAGGTTGATCAAGTCTTATTAACAAATTTCTTTTGAATGACATGAAACTGGGGAATCCTCGTATAACAATAGGTTACCTCATTGGGGATATGCATGTCCCCAACAATAAGAATTTTATATTTTTTTGATAGTAGGAATATGGAATTCAAAACCTTCGATAGTGATTGTTGAAAAATTTCCAATAGAATTAATACTATTCACTTGAGGTTGTTTCTTTGGAAGTGTACCGTATGCTCATTACCATTGACATGAAAAGTGACATTGCCTTTGTTGCAATCAATAACATCCTCTATAGTATTCAAAAATGGTCTACCAAGGATGATCGACATACTGTTGTCCTCAGGTATATCAAGAATAACAAAATGCGTTAAGATAGTAACATTTGCAACTATGACAGGTACATCCTCACAAATACCAATGGGTATAGTAGTTGATTTATCAACCATTTGCAAGGAGATTTTAGTTGGTTTCAACTTATTCAAGTCAAGTCTTCGATACAAAGATAAAGGCATAATCCTAACACCGGCTCCTAGATCACATATACCAGTTTTAACATAATTTATATTAATGGAGCATGGTATAGTTGGTATTCCTGGGTCTCCTAGTTTCTTTGGTATTCCACCCTAAATGAATAATTTGCAAGCATGGTGGAAATTCTAGCTTCCGGTATCTTTCTTTTATTTGTGACAATATCTTTCATATACTTAGCATAAGGAGACATTTTCAGAATATCAGTCAAACGAAGGCGCAAAAAGACAGGTCTAAGCATTTCAACAAAGCGCTCAAATTTGTCCTCATCCTTGTTATTTGAAGCTTTAGGAGGAAAGGGCATGGGTTTCTGAACCCATGGTTCTCTTTCTTTGCCATGTTTCCTAGCAATGAAGTCTCCCTTATTATATCTTTTATTCTTAGGTTGTGGGTTATTAGGATCTACAATAGGTTCTGTTTCCACATCATTATCATTATTAGGCTGAGCATCAACATGAACATTACCATTATCATTATCACTAGGTTCATGTTCATCACCATATTGTGTTTCAGCATCAGAAATAGAAATATCATTTGGATTCTCAGGTGTGTCTACAGTAGGTTCAATAGATGCATGCAAAGTCCTATCATCTTTCTTTTTCTTTTTAGAGGGACTAGGTGCATCAGTATCAATTCTCTGAGAATCTTGTTCAATTATTTTAGGGTGACCTTCGGGATACAAAGGTTCCTGAGTCATTTTACCACCCCTAGTCATAACTCGAACAACATGATCATTCATCTTATTGTTCATCTCATTAAGCAAATCATTTTGCGACTTGATGACTTGTTCTACTTGGGTTTTTTTAATCATGAATGCATGTTTACTCACACCCTTGACATCATTAACAGTTATAAACATAAAGTCACTCAAGTGTTCAATCATATAAGCATTTTGTTTCAATTGTCTGCTAACATATGCATTAAAGTTTTCTTGTTTAACAATAAAGTTATCCAGTTCATCAAGGCATTGACTAGCGTATTTAGTATAAGAATATCACCTTCATAAAATCTATAGAGAGAATTTACCTCTACTACCTGTGTTGGGGTATCGAGACCATGTATTTCTTCAATAGGTGGTAAATTCTTGACATCTTCAGCTTTAATAAATTTTTCTTTCATAGATTTCTTTGCCTCTTGCATATCTTTAGGACTGAGAAATAGAATGCCTCTCTTCTTCGGAGTTGGTTTGGGGGGTGGTTCAGGGAGAGTCCAATCATAATCATTCCTCGATATATTATTCAGTAGTTCCTCAGCTTGTTCAACAGCTCGTTCCCTAAAAACACAACCAACACAACTATCTAGGTGGTCCTTGGAAGCATCGGTTAGTCCATTATAAAAGATATCAAGTATTTCCCTTTTCTTGAGAGGATGATCAGGCAAAGCATTAAGTAATTGGAGAAGCCTCCCCCAAGCTTGAGGGAGATTCTCTTCTTTAATTTGCACAAAGTTAAATATTTCCTATAAAGTAGCTTGTTTCTTATGGGCAGGAAAATATTTTTCAGAGAAGTAATATATCATATCCTGAGGACAACGCACACAACCAGGAGCAAGGGAATTAAACCATATCTTAGCATCACCCTTTAATGAGAAAGGAAACAACTTAAGAATATAGTAGTAGCGAATTTTTTTCATCATGAGCAAATAGGGTGGCTATATCATTTAGTTTAGTAAGATGTGTCACAACTGTTTCAGGTTCATAACCATGGAAAGGATCAGATTTAACAAAAGTAATTAACTCAAGGTCAACAGAGATTTCATGATCCTCATCAGTGATAAAAATAGGTGAAGTAGCGAACTCAGGATCATATTTCATTCTAGCATTTTTTTTCTTTCCACTTGCATAGTAATTTCTTAAGATCATCTCTATCCTTACAAGCAAGAAAGTCCCCAGCTACCTCTCCATCCATAACATAACCCTCAGGTATCTCAGGCAATTCATATCTGGGAGAGCTAGGTCTAATAGGTGTTTCAAAATTCTCAACTTCAATAATTTTATCAGTTTCAACATTCTCAATTTCTTTAGCTTTTGCAATTTGTTCAGAAAGAAATTCACCTAGTGGCATAGTATTATCAAGCAAAGTACTAGCATCATCAATAGCATCATTTCTAGAATCATGCATAGCAGAAGTGGCATCATCCATTAATTGTGACGTATCAGAAATAGTAGCTGGTGGCGATGCTGCAAGCTTACTCAAAACAGATGATGAGTCAAGTGCAGAGCTAGATGGCAGTTCCTTACCTCCCCTCGTCTTAGAGGGAACAATCTTGGTTCTATCATCCTTCAGATTCCTCATAGTGATCAATTGATATAAATTCCAAGTAACTCAGCAAATAGAGCTACGTTTCCTAGCAACGGCACCAGAAAATGTCTTGATAACCCACAAGTATAGGGGATCACAATAGTTTTCGAGGGTAGAGTATTCAACCCAAATTTATTGATTCGACACAAGGGGAGCCAAAGTATATTCGCAAGTATTAGCAGTTGAGTTTTCAATTCAACCACACCTGAAAGACTTAGTATCTGTAGCAAGGTGATCAGTAGCAAAGTAGTATGATAGTAATGGTAACAGTAGCAATAGTAACATTAACAATTTTGTAGTGATCGTAATAGCAGCAATGGCGAAAGTAACTTAGCAAAGATCAATATATGAAAAGCGTAGGCATTGGATCAGCGATGGATAATTGCATTGGATGGCATTCATCATGCAACAGTTATAACCTAGAGCGACACAGAACTAGCTCCAATTCATCATGCAACGGGGTCCATAAGGATACTAAGGGATATTAAGGGCTGCTTTTAATAGAGAACTGGAACAAAGCATTAGCACTTAGTGAATACATGAACTCCTCAAACTACAGTAATCACTGGAAAGAATCCCAATTATTTTCACCTTGGGGTATGCGGATAGATGTCTGTTAGAACTGCATCGGTATTTCCCCAAAGAGGAAGGGATGATGTAGTATAGCGACGGTAGGTATTTCCCTCAGTGATGAGACCAAGGTTATTGAACCAGTAGGAGAACCTCCTAACAACACATAAATAGCACCTTCACACCAATAACAAATACTTGCAACTCGACGTGTTAAAGGGGTTTTCAATCCCTTTCGGATACGGCGCCTCAAGTAGGCAAGATAACATGAGATAATTGTGGTAGATAGGATAAATAGATCGCGGAACAAATAAATTGCAGCAAGATATTTTTGTATTTTTGGTTTAATAGATCTGAAAATAAAAGAAAAGGAAAACAGATCACAAAGGCAAATATGATGAAAAGAGACCCGGGGGCCATAGGTTTCACTAGTGGCTTCTCTCGGGAAAAATAGCAAGCGGTGGGAAAACAATTACTGTTGGGCAATTGATAGAACTTCAAATAATCATGATGATATCCAAGCAATGATCATTATATAGGCATCACGTCCAAGATTAGTAGACCGACTCCTGCCTGCATCTACTACTATTACTCGACACATCGACCGCTATCCAGCATGCATCTAGTGTATTAAGTTCATGGAAAAACGAAGTAATGCAACAAGAACGATGACATGATGTGGACAAAATCTATTTATGTAGAAATAGACCCCATCTTGTTATCCTTAATAGCAACGATACATACATGTCGTTTCCCTTTCTGTCACTGGGATCAAGCACCGTAAGATCGAACCCATCACAAAGCACATGTTCCCATTGCAAGATAAATAGATCAAGTTGGCCAAACAAAACCCAAATATCGGAGAAGAAATACAAGGCTATAATCAATTATGCACATAAGAGATCAAAGAAGACTCAAATAACTTTCATGGATTAAAACATAGATCTGATGATAAACTCGAAGTTCATCGGATCCCAACAAACACAACGCAAAAAGACTTACATCATATGAATCTTCAAGAGACCATTGTATTGATAATCAAGAGAGAGAGAAAGGAAGCCATTTAGCTACTAAGTACGGACCCGTAGGTCTACTTAGAGTTACTCACGCATCATCGAAGAGGCACCAATGGACATGATGAACCCCTCCGAGATGGTGTCTATATTAGATCTGGTGTTTCTGGACTCTACGGCTGCTGGAATTGATTTTCGTCGACTCCCCTATGGTTTCTGGAATATTGGGGTATTTATAGAGTAAAGAGGCCGCGAGGGAGGCCAACGAGGAGGGCACAACCCACCAGGGCGCGCCCTGGTGTGTTATGCTCCCCTCGGAGCTCCCCTCAGGTGCGTTCCTGGCCCACCAAATGTATTCTGGCCCAAAAAAATCCACAAAAAGTTTTGCTGTGTTTGGACTCCATTTGATATTGATTTCCTGCAATGTAAAAAACATGCAAAAAATAACAACTGGCACTAGGCACTATGTCAATAGGTTATTACCAAAAAAATGATATAAAATGACTATAAAATGATTGTAAAACATCCAAGAATGACAATATAACAGCATGGAACAATAAAAATTTATAGATACCTTGGATACGTAGAGAGATGACAGGAATTGGTCAATCACATGGTTAGTCATAAAATCCTACATAATACTTGTGGATCACTGAATATGATATGTTTGATTCCTTGCAATAGTTTTGCAATATAGTGATGATAATATGTGGGAGGTACTAGTAGATGGTTGTGTTTAGTAATGATGTTGGTGTTAAGGTTTGTGATTCCCGAAGCATGCACGTATGGTCTACTAACTATGTAATCGAATTGGCGCGCATTGTATTTTGATTGCTTATCCTTGCGTGAAGGTCGGGGGTGCGCGATGGTTAATTTCTACCAACATCCCGCCTAGGAGCATGCGCGTAGTACTTTGTTTCAAGGGCTAATAAATTTTTGCAATAAGTATGTGAGTTCTTTATGACTAATGTTGAGTCCATGGACTATACGCACTTTTACCTTTCCATCATTGTTAGCCTCTTCGGTACTGTGCGTTGCCCTTTCTCACCTCGAGAGTTGGTGCAAACTTCGCCGGTGCATCCAAACCCCGTGATATGATACGCTCTATCACACATAAGCCTCCTTATATCTTCCTCAAAACAGCCACCATACCTACCTGTCATGGCATTTCCATAGCCATTCCGAGATATATTGCCATGCAACTTCCATCATCATCACATACATGACTTGAGCATTTATTGTCATATTGCTTTGCATGATCGTAAGATAGCTAGCATGATGTTCTCATGGCTTGTCCATTTTTTATGTCATTGCTACGCTAGATCATTGCACATCCTGGTACACCGCCGGAAGCATTTATATAGAGTCATATCTTTGTTCTAGTATCGAGTTGTAATATTGAGTTGTAAGTAAATAAAAGTGTGATGATCATCATTATAGAGCATTGCCCCATGAAAAAAAAGAAAAAGAAAAAAAGAAAAAAAGAGAGGCCAAAGAAGCCTAAATAAAAAAGGGGGCCAAAGAAGCCCACCCAAAAAAATAAAAAAAAAGAAAAAAAAAAGAAGAAAAGAAAAGGGGCAATGTTACTATCCTTTTTCCACACTTGTGCTTCAAAGTAGCACCATGTTCTTCATATAGAGAGTCTCCTATATTGTCACTTTCATATACTAGTGGGAATTTTCATTATAGAACTTGGCTTGTATATTCCAACGATGGGCTTCCTCAAATGCCCTAGGTCTTCATGAGCAAGCAAGTTGGATGCACACCCACTTAGTTTCTTTTGTTGAGCTTTTATACACTTATAGCTCTAGTGCATCCGTTGCATGGCAATACCTACTCCTCGCATTGACATCAATTGATGGGCATCTCCATAGCCTGTTGATTAGCTGTGTTGATGTGAGACTTTCTCCCTTTTTGTCTACTCCACATAACCTCCACCATCATATTCTATTCCACCCATAGTGCTATATCCATGGCTCACGCTCATGTATTGCGTGAGAGTTGAAAAAGTTTGAGAATACTAAAGTATGAAACAATTGCTTGGCTGACACCGGGATAGGCATGAGGGGTACCTTGTGTTAAGAAAAGGGAGCATACAAGACTATATGATTTTGTAGGGATAACGTTCTGGAAGCATTGATATTTTGAAAGACATGATTGTTTGTTGGGATGCCCTAAGTAGTATTGTTTTTATGTCAAATGATAGACTATTGCTTTGAATCACTCGTGTCTTAATATTCATGCCATGATTAGATATATGATCAAGATTATGCCAGGTAGCATTCCACATCAAAAATTATCTTTTTTATCATTTACCTACTCAAGGGCGAGCAGGAATTAAGCTTGGGGATGCTGATACGTCTCCGTCGTATCTATAATTTTTGATTGTACCATGCCAATATTATTCAACTTTCATATACTTTTGGCAACTTTTTATACTATTTTTTGGGACTAACATATTGATCCAGTGCCCAGTGCCAGTTCCTGTTTGTTGCATGTTTTATGTTTCGGAGAAACCAAATATCAAACGGAATCCAAACGGGATAAAAACGGACGGAGAATTATTTTGGAATATTTGAGATTTTCCGAAGAAAGAATCAACATGAAACGGTGCTCGAGGTGGCCAGGAGATAGGGGGGCGCGCCTGGCACTCTCGTGGGCCACCCGTAAGGCGGTTGATGCTCTTATTTTGCCGCAAGAAAGCTAATTTTATGAGAAAAATCTGGGCGAAAGATTCACCCCAATTGGAGTTACGGATCTCTGGATATAAAAGAAACGGTGAAGGGGAAGGATCTGGGAATGCAGAAACAGAGAGAGACAAAGAGATAGATCCAATCTCGGAGGGGCTCTCGCCCCTCCCATGCCATGGGAGCTAAGGACCAGAGGGGAAACCCTTCTCCCATCTAGGGAGAAGGTCAAGGAATAATAAGAAGAAGGGGGGCTCTCTCCCCCTTGCTTTCATTGGCGCCAGAACGCCGCCGGGGGCCATCATCATCACCGCGATCTTCACCAACACCTCCATCATCTTCACCAACATCTCCATCACCTTCCCCCTTCTATCTACAATGGTCCACTCTCCCACAACCCGCTGTACCCTCTACTTGAACATGGTGCTTTATGCTTCATATTATTATCCAATGATGTGTTGCCATCCTATGATGTCTGAGTAGATTTTCGTTGTCCTATCGGTGATTGATGAATTGCTATGATTGGTTTGAGTTGTATGTTTTATTATTGGTGCTGTCCTATTGTGCCCTCCGTGTTGCGCAAGCGTGAGGGATTCCCGCTGTAGGGTTTGCAATATGTTCATGATTTGCTTATGGTGGGTGGCGTGAGTGACAGAAGCACAGACCCGAGTAAGTAGGTTGTTAACATATGGGATAAAGGGGACTTGATACTTCAATGCTATGGTTGGGTTTTACCTTAATGATCTTTAGTAGTTGCGGATGCTTGCTAGAGTTCCAATCATAAGTGCATATGATCCAAGAAGAGAAAGTATGTTAGCTTATGCCTCTCCCTCAAATAGAATTGCAATAGTGATTACCGGTCTAGTAACATAGTCAATTGCCTAGGGACAATTTTGCAACTCCTACCACCACTTTTCCACACTCGCTATATTTACTTTATTGCTTCTTTATCTAAACAACCCCTAGTTTGTATTTACGTGTTCTTTATTATCTTTCAGACCTATCCTATCACACCTACAAAGTACTTCTAGTTTCATACTTGTTCTAGGTAAAGCGAACACTAAGCGTGCGTAGAGTTGTATCAGTGGCAGATAGGACTTGAGAGAGTATTTGTTCTACCTTTAGCTCCTCGTTGGATTCGACACTCTTACTTATCGAAAGAGGCTACAATTATACCCTACACTTGTGGGTTATCACTCCAACATTGTCCGTTGGCTGCTTCGCTTGAGATTTCTGAGAAGATTGATTTGAGCAACCCCTCTCCGAGTGATTTGAGTTTAACATCCACCAAGAGAAAATTCAAGAGCCTAAACTTAGAAAGTGATTTTGCATCATAGTAGTTCTGAGTTAGAGTTCTTGTACCTATTACTCTTGAGAGATGCGCACTTTCAAGACAGATAGGTTTCCGCTTGAGTGTTGAAGAGTTGTTGTCTTCACCGAGCTAGATCTTCAGCAACCAAGAGTGATTGTGGTTCGCGAAGGTCGACCGAAGGTTTGGAGATCGCCGACAAGTATCTACTACGAGTGAAATCAACTAAAGTCTGATTAGCCTCGAGTTAAAGGAGAATAGGGTGAAGAGAGTTTATCTTCCGTGTTAAGTCACAACCCCTCCAACCAGACGTAGCCGTTTGGCAAAAGGGTGAGCTGGTCTACCAAATCTTGCTTTCGCCATAGAGCACGGTTGGTTCAATTTACTTCACTGCATTACCTTTGGCAGTCTTCATATGTGCTATGTGATGATAGTTATCTGATCCATTAGATTTTGTTGCATATCTTTCGACTCCATTATCGTTGTGATAGTTATCATTCGTTGCTTACTTTGTTGCACCCTCATCATTTTGTCTTGCATTCTTAGTCCTAGTTATTTTCTGTGTTGTGATCATTTACCTCATTATAGTGATTCTTCGTAGTTGTCCTTCACAGTTCTATTCAAGTACTCTGCCATGATATTGTATATGTTGGCATATTGCTTTACCATCATTATAATCAAGCCGGTTATATCATATGCTCGAACCATTATCGCATCCTACATCGATGGTTTTGTTCCTCAATAGTATGCGTGATTGATTTCATATCTACTAAACCTTATTTTTGTTGCTGTTTTTGGGATCAGTTCAAAAGATTCGAAAGAATTTTTGAATCTCCCATTCACCCCCCTATGGTTGATATACTCTCGGTCCTAACAATTGGTATCAGAGCAGGTACTCCCTATCCTGTTTATTGAAGGTCTAACATCCTTGGAGTTTTGAGTATGTCATATGCGAGTAGATCCTCGCACTCTGAAAGATTTCCTATCTTTGATGGAAATGACTATCTCTACTGGAAGGAAAGGATGAGAATCAGAATTTAAGCTATCAACTATGATTTGTGGCAGATTGTGGAAAGTGGCTACACTATTCAGCAACCAGATGATCCCAATTTCGATGACAAAGTCAATCTGCAGTTGGATGTTCAAGCAAAAGATATCATCTGTAGCAGTCTATGGAAAGACATTTTCTTTCAGTTCCAAATGCTCAACACTGCAAAAGCAACTTTGGGATGCTATCATGCATGCTCATGAAGAATCATTGCCAGATCAGATCCGCACACTCAGATGCTTCATGCTATGTTTGCTGGTTTCAGAAGTCTGCGTAAGGAAAGTGCCATGGAACTCACTGATTGATTGACGAACATTGTCGAAATACTTCACCAACGAGGAGTAACTGATATCACCGATAGAGATGTGGTCGACAAGCTTCTGTGTGCTCTTGATGAAACCTTCGATCCCATCGTAGCTAAAATCAAGCAAAGACCAGACTATGAAGAACTTCAATATGTTGAGATCATGGCGTTGTTGTCCATTCACGAAGAAAAGATGGAACTTGAAAAATGCAAATTAAGAATATTCTTCAGAAGGTGAAGGAGAAATTCTCTCACACTATGGCAACTCGAAAGAAGAAGAAGATGTTGAGAATCAACACACCATCACCAGAGAACTAGAGATGCTAACAGACAGGCTAAGTGATCTCAGAACAAAAAATCTATGCCTCACTAATGATGACAAATCTGACTTGCCTGAATCATCAAGAAGGTTATCTCCGGAAGAAATGAAGTGCTTCAAGTGCAAACAATTCGGTCATCTCATTGCATATTGTCCCTGCTAGGAAGGAAAACCTAGGAACAGATGGAAATACCTTCACTGCAGTGGATTCACACGAATGGATCGTCATATTAAGCTCTCGAAGAAGAATGAGCCGTCCTCATCTTCTTCTACGAGCCAGTCACTGGCGTGAAAGCCAGGGTAACCACGAGTCAAATATGAAGAGAATTTCACAACTGAATAGAGCATGTGCTGATATGACCCTGGACTCTGAAGAAGCGTCAGACTCTGAATCCGATGATAAAGAATTCTACAAAAGGATTGTAAGAAGCAATGCCTTCATTGCCTGTGAATCATCAGAGAATTCACTCGATTCAGACTCCGATGATGATGCCTCAAGTGATGATGAACCAATCGCATTCCGTCTCATGGAAAAATCATCTAAGGATCAGGTATCAGCAAAACACCAAAAATTCATGAGTGGATATTCTCCTTGAATACATTGCCTATGCTAAACTTGTTAAGATTGAAAAATCTCAACACGATGAGCTTGAAATGCTTGAGAAGAATGTTAGGAAAACCGAAGGATTACTGGTCGAAGAGATGGAGAAGAATCAAAAGTTGATGGAAGAGCATGACGCTTTTTCTTTAACTATTGATGATCTTTCCAACAAATATGATTCTCTTTCATTTGACTTCGAGAGTTTATCTGCTGAACTCCTTAACAGGAATCAAGAACTCGAGTCACTGAAAGATTCTCATAACACGCTCGCGAAACAAAAAGCTTCTCTCTTTGCCGAGTAATCTGTTCGGCTTCCCGATGATTTTGTGCTTCCTTGTTTAAATGCTTAGAACGTAGTAATGCTGATTCTCACGGTGAAACTTCTAATGCTATCATTGAGAATATTGCTACTACTATGCATGATATCACTAACCCCTCATCTAAGGAATTTGTTGCTTTTACTGAGGAAAATTGCACGCTAAAGGACTTACTTGAGACATGAATTCTAAGGATCTTAAAAGGGCATCAAGCTCTCTGTGATGTGCTCAAGAAGTCAATACTGCACAAAAATCCTCGAAAGGAAGGATTGGGTTTCGAAAGAAAACTCAACATTGATGGAACCTATTGGACTCCCGAACAGTATCCTCTAACAAGTTGGGTTCTTGCTAAAAGCAAAACACTCGAACCTGGAATTCTGTCAAGATATGGTACTCCCATTATTGTTGTTTCTGATGAGTCTGATGACTCAAACTACAAATTCTTCAAACAATAGAATGGTAAGGTTTTTGCTCGATATGTTGGTACTAACTGCAGGTCTGGCTCACCCAAGAAACAAATCTGGGTGAAGAAGTTCATTATTGAAAATCTATCTATCACTTCTAACCTGAATCTGCAGAGTAGTTCTCTATGAAACAATGATTATCATTCGCAGAATGACTCAGGAAAACCTTCGAATGGGTATCGGTCAAACCTTTGACGGAAGGAGTACATGCATACCTCCTCAAATCATTAGACTCATATCTCTGGAAATAACTTCAATGCTTATTCTTATGATTACTCTCGAAGTGTATAGGTTTCTTACAGATCTCGACGGAAGAATGTTCCTGCTCAAATGAAGAAAATGAGATCCTCGTTGCCCACGCAAGTGTGGGTTGCAAAAAAGAACTAACCCTTTCTTGTAGATAATATCTCAGGAATTCCTCTTGCCTATCCTTTACCCTAAGATCTATTTTGTTGGTGCTAGTTCAACGTGTTTTCTCTCATTTTTTGTCTTTCGTTGTGTTTGTGTTCTTTCCAAACATCAGTTCACTCAGAGCTTCGTTGTTTTGTGTTTTCTCTCTTCTGGCTGAGTGTTTTGATTCAGAATCTGTTATCCCTCTATTCTTTCTCGTCCAATCTTTGTTGTCTGTCATAAACATGCAATTTGATCTGAAGAAGATTTCAATCCGACGTCCTTGGCCGCAAATGAAATCAACTTCAAACATTTATCTGTTTTGGCGCTTGCTCTTCTTCAAACACTTGGGCCTTCCGTTCAGTTTCTAGGATTTTTGCAGGAAATGGTTGACACGTGCCAACAATCACATGATCGTGATCTCATCCGTTGAATGTGGAATGTCCCGTGATTTTTGGCCGTAGATCTTGGAGGAAGCGGTTCCGCCTACGGGCCATATAAATACTCCTCCAGGCGTCTTCTTCCTTTGTTCTCCCTCAGTTCATCCTCAAAACCTCTCTCTCCTCCCGAGCCTGAGCTCGAAGCAATGCCATTGACGCGCCTCGCCGTGCAACCCCGGTGAAGCCTCGCCGTTGGTCGCGCCAGTGTGGTACATCCTCTCTTTCGCATTACCATAACTGATCTTTTCTGCCAAGTTAGGGCACATGAATCTGGAGCTAGCCTTGTCTATTCCTCTGTTCTAGGGCTGTTCTTACCGATGTGTATTTCTCTTGTTTTACTTCCTTGTGGTAGACCTTTAGGGTTCTCTAAGTTATGACTAGTACGGTTTGTAGCTTTCTGAGATCTAGGGTTCATGTGTACTACTTCGGAAGATTAGATGAGTTGTTACTCTACCTTATGGCATGACACAATTCTGTCGATGATATCTTTCAAGTATGTATGCCATGGATTCCTTTGCTGCTTCCGAAAAACTTTCTATTTTCAATCAGAAATGATTTTGTGCATTTTTGTGACCCTATCCTGTTTTCCCTCGTATCTACTTTTTTTCTCAGGTTGGTCATGGCACAAAGTTCGGAAGAGCAGTCTAGTTCTGAAGAAGAAATCCCTCAGATGCCTCAAATGGTTGAACGAAAGAGATTGACTGGTGCAGCAAAACCATCAAGTCCACCAAAGGTACCGAAAAAGAAGTATGAATCTGAACACTACTGCTAAGATGTCTGATCCCGAGACTTATAAAACTCCACCTGGAGTTGAAACCGTGGCCGAGAGGAATAATAGGCTATAGAGGGTTCGCCGTCACTGGGCGAAGAAATGGTTCAATCATGAGAATGTCCAAAGGAAATATCAACTCTTGTTTGCATTAACTCCACCCTGGAATAACTGCATCGCTGAGGGTTGCCTCAGTCTAGATGATGAAAAAGTGAGGCCGCCTCCAACTAAAGATGCTCATCCTAACTCCCTGGAGACTATTGCTGATTTTCCCAAAGAAGTGGAAAAGAGAGCAAAGGTCAAGTCCAAGCATGAAGCCAGGGCAGTGAAAAAGAATTAAGTGGAAGGGAGAAACGTTGAGTTGACCCAGCAAGATGTTCAAGAGAAGAAGGATCGAGCCTCTGCCCGAAAGGAAAGAAAGGCAAGTAAGTCAGTTTCCCCTCGAGCCTCCAGAAAGAAATCAATTGCCAGAAAATCCAAGAAGGCAGCTTTTTCCTCATCTGATTAGTCCTCCGATGAATATGCTCCCAAAGAAATACCAATATATGATCAACAACCTCTTCTTGACAAGCCATATCAAACTCCCTCACCAACGAAAGTTTCACCTCCCATAAGAATGTCACCAAGAATTGCACATGTTCTAGTCTCAAATAAACCTTCGGGTTATGTTGCCTCATCTGCAAAGAGAAACTTGCTGCCCGAAGAGAAAGCTTCTGCTTCTCTCAAGAAAGCCAAACCCAATGTTCTTGCTTCCATAGAGGAATAGGAATATGACTTTGATCTTATGATTGATCTTATTGAAAGTGCTGCCTACAATGCAAAATCAACGGATTTTAGCAGTTTGGGTCTTCATGATGATGTTACCAAGATGGTCACAAAACATTTTGCTGAGTTGGGAGAGATTACCATGGAACTGAACCAAGCTGTCGAGGACAAGAAAACCCTTGAGCAAATGAGAAGAGATGCCAGCACTGAATCTGAAAGGAAGAACCTGAACAAGGAAATTCTTGATCTCACAAAAGCTCTCACTGTTATGAGGAATAATAAGATTGAGTGGCACTCAAGGCTTAAGATGGATGTTTCTCAACTCTGTGACCAAAGAAATGATGAGATTAAACATCAAGCAGATCTTGCTTGGCGAAGAGTAATATAAGAGAAGCGTCAGAAGGCAAAGGCAAGAGCTAGCAAACCGAATACAATCTCAGATCACCATATTCAAAATATTGCAACTGATGCACCTATGTCAAGTGCTCTTCTATAACAGATTCCACCATCCCCTCTTCATGAGGATGATCCCATGCAACAAGCTGAGCCTGTAGTGGTTATCATTCGTCCCTCAGTTTCTCAAGAGTCTGATGTAGTGGATATTGTTTTGAACATGACTAACAAGGGAAATGTCTTACCCAAGCAGCAAGCCCCAGAAGAGAAAATTGATGAAGAGATTGAGGTTGAGAAGGCAGTTGCATCACCACTAAAGGATATGCAAGTTGAGCCCTCGGGGGCCATAGGTTTCACTAGAGGCTTATCTCTTGAAAGAAAACATGCGGTGGGTAAACAAATTACTGTTGAGCAATAGATAGAAAAGCGTAAAGTTATGACTATATCTAAGGCAATGATCATGAATATAGGCATCACGTCTATGACAAGTAGACCGACTCCTGCTCGCATCTACTACTATTACTCCACACATCGACGCTATCCAGCATACATCTAGAGTATTAAGTTCATAAGAACGGAGTAACACCTTAAGTAAGATGACATGATGTAGAGGGATAAGCTCAAGCAATATGATATAAACCCCATCTTTTTATCCTTGATGGCAACAATACAATACGTGCCTCGCTACCCATTCTGTCATTGGGTGAGGACACTGCAAGATTGAACCCAAAACTAAGCACCTCTCCCATTACAAGAAAAACCAATCTAGTTGGCCAAACCGAACCGATAGTTTGAAGAGAAATACAAAGATATGTTAATCATGCATAAAAGAGTTCAGAGAAGACTTGAATAATATTCGTAGATAATCTGATCATAAATCCACAATTCATCGGATCTCAACAATTGCACCACAAAAAAGTGTTACATCGAATAGATCTCCAAGAATATCGAGGAGAACATTGTATTGACGATCAAAGAGAGAGAATAAGCCATCTAGCTACTAGCTATCGACCCATAGGTCTGTGGTAAACTACTCATGCATCATCGGAAGGGCAACAAGGTTGATGTAGAGGCCCTCCGTGATTGAATTGTTGGAAATATGCCCTAGAGGCAATAATAAAAGTATTATTATATTTCTATGTTCATGATAATTGTCTTTTATTCATGCTATAACTGTATTATCCGGAAATCGTAAAACACGTGTGAATACAAAGACCACAATATGTCCCTAGTAAGCCTCTAGTTGACTAGCTCGTTGTGATCAACAGATAGTCATGGTTTCCTGGCTATGGACATTGGATGTCGTTGATGACGGGATCACATCATTAGAAGAATGATGTGATGGACAAGACCCAATCCTAAGCATAGCACAAAGATCGTGTAGTTCGTTTGCTAGAGCTTTGCCAATGTCAAGTATCTCTTCCTTCGACCATGAGAGCGTGTAACTCCTGGATACCGTAGGGGTGCTTTGGGTGTATCAAACGTCACAAGGTAACTGGGTGACTATAAAGGTGCACTACAGGTATCTCCGAAAGTATCTATTGTTTTATGCGGATCGAGACTGGGATTTGTCACTCCGTATGACGGAGAGGTATCTCTGGGCCCACTCGGTAATGCATCATCATAATGAGCTCAAGGTGACCAATGTGTTGGCCACGGGATCATGCATTATGGTACGAGTAAAGTGACTTGCCGGTAACGAGACTGAACAAGGTATTGGGATACCGACGATCGAGTCTCGGGCAAGTAACGTACCGATTGACAAAGGGAATTGTATACAGGGTTTGATCGAATCCTCGACATCGTGGTTCAACCGATGAAATCATCGAGGAGCGTGTGGGAGCCATCATGGGTATCGAGACCCCGCTGTTGGTTATTGCCCGAGAGTGGTCTCGGTCATGTCTGCATGTCTCCCGAGCCCGTAGGGTCTACACACTTAAGGTTCGGTGACGCTAGGGTTGTTAGGAAGACTAGTATGTGACTACCGAATGTTGTTCGGACACCCGGATGAGATCCCGGACGTCACGAGGAGTTCCGGAATGGTCCGGAGGTAAAGTTTTATATATGGGAAGTTGTTAAACGGGCACCGGAAAGTTTCGGGGTTATACCGGTATTGTACCGGGACCACCGGAAGGGTTCCGGGGGTCCACCGGGAGGGGCCACCCTCCCGGGGGGCCACTTGGGCTGTGTGGGGATAGCAGCCAGCCCCTAGTGGGCTTGGCGCGCCCCCCTCCTTGGGCCCATGCGCCTAAGGGTGGGGGGGGGGGGAAACCCTAAAGGGGGCACACCCCCTTTGCTTGGGGGGCAAGCCCCCCACCCCTTGGCCGCCGCCCCCCCCCCCTAGGGTTTTCCCTAGAGGGCCGGCCCCCCTTGCCCTTTCCCCTATATATAGAGGGGTGAGGGGAGGGCTGCAACACACCATAACTCAAGGCGCAACCCCTCCCCTCCCCAACACATCTCCTACTCCGTACGTGCTTGGCGAAGCCCTGTCGAAATACCGCCGCGTCAACTGCACCACGCCATCGTGCTGCCGTTGGAGCTGCCTTCCTCAACCTCTCCTTCCTCCTTGCTGGATCAAGACGGAGGAGACGTCTCCCGTCCCGTACGTGTGTTGAACGCGGAGGTGCTGTCCGTTCAGCACTAGGACATCGGTGATCCGAATCACGTTCGAGTACGACTCCATCATCACCATCTCCTTGGCAAGCTTCCGCTCGTGATCTACAAGTGGTATGTAGATGCAAACTCTCTCCCTTGACTCGTTGCTTAGATGAACTCATAGATGGATCTTGGTGAAACCGTAGGAAAAATTTTAATTTTCTGCAACGTTCCCCAACATGAATCCCCCTCCGGCAGAGTGCCGAAAAAGGCCCAAGATGGGATCTCACAAGAACAGAAGCTTGCGGCGGCATAAAAGTATTTTGGTGGACGCTTCTAATGTTTGGGGTATAGAGAATATATAGAGGTGGAATCAAGGTTGGAGGACACTCGAGGGGCCCACAAGCCCTTAGGGCGCGCTCCCCTGGGTCACGCCCTTGAGGTTTGTGGCCTCCTCGGGACTCTTCTGGCCCTCTCTCAAAGTCACATAGGTGTCTTCTGGTCCAAGAAAAATCATCGTAAATTTTTATTCCGTTTGGACTGGATTTGACATTCCTTTCCTGTAAAAGTCAAAACAAGGAAAAACAGAAACTGACACTGGGCTCTAGGTTAATAGGTTAGTCCCAAAAATAATATAAATAGCATATTAATGCATATAAAACATCCAAAATAGATAATATAATAGCATGGAACAATAAAAAAATTACAGATACATTGGAGATGTATCATGCTCCACTGAAGATGAAAAGGCCCCTTGCTCCACTCAAGCCCATTGATGAAAATGTGCCAACTTCTGATGATATTCGGCACATGGAAATAAGTGATGAAGAAAATCTGAAAAATCCTCAAGAAACATTTCTCTTGTTCCCTGCTGGATTTGGCCCAAATGGTCCTGCGTTCAGTGAGCAGCTTCATCTTTCAAAGCTTGCATTCTTTGGGACAAGCCCCTATGAAGGAGAGAGAACTTCACTATAACCCAGATTTTGGACTGAAGAACAGGCTATGTACTACACCCAGATTTTATTCGAAAAGAATCAGACTTTCAATCACAAGATTCTGAACTTTGCTAAGCTCGAAGAGATAACCTGCTTCCACCATGCCATCGAGCATTTTGAGCATGCATTCCTAAAGGGTTTTTTTCGTCTCAGTCATGGATGGAATCGAGAGGTAATCCATCAATTCTATGCCACTTTGTACATCTCAGGAGAGCTTGGAGATAGCTCAACATGGATCCTAGAATGGATGACCTGAAGGGAAAAGATCAAGTGCTTAGCAGATCAGTTTTTAGCTTTGCTAAATCTTCCTTGGTGTGAGTTTGAAAAAGGTCATGAACATAGGCTGCATTACTAGGAAGTGTCCGAAGAACAACTTCACATGTTGATGGACTCCAGCTTGGTTGGAGATGAATGCGTTGATGTAGATCCCAAGAAGTTGGCCTATGACAACAAAGTGATGTTTCATATCCTATGCAATTCTCTCACGCCAACGAACAACCAAATTCTATCAATGGCATCATGGGAAATGCGCTTTTGGCCATCTCTCGAGGAATCCGGTTCGATGTTCCTGATCTTTTCATTCGCAACTTGACGTGTGCTGCTGATAGCCCCCAGCCACTGAAGCCATATGCTCCATGGATCATGTATGCAATTGAATAGCTCATCAATGAAAAATTCTTCTGGGCTTATGTTCTGAAATTTTACATGCCACCAGTATGTGACACTCTCCATATGGTGAAAGATATTGGAAAAGGGAAGGCACCCATTGATGTTGCTGGTGTTGCGTCTGCATCTGAGACTGGTCTGAAGGCTAAGAAAGCAAAGGTTAGAATCCCGTAATGAAAATCCTTCTCTATATGAAATTTGCATCCGCACTCAGCAAGATCTAGAAAGCCACGTCAAGCTTGATCGAAAAGAAAAGCTAGAGTTGATGGCTGAGCTGAATTTGCTTCATAATTATGTTCGCCAAACTCGTCTGCAAGAGAAGGAAGCAAAGAAGTGCTCCTGGACTCTTCTAAGGCAGCATTGTTCTCGCAAGAAGCTGCCTGCCAAAGGCATCAAGAAGGATTTTATGACTACCTGGATTTACTTGTTGTTCCTCGCATCCGAAGGCAAACTCCTATGCTCCCTCAGCGTTCAGCTTCAACTGACCTGTTGTTTGTCGGACTGGATGATGTAACTGAAGACACAACTAGAACACTCATCTACAAGCCGGATGATCATCGCACCAGTTCCTCCGGAGCCCGTGCTGCTACTCCAGCTTCGGCCTCGACCATTCCTCACTCTGCGGATTCTGTTTCGTCGAGCAGTTTCAATTCTGATTCTGAGGACACTCCGGAAGAGTAGTTCCTCATATGTTTTCTCTTTCCTTTTTGACACTTGTTGACAAAAAAGGGGGAGAAGTACATCGAGTGATAGATGAACGAGGCATTTGCAAGGTGTTTTCATTCGTCATTTGCTTTTAGCAGTCGAACGTTTTGGTTTTCCCTTGAACAATTTGCTTGATGAACTTATCGCACCGCTTGTGGTGTTAAAACCAAAGAGAATGCTATCTCCGGTGCTAAGTTCGAGGAACTTCACCGAAGTTTATCTGCGTTGTAGAGAATAAAGAGATACATATGTTGAAGACATGTAGACGAGAAGATTGATGTGAAGGAATTAACCCCTCGAACGTTTTCTGCTAAAGCGAAGCATTTGGTTCAGTGTTGTCCGAAGAAATTGACTGCATCGAGTGGAAGTCGAAGACAAATTGAAGATGTAGTATTCTTTTCATTGTTCTTCTTTCGTTCATTTGAGTAATAGGACCTCCGTACTAATAAGAGGGGTATAGGTTCTCGAAGCTTAGATCCACTGTGATGCTTAGCCCAAAATGTATGATAGATGCGAGAGAAATCTCTTTATGCTCCGAATGATTACCTGGCAGCGGTAGACGTTGTACTTCATGCTGCAGGAGATATCTTTCGGACTAAGGAGTTAGCATTACTTGCCCCGCAAGTAATGTTACCATTGTGTTCAAGTTTCCGACTGTTGGACTTGTGTCGTTCGGCCATTAGCTGCTCCACATGTCTGATACGTCTCCAATGTATCTATTATTTTTATTGTTCCATGCTGTTATATTATCATTCTTGGATGTTTTACAATCATTTTATACCAGTTTCTGGTACTAACCTATTGACATAGTGCCCAGTGCCAGTTGATGTTTTCTGCATGTTTTTACATCACAGGAAATCAATACCAAACGGAGTCCAAATGCAGCAAAATATTTTTTGGATTTTTTTGTGCCCAAAGACATCCAGTGGGCCAAGAACGCACCTGAGGGGAGCTCCGAGGAGAGCACAACCCACCAGGGCACGCCTCGGTGGGTTGTGCCCTCCTCATTGTAGTCCCCCACTACTTCTTTGCTCTATAAATACCCCAATATTCCAAAAACCCTAGGGGAGTCGACGAAAATCAATTCCAGCCGCCGCAGGGTCCAGGAACACAAGATCCAATCTAGACACCATCTCGAAGGGGTTCATCATGTCCATTGGTGCCTCTCCGATGATGCGTGAGTAGTTCTTTGTAGACCTATGGGTCCGTAGTTAGTAGCTAGATGGCTTCCTCTCTCTCTCTCTTGATTAATAATACAATGGTCTCTTGGAGATCCATATGATGTAAGTCCTTTTGCGGTGTGCTTGTTGGGATCCGATCAATTTTGAGTTTATGATCAGATCTATGTTTTTATCCATGAAAGTTATTTGAGTCTTCTTTGATCTCTTATATGCATGGTTGATTATAGCCTCGTATTTCTTCTCCAATATTTGGGTTTTGTTTGGCCAACTTGATCTATTTATCTTGCAGTGGGAATAGGTGCTTTGTGATTGGTTCGACCTTACGGTGCTTGATCCCAGTGACACAAAGGGAAACGACACGTATGTATCGTTGCTATTAAGGATAACAAGATGGGGTCTATTTCTACATAAATAGATCTTGTCTATATCATGTCATCATTCGTATTGCATTACTCCGTTTTCCCATGAACTTAATTCACTAGATGCATGCTGGATAGCGGTCGAATGTGTGGAGTAATAGTAGTAGATGCAGGCAGGAGTCGGTCTACTAATCTTGGACGTGATGCCTATATAATTGAAGGAAATATGCCCTAGAGGCAATAATAAAGTTATTATTTATTTTCTTATTTCATGATAAATGTTTATTATTCATGCTAGAATTGTATTAACCGGAAACTTAGTACATGTGTGAATACATAGACAAAACATATTGTCCCTAGTATGCCTCTACTTGAACTAGCTCGTTAATCAAAGATGGTTATGTTTCCTAACCATAGACATGTGTTGTCATTTGATGAATGGGATCACATCATTAGGAGAATTATGTGATGGACATGACCCATCCATTAGCTTAGCATTATGATCGTGACAGTTTCATTGCCACTGCTTTCTTCATGACTTATACAAGTTCCTCAGACTATGAGATTATGCAACTCTCGAATACCAGAGGAACACTTTGTGTGCTACCAAATGTCACAACGTAAATGGGTGATTATAAAGGTGCTCTACAGGTGTCTCCGAAGGTGTTTGTTGGGTTGGCATAGATCCAGATTAGGATTTGTCACTCCGTGTTTCAGAGAGGCATCTCTGGGCCCTCTCGGTAATACTCATCACTATAAGCCTTGCAAGCATTGTGACTAATGAGTTAGTTGCGGGATGAAGTATTATAGAACGAGTAAACGGACTTGCCGGTAACGAGATTGAACTAGGTATGATGATACCGATGATCGAATCTCGGGCAAGTAACATGCCGAAGACAAAGGGAACAACATATGTTGTTATGCAGTTTGACCAATTAAGATCTTTGTAGAATATGTAGGAACCAATATGAGTATCCAGGTTCTGCTATTGGTTATTGACTGGAGACGTGTCTCGGTCATGTCTACATAGTTCTCGAACCCGTAGGGTCCGCACGCTTAACATTTAATGATGATTGGTATTATGAGTTTATGTGATTTGATGTACCGAAGGTTGTTCGGAGTCCTGGATGTGATCACGGACATGACTAGGAGTATCGAAATGGTCGAGACATAAAGATTTATATATTGGACGGCTATGTTCGGACACCGGAAGTGTTCCGGAGAAGTTTCGGATAAAACCGGAGTAACGGGGGGGGGGGGGGGGGGTTATTGGGCCTCATGGGCCAAGTGGTGGAAGAGAGGAGGCAGGCCAAGGTGGGGCACGCGCCCCCTAGCCCAAACCAAATTGTACTAGGGGGGCGGTCCCCCCTTTCCTTCTCTCCTTCCCCTCCTTCCTTCCCCTCCTAGTTGAACTAGGAAAGGGGGAACCTACTCCTACTTGGAGTAGGATTCCCCCCTCAGGGCGCGCCCCTTGAGGCCGACCGCCCCCCCTCCTCCACTCCTTTATATATGGGGGAGGGGGACACCCCATAGACACACAAGTTTATCAAGTTGATCATTTAGCCATATGCGATGCCCCCCTCCACAGATTTCCACCTCAGTCATATCATCGTAGTGCTTAGGCGAAGCACTGTGCTGGTAACTTCATCATCACTATCACCATGCCATCATGCTGATGGAACTCTCCCTCGGCCTCAACTAGAGTTTGAGGGACGTCACCGACCTAAACGTGTGCAGATCGTGGAGGTGCCATGCGTTCGGTACTTGATCGGTTGGATTGCGAAGATGTTCGACTACATCAACATCGTTACTTAACGCTTCCGCTTTCGGTCAATGAGGGTACATGGACACACTCTCCCCTCATTGCTATGCATCACCTAGATAAATCTTGCATGATCGTAGTAAAATTTTGAAATTACTGCATTCCCAACAGTGGCATCCGAGCCAGCTCTATGCATATATCTTATATGCACGAGTTGAACACAAAGAGTTGTGGGCGATAATAGTCATACTGCTTACCAGCATGTCATACTTTGATTTGGCGGTATTATTGGATGAAGCGGCCCAGACCGACATTACATTACCACGTTCATGAGACTAGTTCTACCGACATGCTTATGCACATAGGTGGCTGGCGGGTGTCTGTTTCTCCAACTTTAGTTGAATCGAATGTGGCTACGCTCGGTCCTTGTTGATGGTTAAAACAGCACACTTGATGAAAAATCATTGTGGTTTTGATGCGTAGGTAAGAACTGTTCTTGCTAGAAGCCCGTAGCAGCCACGTAAAACTTGCAACAACAAAGTAGAGGACGTCTAACTTGTTTTTGCAGGGCATGTTGTGATGTGATATGGTGAAGACATGATGTGATATAATTTGTTGTATGAGATGATCATGTTTTGTAACAAAGTTATCGACAACTGGCAGGAGCCATATGGTTGTCACTTTATTGTATGCAATGCAATCGCCATGTAATTGTTTTACTTTATCACTAAGCGGTAGTGATAGTCATAGTAATAATAGTTAGCGAGACGACAACGATGCTACGATAGAGATCAAGGTGTCACACCGGTGAGGATGGAGATCATGACAATGCTTCAGTGATGGAGATCATGAGCACAAGATGATGATGGCCATATCATGTCACATATTTTGATTGCATGTGATGTTTATCTTTTATGCATCTTATTTTGCTTAGTATGGTGGTAGCATTATAAGATGATCCCTTACTAAATTTCAAGGCATAAGTGTTCTCCCTGAGTATGCACCATTGCAACAGTTCTTCGTGCTGAGACACCATGTGATGATCGGGTGTGATAAGCTCTCCGTTCACATAAAACAGGTGCAAGCCAGTTTTGCACACGCAGAATACTTGGGTTAAACTTGACGAGCCTAGCATATGCAGATATGGCTTCGGAACACTTGAGACCGAAAGGTCGAGTGTGAATCATATAGTAGATATGATCAACATAGTGATGTTCACCATTGAAAACTACTCCATCTCATGTGATGATCGGACATGGTTTAGTTGATTTGGATCACGTGACCATTTAGATGACTAGAGGGATGTCTATCTAAGTGGGAGTTCTTAAGTAATATGATTAATTGGACTTTAATCTGTTATGAACTTAGTCCTAATAGTATGTTGCAAATTATGTTGTAGATCAATAGCTCACATTATTGCTTCCCTATGTTTTTATTTGTTCCTAGAGAAAACTAAGTTGAAAGATGATAGTAGCAATGATGCAGACTAGGTCCATGATCTGAGGTGTATCCTCATTGTTGCACAAAAGAATTATGTCCTTGATGCACCACTAGGTGACAGACCTATTGCAGGAGCAGATGCAGACATTATGAACATTTGGCTAGCTCAATATGATGACTACTTGATAGTTTAGTGCACCATATTTTACGGCTTAGAACTGGGACTTCAAAACGTTTTCGAAACGTCACGGAGCATATGAGATGTTTCAAGAGCTGAAATTGTTATTTCAGACTCTTGCCCGTGTTAAGAGGTACACGACCTCTGACAAGTACTTTGCCTAAAAGATGGAGGAGAATTGCTCAACTATTGAGCATGTGCTCAGAATGTCTGGGTACTACAATCACTTGAATCAAGTGGGAGTTAATCTTCGAGATAAGATAGTGATTGACAGAGTTCTCTAGTCACCATCACCAAGTTACTGGAACTTCGTGATGAACTATAGTATGCAAGGGATGACAAAAACGATTCCCGAGCTCTTCGTGATGCTGAAACCAATGAAGGTAGAAATCAAGAAAGAGCATCAAGTGTTGATGATTAAACAAGACCACTAGTTTCAAGAAAAGGGCAAAGGGAAAGAAAGGGAATTTCAAGAAGAATGACAAGCAAGTTGTCACTCCCGTGAAGAAACCCAAAGCTAGACTGAAGCCTGAAACTGAGTGATTCTACTACAAAGCAAATGGTCACTGGAAGTGGAACTGCCCCAAATATTTGGCGGATAAGAAGGATGGCAAAGTGAACAAAGGTATATTTGATATACATATTATTGATGTGTACCTTACTAGTGCTCGTAGAAATCCCTGGGTATTTGATACTTGTTCGGTTGCTAAGATTAGTAACTCAAAACAGGAGTTGCAGAATAAATAGATACTAGTTGAGGATGAAGTGACGATGTGTGTTGGAAGTAATTCCAAGATTGATATGATCATCATCGTACACCCCATATACTTTCGGGATTAGTGTTGAACCTAAATAAATGTTATTTGGTGTTTGCGTTGAGCATGAATATGATTAGACAGAGGATAATTGTTATTCTGTTTACATGAATAAAACCTTCTATGGTCATACACCCAATGTTGATGGTTTATAGAATCTCAATCATAGTGATACACATATTCATAATAATGATGCGAAATGATACGAAGTTGATAATGATAGTGCAACATATTTGTGGCACTGCCGTTTGGGTCATATTGGTGTAAATCGCATGAAGAAACTCCATCTGATGGGATTTTGGAATCACTTGATTATGAATCATTTTGATACTTGCGAACCGTGCCTTATGGGCAAGATGACTAAAACTCCATTCTCCGAAACAATGGAACGAGCTAGTGACTTATTGGAAATAATACATATTGATGTATGTGGTCCAATGAGTGTTGATGCTTGTGGCGGGTATCATTATTTTCTGACCTTCACAAATGATTTGAGTAGATATGGGTATATCTACTTAATGAAACACAAGTCTGAAACATTTGAAAAGTTCAAAGAATTTCAGAGTGAAGTGGAAAATCATCATAACAAGAAAATAATGTTTCTACGATCTGATCATCGAGGAGAATATTTGAATTACGAGTTTGGCCTTCATTTAAAACAATGTGGATTAGTTTCACAGCTCACGCCACCTGGAACACCACAGCGTAATGGTGTGTCCGAACGTCGTAACCACACTTTATTGGATATGGTGCGATCTATGATGTCTCTTACCAATTTACCACTATCGCTTTGGGGTTATGCATTAGATATAGCTGCATTCACTTTAAACAGGGCACTATCAAAATCCGTTGAGACGACACCGTATGAACTATGGTTTGACAAGAAACCTAAGTTGTCATTTCTTAAAGTTTGGGGCTGCGATGCTTATGTGAAAAAGCTTCAACCTGATAAGCTCGAACCCAAATCAGAGAAGTGCGTCTTCATAGGATACCCAAAGGAAATTGTTGGGTACACCTTCTATCACAAATCCGAAGGGAAGATATTCGTTGCTAAGAATGGATCCTTTCTAGAGAAGGAGTTTCTCTCGAAAGAAGTGAGTGGGAGGAAAGTAGAGCTTGATGAGGTAATTGTACCTTCTCCCGAATTGGAAAGTAGTTCATCACAGAAATTAGTTCCAGTGATTCCTACACCAATTAGTGAGGAAGCTAATGATGATGATCATGAAACTTCTGATCAAGTTACTACAGAACCTCGTCCAGAGTACGGTCTGCACCAGAGTGGTATGACAATCTTATTCTAGAAGTCATGTTACTAGACCATGATGAACCTATGAACTATGAGGAAGCAATGATGAGCCCAGATTCCGC
The DNA here is from genome assembly GCF_018294505.1 of Triticum aestivum. Lineage (NCBI taxonomy): Eukaryota > Viridiplantae > Streptophyta > Magnoliopsida > Poales > Poaceae > Triticum > Triticum aestivum. The sequence continues at coordinate 172,994,728 of NC_057795.1, forward strand.
AAAATGGCTTGAGGCCATGAAATCTGAGATGGGATCCATGTATGAGAACAAAGTGTGGACTTTGGTGGACTTGCCCGATGATCGGCAAGCCATATTAAATAAATGGATCTTCAAGAGGAAGACGGACACTGATAGTAGTGTTACTATCTACAAAGCTCAACTTGGTCGCAAAAAGGTTTTCGACAAGTTCAAGGTGTTGACTACAATGAGATTTTCTCAACTGTAGCGATGCTTAAATCCGTTCAAATCATGTTAGCAGTTGCCATATTTTATGAAATCTGGTAAATGGATGTCAAAAATGCATTCCTTAAATAGATATTTCTTAAAGAAGAGTTGTATATGATGCAACCAGAAGGTTTTGTCGATCCTAAAGGTACTAACAAGGTGTGCAAGCTCCAGCGATCCATATATGGACTGGTGCAAGCTCCAACGATCCATCTATGGACTGGTGCAAGCATCTGGAGTTGGAATATACAGTTTGATGAGTTGATCAAAGCATATAGTTTTATATAGACTTGCGGTGAAGCTTGTATTTACAAGAAAGTGAATGGGAGCACTACAACCTTTCTGATAAGTATATGTGAATGACATATTTGTTTATCAGAAATGATGTAGAATTTTCTGGAAAGCATAAAGGAATGTTTGAATGAGAGTTTTTCAAATAAAGACCTCGGTGAAGCTGCTTACATATTGGGCATCAAGATCTATAGAGATAGATCAAGACGCTTGATAAGTTTTTTCAATGAGTATGCACCTTGACAAGTTTTTGAAATAGTTCAAAACAGACCAGTCAAAGAAGGAGTTCTTGTCTGTATTACAAGGTGTAAAGTTGAGTAAGACTCAAAGCCCGACCACAGCAGAAGATAGAAAGAGAATGAAAGTCATTCCCTATGCCTCAGTCATAGGTTCTATAAAGTATGCCATGCTATGTACCCGACTAGTTGTGTGCCTTGCTATGAGTTTGGCAAGGGGGTACGATAGTGATCCAGGAGTGGATCATTGTATATCAGTCAAAATTATCCTTAGTGAGGACTAAGGAAATGTTTCTTGGTTATGGGGGTGATAAAGAGTTCATCGTAAAGAGTTACATTGATGCAAGCTTCTACACCGATCCAGATGACTCTAAGTCTCAATCTGGATACATATTGAAAGTGGGAGCAATTAGCTAAAGTAGCTCCATACAGAGCATTGTAGACATAAAATATTTGCAAAATGCATACAGCTCTGAATGTGTCAGACCCATTGACTAAACTTCTCTCACGAGCAAAACATGATCACACCTTAGTACTCTTTGGGTGTTAATCACATAGTGATGTGAACTAGATTATGGACTCTAGTAAGCCCTTCGGGTGTTGATCACATGGCGATGTGAACTATGGGTGTTAATCACATACAGATGTGAACTATTGGTGTTAAATCACATGTCGATGTGAACTAGATTATTGACTCTAGTGAAAGTGGGAGACTGAAGGAAATATGCCCTAGAGGCAATAATAAAGTTATTATTTATTTCCTTATTTCATGATAAATGTTTATTATTCATGCTAGAATTGTATTAACCGAAAACTTAGTACATGTGTGAATACATAGACAAAACATACTATCCCTAGTATGCCTCTACTTGAACTAGCTCGTTAATCAAAGATGGTTATGTTTCCTAACCATAGACATGTGTTGTCATTCGATGAACGAGATCACATCATTAGGAGAATGATGTGATGGACATGACCCATCTGTTAGCTTAGCATTATGATCGTGAAAGTTTCATTGCTACTCCTTTCTTCATGACTTTTACAAGTTCCTCAGACTATGAGATTATGCAACTCTCGAATACCGGAGGAACACTTTGTGTGCTACCAAACATCACAACATAAATGGGTGATTATAAAGGTGCTCTACAGGTGTCCCCGAAGGTGTTTGTTGGGTTGGCATAGGTCGAGATTAGGATTTGTCACTCCGTGTTTCGAAGAGGTATCTCCGGGCCCTCTCGGTAATACTCATCACTATAAGCCTTGCAAGCATTGTGACTAATGAGTTAGTTGCGGGATGAAGTATCACGGAACGAGTAAACAGACTTGCCGGTAACGAGATTGAACTAGGTATGATGATACCAATGATCGAATCTCGGGCAAGTAACATGTCAAAGACAAAGGGAACAACGTATGTTGTTATGCGTTTTGACCGATTAAGATCTTCGTAGAATATGTAGGAACCAATATGAGTATCCAGGTTCCGCTATTGGTTATTGACCGGAGACGTGTCTCTGTCATGTCTACATAGTTCTCGAACCCGTAGGGTCTGCACGCTTAACGTTCCATGACGATTGGTATTATGAGTTTATGTGATTTGATGTACCGAAAGTTGTTCGGAGTCCCGGATGTGATCACGGACATGACTAGGAGTCTCGAAATGGTTGAGACATAAATATTGATATATTGGACAGCTATGTTCGGACACCGGAAGTGTTCCAGAGAAGTTTTGGATAAAATCGGAGTAGCGGGGGGGGGTGGGTTATCGGAACCCCCCAGGGGGTTATTGGGCCTCATGGGCCTCATGGTGGAAGAGAGGAGGCAGGCCAAGGTGGGGCGCCCCCCCCCTAGCCCAAACCAAATTGGACTAGGGGGCGGTCCCCCCTTTCCTTCTCTCCTTCCCCTCCTAGTTGGACTAAGAAAGGGGGAACCTACTCCTACTTGGAGTAGGATCCCCCCTTAGGGCGCACTCCTTGAGGCCGGCCGGCCCCCTCCTCCACTCCTTTATATACGGGGGAGGGGGGCACCCCATAGACACACAAGCTGATCAAGTTGATCTTTTAGCCGTGTGTGGTGCCCCCCTCCATAGACTTCCACCTCAGTCATATCATCGTTGTTCTTAGGCGAAGCCCTGCGCCGGTAACTTCATCATCACCATCACCTCGCTGTCGTGCTGATGGAACTCTCCCTCGGCCTCAGCTGGATCTAGAGTTCGAGGGACGTCACCGAGATGAACGTGTGCAGATCGTGGAGGTGCCATGCGTTCGGTACTTGATCGGTTGGATCGCGAAGACGTTCAACTACATCAGTTGCGTTACTTAACGCTTCCGCTTTAGGTCTACGAGGGTACGTGGACACACTCTCCCCTCGTTGCCATGCATCACCTAGATAGATCTTGCGTGATCGTAGGAAAATTTTGAAATTACTGCATTCCCCAACAATAATGATCATTGCCTAGATATCGTCATGATTATTTGAAGTTCTATCAATTGCCCAACAATAATTGTTTTTCTTACCGTTTGCTATTTTTCTCGATAGAAGCCACTAGTGAAACCTACGACCCCCGGGTCTCTTTTCATCATATTTGCCTTTGCGATCTATTTTCCTTTGCTTTTATTTTCAGATTTATTAAACCAAAAATACAAAAATACCTTGCTGCAATTTATTTGTTCCATGATCTATTTATCCTACCTACCACTTTTATCTCACATTATTTTGCCTATCTTGAGGCACCGTACCTGGAAGGGATTGACAACCCCTTTAACACGTCGGGTTGCAAGTATTTTTTATTTGTGTGCAGGTGATGTTTACGTGGTGTGAGGAGGTTCTCCTACTGGTTCAATAACCTTGGTCTCATCATTGAGGGAAATACCTACCGTCGCTATACTGCATCATCCCTTCCTCTTTGGGGAAATACCGACGTAGTTCTAGCAGACATCAAAAACAATTTCTAGCGCCATTGCGGGGGAGGATCTTCAACATCAACCAGGTTCCTAAGCACAAAACTCATCTCCTCGCAATTTACATTATTTGCCATTTGCCTCTCGTTTTCCTCTCCCCCACTTCACAATATTTTTTTCCATTTTATTCGGCCTCTTTTTCATTCGCCATTTTCTCGTCAGATCTGTTTTTGAGTGCAATCTTGTTGTGAAGCCATCATGACTCAAGACAACACCAAGTTGTGTGATTTCTCAAATACCAACAACAATGATTTTATTAGCACTCCGATTGCTCCTGCCGCCACTAGTGCGGAGTCTTGTGATATTAATACTACTTTGCTAAATCTTTTCATAAAAGATCAACTTGCCGGTATTCCTAATGAGGATGCCGCATCCCATCTTAACACATTCGTGGAATTATGCGGTATGCAAAAGAAAAAAAATATGCAGACAATGATGTTGTGAAGTTGAAATTATGTCCATTTTCTTTGCGGGATCGTGCAAAAATTTGGTTTTCTTCTTTGCCTCACAATAGTATCGATTCTTGGAAATGCAAGGACGCTTTTATTACTAAGTATTTTCCGCCCACAAAAATTATTTCCCTTAGAACCCAGATCATGAATTACAAGCAACTTGAACATGAGCATGTTGCACAATCTTGAAGGAAATATGCCCTAGAGGCAATAATAAAGTTATTACTTATTTCCTCATATCATGATAAATGTTTATTATTCATGCTAGAATTGTATTATAACCAGAAACATAATACATGTGTGAATACATAGACAAACATAGTGTCACTAGTATGCCTCTACTTGACTAGCTCATTGATCAAAGATGGTTGAGTTTCCTAACCATAGATATGAGTTATCATTTGATCAATGTGATCACATCATTAGGAGAATGATGTGATTGACTTGACCCATTCCATTAGCTTATCACTTGATCGTTTAATATCTTGCTATTGCTTTCTTCATGACTTATACATGTTCCAATGACTATGAGATTATGTAACTCCCGCTTACAGGAGGAACACTTTGTGTGCTACCAAACGTCACAACATAACTGGGTGATTATAAAGGTGCTCTACAGGTGTCTCCGAAGGTACTTGTGAGTTGATGTATTTCGAGATTAGGATTTGCCACTCCGATTGTCGGAGAGGTATCTCTGGGCCCTCTCGATAATGCACATTACTATAAGCCTTGCAAGCAATGTGACTAATGACTTAGTTGCAGGATGATGCATTACATAATGAGTAAAGAGACATGCCGGTAACGAGATTGAACTAGGTATTGAGATACCGACGATCGAATCTCGAGCAAGTAACATACCGATGACAAAGGGAACAACGTATGTAGTTATGCGGTTTGACCAATAAATATCTTCGTAGAATATGTGGGAACCAATATGAGCATCCAGGTTCCACTATTGGTTATTGACCGGAGACGTGTCTCGGTCATGTCTACATAGTTCTCGAACCCGTAGGGTCCGCACGCTTAAAGTTTGGTGACGATCGGTATTATGAGTTTTTGTGTTTTGATGTACCTAAGGTAGTTCGGAGTACCGGATATGATCATGGACATGATGAGGAGTCTCGAAATGGTTGAGACGTAAAGATCGATATATTGGATGACTATGTTCGGATACAGGAAGTGTTTCGGGAGGTTTCGGACATTTACCGGAGTACCAGGGGGTTACGGAACCCCCCAGGGAGTATATTGAGCCTAATGGGCCTTGGTGGGAGAAGAGGAGGGGTGGCCAGGGCAGCCACGCGCCCCTCCCCCTCTAGTCCGAATTGGACAAGGGGGGGTGGGGGTGGCGCCCCCCTTCTTTCCTTCTCCTCCTCTCTCCCTTCCTTCCCTTCTCCCACTCCAACAAGGACAGGTGGAGTCCTACTCCTAGTGGGAGTAGGACTCCCCCCTTGGCGCGCCCTACTTGGCCGGCCGCCTCTTCCCCCTTGCTTCTTTATATACGGGGACAGGGGGGCACCTCTAGACACACAAGTTGATCTGTTGATCCCTCCCAGCCGTGTGCGGTGCCCCCCTCCACCATATTCCACCTCGGTAATATTGTAGCGGTGCTTAGGCGAAGCCCTACATTGGTAGCATTATCGACACCGTCATCACGCCGTCGTGCTGAGGAAACTCTCCCGCAAAGCTCTGCCGGAACGGAGTTCGTTGGACGTCATCGAGCTGAACGTGTGCTGAACTTGGAGGTGCCGTACGTTCGGTACTTGGATCGGTCGGATCGTGAAGACGTACGACTACATCAACCGCATTGTGCTAACGCTTCCGCTTTCGGTCGACGAGGGTACGTAGACAACACTCTCCCCTCTCATTGCTATGCATCACCATGATCTTGCATGTGCGTAGGAATTTTTTTGAAATTACTACGTTCCCCAACAGTGGCATCCAAGCCAGGTTTTATGTGTAGCTGTTATATGCACGAGTAGAACACAAGTGAGTTGTGGGCGATGCAAGTCATACTGCTTACCAGCATGTCATACTTTGGTTCAGCGGTATTGTTGGATGAAGCGGCCCGGACCAACATTACGCGTACGCTTACATGAGACTGGTTCTACCGACGTGCTTTGCACATAGGTGGCTGGCGGGTGTCAGTTTCTCCAACTTTAGTTGAACCGAGTGTGGCTACACCCGGTCCTTGAGAAGGTTAAAACAGCACTAACTTGACGAACTATCATTGTGGTTTTGATGCGTAGGTAAGAACGGTTCTTGCTCAGCCCGTAGTAGCCACGTAAAACTGAGGATGTCTAACTTGGTTTTTCCAGGGCATGTTATGATGTGATATGATCAAGACATGATGCTAAATTTTATTGTATGAGATGATCATGTTTTGTAACAAAGTTATTAGCAACTGGCAGGAGCCATATGGTTGTCGATGTATTGTATGCAATGTAATTGCGTTGTAATTGCTTTACTTTATCACTAAGCGGTAGCGATAGTCGTAGAAGCAATAGTTGGCGAGACGACAACGATGCTATGATGGAGATCAAGGTGTCGCGTGGTGACGATGGTGATCATGATGGTGCTTCGGAGATGGAGATCACAAGCACAAGATGATGATGGCCATATCATATCACTTATATTGATTGCATGTGATGTTTGTCTTTTATGCATCATATTTTGCTTTGATTGACGGTAGCATTATAAGATGATCTCTCACTAAATTTCAAGGTAAAAGTGTTCTCCCTGAGTATGCACCATTGCCAAAGTTTGTCGTGCCGAGACACCACGTGATGATCGGGTGTGATAAGCTCTACGTTCATCTACAACGGGTGCAAGCCAGTTTTGCACACGCAGAATACTCAGGTTAAACTTGACGAGCCTAGCATATGCAGATATGGCCTCGAAACACTAAGACCGAAAGGTCGAGCATGAATCATATAGTAGATATGATCAACATAGTGATGTTCACCATTGAAAACTACTCCATTTCACGTGATGATTGGTTATGGTTTAGTTGATTGGGATCACGTGATCACTTAGATGATTAGAGAGATGTCTATCTAAGTGGGAGTTCTTAAGTAATATGATTAATTGAACTTGAATTTATCATGAAGTTAGTACCTGATAGTATTTTGCTTGTCTATGTTGTTGTAGATAGATGGACCATGTTGTTGTTCCGTTGAATTTTAATGCATTCCTTGAGAAGGCAAAGTTGAAAGATGATGGTAGCAATTACACGGACTGAGTCCGTAACTTGAGGATTATCCTCATTGCTGCATAGAAGAATTACATCCTGGAAGCACCGCTAGGTGCCAGGCCTGCTGCAGATGTAACTGACGACGTTAAGAACATCTGGCAGAGCAAAGCTGATGACTACTCGATAGTTCAACGTGCCATGCTTTACGGCTTAGAACCGGGACTTCAACGATGTTTTGAACGTCATGGAGCAGATGAGATGTTCCAGGAGTTGAAGTTAATATTTCAAGCAAATGCCCGGATTGAGAGATATGAAGTCTCCAATAAGTTCTACAACTGTAAGATGGAGGAGAATAGTTCTGTCAGTGAACATATACTCAAAATGTCTAGGTATAACAATCACTTGATTCAACTGGGAGTTAATCTTCTGGATGATAGTTTCATTGACAGAATTCTTCAATCACTGCCACCAAGCTACAAGAGCTTCGTGATGAACTATAATATGCAAGGGATGAACAAGACAATTCCCAAGCTCTTCGCAATGCTAAAGGTTGCGGAGGTAGAAATCAAAAAGGAGCATCAAGTGTTGATGGTCAACAAGACCACCAGTTTCAAGAAAAAAGGTAAAGGGAAGAAGAAGGGGAACTTCAAGAAGAACGGCAAACAAGTTGTTGCTCAAGAGAAGAAACCCAAGTCTGGACCTAAGCCTGAGACTAAGTGCTTCTACTGCAAGCAGATTGGTCACTGGAAGCGAAACTGCCCGAAGTATTTGGCAGATAAGAAGGATGGCAAGGTGAACAAAGGTATATGTGATATACATGTTATTGATGTGTACCTTACCAGAGCTCGCAGTAGCACCAGGGTATTTGATACTGGTTTTGTTGCTAATATTTGCAACTCGAAACAGGGACTACAGATTAAGCGAAGACTGGCTAAGGACGAGGTGATGATGCGCGTGGGAAATGGTTCCAAAGTCGATGTGATCGCCGTCGGCACGCTACCTCTACATCTGCCTTCGGGATTAGTTTTAGACCTAAATAATTGTTATTTGGTGCCAGCGTTGAGCATGAACATTATATCTGGATCTTGTTTGATGCGAGACGGTTATTCATTTAAATCTGAGAATAATGGTTGTTCTATTTATATGAGTAATATCTTTTATGGTCATGCACCCTTGAAGAGTGGTCTATTTTTGTTGAATCTCGATAGTAGTGATACACATATTCATAATGTTGAAGCCAAAAGATGAAGAGTTGATAATGATAGTGCAACTTATTTGTGGCACTGCCGTTTGGGTCATATTGGTGTAAAGAGCATGAAGAAACTCCATACTGATGGACTTTTAGAATCACTTGGTACTTGTGAACCATGCCTCATGGGCAAGATGAATAAAATGTCGTTCTCTGGAACTATGGAGCGAGCAATAGATTTGTTAGAAATCATACATACTGATGTATGTGGTCCAATGAATATTGAGGCTCGCAGCAGGTATCGTTATTTTCTCACCTTCACAGATGATTTGAGCGGATATGGGTATATCTACTTAATGAAACATAAGTCTGAAACATTTGAAAAGTTCAAAGAATTTCAGGGTGGAGTGGAAAATCATCGTAACAAGAAAATAAAGTTTCTATGATCTGATCATGGAGGAGAACATTTGAGTTACGAGTTTGGTCTACATTTGAAACAATGCAGAATAGTTTCGCAACTCACGCCACCCGGAACACCACAACGTAATGGTGTGTCCAAACGTCGTAATCGTACTTTACTAGATATGGTGCGATCTATGATGTCTCTTACTGATTTACCGCTATCATTTTGGGGTTATGCTTTAGAGACGGCTGCATTCACGTTAAATAGGGCACAATCAAAATCCGTTGAGACGATGCCTTATGAACTATGGTTTGGTAAGAAACCAAAGTTGTCGTTTCTTAAAGTTTGGGGCTGCGATGCGTATGTGAAAAAACTTCAGCCTGATAAGCTTGAACCCAAATCGGAGAAATGTGTGTTCATAGGATACCCAAAGGAAATTGTTGGGTACATCTTCTATCACAGATCCGAAGGCAAGACATACGTTGCTAAGAATGGATCCTTTCTAGTGAAGGAGTTTCTGTCAAAAGAAGTGAGTGGGAGGAAAGTAGAACTTGATGAGGTAACTATACCTGCTCCCTTATTGGAAAGTAGTTCATCACAGAAACCAGTTCTTGTGACACCTGCACCAATTAGTGAGGAAGCTAATGATATTGATCATGAAACTTAAGATCAAGTTACTACCAAACCTCGTAGGTCAACCAGAGTAAGATCCGCACCAGAGTGGTACGGTAATCCTGTTCTGGAGGTCATGTTACTTGACCATGGCGAACCTATGAACTATGAGGAAGCGATGATGAGCCCAGATTCCGCAAAATGGCTTGAGGCCATGAAATCTGAGATGGGATCCATGTATGAGAACAAAGTGTGGACTTTGGTTGACTTGCCCGATGATCGGCAAGCCATCGAGAATAAATGGATCTTCAAGAAGAAGACTGACGCTGATTGTAATGTTACTGTCTACAAAGCTTGACTTGTTGCGAAAGGTTTTCGACAAGTTCAAGGGGTTGACTACGATGAGACTTTCTCACCCATAGCGATGCTTAAGTCTGCCCGAATCATGTTAGCAATTGCCGCATTTTATGATTATGAAATTTGGCAAATCAATGTCAAAACTGTATTCCTGAATGGATTTCTGGAAGAAGAGTGGTATATGATGCAACCAGAAGGTTTTGTCGATCCGAAAGGTGCTAACAAAGTGTGCAAGCTCCAGCGATCCATTTATGGACTGGTGCAAGCCTCTCGAAGTTGGAATAAACGCTTTGATAGTGTGATCAAAGCATATGGTTTTATACAGACTTCTGGAGAAGCCTGTATTTACAAGAAAGTGAGTGGGAGCTCTGTAGCATTTCTGATATTATATGTGGATGACATATTGTTGATTGGAAATTATATAGAACTTCTGGATAGCATAAAAGGATACTTGAATAAAAGTTTTTCAATGAAAGACCTCGGTGAAGTTGCTTATATATTGGGCATCAAGATCTATAGAGATAGATCAAGATGCTTAATTGGACTTTCACAAAGTACATACCTTGATAAAGTTTTGAAAAAGTTCAAAATGGATCAAGCAAAGAAAGGGTTCTTGCCTGTAATACAAGGTGTGAAGTTGAGTTAGACTCAATGCCCGAGCACTGTAGAAGATAGAGAGAAAATGAAAGATGTTCCCTATGCTTCAGCCATAGGCTCTATCATGTATGCAATGCTGTGTACCAGACCTGATGTGTGCCTTGCTATTAGTTTAGCAGGGAGGTACCAAAGTAATCCAGGAGTGGATCACTGGACAATGTTCAAGAACATCCTGAAATACCTGAAAAGGACTAAGGATATGTTTCTCGTTTATGGAGGTGACAAAGAGCTAGTCTTAAATGGTTACGTTGATGCAAGCTTTGACACTGATCTGGACGATTCTAAACCGCAAACCGGATACATGTTTATATTGAATGGTGGAGCTGTCAGTTGGTGCAGTTCTAAACAAAGCATCATGTCGGGATCTACGTGTGAAGCGGAGTACATAGATGCTTCGGAAGCACCAAATGAAGGAGTCTGGATGAAGGAGTTCATATCCGATCTAGGTGTCATACCTAGTGCATCGGGTCCAATGAAAATCTTTTGTGACAATACTGGTGCAATTGCCTTGGCAAAGGAATCCAGATTTCACAAGAGAATCAAGCACATCAAGAGACACTTCAATTCCATCCGGGACCAAGTACAGGTGGGAGACATAGAGATTTGCAAGATACATATGGATCTAAATGTTGCAGACCCGTTGACTAAGCCTCTTCCACGAGCAAAACATGATCAGCACCAAGACTCCATGGGTGTTAGAATCATTACTGTGTAATCTAGATTATTGACTCTAGTGCAAGTGGGAGACTGAAGGAAATATGCCCTAGAGGCAATAATAAAGTTATTATTTATTTCCTGATATCATGATAAACGTTTATTATTCATGCTAGCATTGTATTAACCGGAAACATAATACATGTGTGAATACATAGACAAACATAGTGTCACTAGTATGCCTCTACTTGATTAGCTCATTGATCAAAGATGGTTGAGTTTCCTAACCATAGATATGAGTTATCATTTTATCAATGGGATCACATCATTAGGAGAATGATGTGATTGACTTGACCCATTCCGTTAGCTTAGCACTTGATCGTTTAGTATGTTGCTATTGCTTTCTTCATGACTTATACATGTTCCTATGACTATGAGATTATGTAACTCCCGCTTACCGGAGGAACACTTTGTGTGCTACCAAATGTCACAACGTAACTGGGTGATTATAAAGGTGCTCTACAGGTGTCTCCAAAGGTACTTATTGAGTTGACGTATTCCGAGATTAGGATTTGTCACTCCGATTGTCGGAGAGGTATCTCTGGGCCCTGTCGGTATTGCACATTACTATAAGCCTTGCAAGTAATGTGACTAATGACTTAGTTGCGGGATGATGCATTACATAACAAGTAAAGAGACTTGCCGGTAACGAGATTGAAATAGGTATTGAGATACCGATGATCAAATCTCGGGCAAGTAACATACCGTTGACAAAGGGAACAACGTATGTAGTTATGCGGTTTGACCGACAAAGATCTTCGTAGAATATGTGGGAACCAATATGATCATCCAGGTTCCGCTATTGGTTATTGACCGGAGACGTGTCTCGGTCATGTCTACATAGTTCTTGAACCCGTAGGGTCCGCACGCTTAAAGTTTGGTGACGATCGGTATTATGAGTTTTTTTGTTTTGATGTACCGAAGGTAGTTTGGAGTCCCGGATATGATCACGGACATGACGAGGAGTCTTGAAATGGTCGAGACGTAAAGATCGATATATTGGATGACTATGTTCGGATACCGGAAGTGTTTTGGGAGGTTTCAAACATTTACCGGAGTACCGGGGGGTTACCGGAACCCCCCGGGGAGTATATTGGGCCTAATGGGCCTTGGTGGGAGAAGAGGAGGGGCGGTGTAGCGACCAGACCTCAAACAGTCTGATCCCTGTGCATCCGTGTCATCCCTGGATCGGTAATGCTGACACGCACAATACTTGAAGGATTTATAACAGAGTGGCAATCACACACTTATTACATCGAGTGTCTCAAAAGAGAACTTATTACAATAAATATGGCTTAAGGCCATCTAATAACGATAACAGCGGAAGGCTTGGAAGATAAAGTGAGTCCATCAACTCCAACGGCATCACCGAGTGAAAGATCATGACCTAAGGCACCTTACTCGTCGTCTGAAAAGTCTGCAACATGAACGTTGCATCCCGAAACGGGTCAGCACATGGAATATGCTGGAAATGTAACACATAGAGAGTAATGAACAGAATAATGCTATCACTACATGCATATATGGCTGGTGCAAAGCTCTATGGTTACAGTTTTGCATGAAGCCAATTTTTCCCTGCAATAAAGGAATAATTTTTATTTAACTATCATGGTGGTTGTTAAGCATTGAGAAGGTTCCTCCAACTCAATCCCAATTAAGCATCATCATTAAACCCAATCAAATTAAATTAAGTAACATGATGAGATTCATATGATAATCCAAGAACTAGATACTCAAGACGTCCATAACCGGGGACACGGCTAATCATGATTAGTTTGTACACTCCGCAGAGGTTTGCGCACTTCTCCCCACAAGACTCGATCTCCTCCATTGGATTTCTCGCACTACCTGGTGTTTGAGAAACGGATGACCGAGACATAGTCTTTCAGAAGCGTTTGCACCTTACGATGGGTAGACAGTTACACCTACTTTCCCCTACATCTGCTAGTCTACCACTTTAAGAGTTCACACGACTTAATCAACTATGCTAGAGCCCATAGTAGCTTGCTGCTACACACGGAAGTTTCTAGAATGAATAATCTCATGATCCCTTTGAGCCTGGGTGGCGGTCCATAGGAGAATCACATGGTACCCCGGGATTTCCAAAAATACAGGCAACACTGGGTTCCCCAGGTGCCTCAATCCACCTAGATGTGTATTAAAGTTGCCACCTTAAGTAAACCATTAATTAACAATATCACATCTGTCATGGATACACTCACCCAATCCATGTCTACTAGGATAGCATCGCATAGCAATCTAAGCAAACGTAGAAGTAACTCCCAAAGGTTTGATATTAAAACAGGTAATAGGTACTACCTCATCTACTTCCCAAAACCCACATATTAATCAGATCCTAATCATGCAATGGTTTGAGGATTGATCTAATGCAATAAAACCAGGTAGTAAAAAGGTATGATCAAAGTGTTACTTGCCTTGCTGATGATCCGTGAAACCTAGAGACTCGTAGTAGCAAGCTGCGCACTCCGGGTACTCTATCGCAAACAACCAAGCATACAATAAGTACTCAACTAGAAGCATGGGTAAAACTCAAATAAGAGATCCAACCAGAAAGTTCAACTTAAGAACTCCGGTTTGCAAAAAGAATGAAATCAAATGAAGCAACGAAACTCAAACAGCGAAACAAACAAGCTTCGTTTACTAATCTGAACCTAAGTCAAATTTTATAGTAGCAAAAACTTGTTTGAGTTGATTTTAATGGAAAGAGAGTTTCGAGACAAAACTCTAGGCGCTTGAATCGCCTGATTCCGATAAATGAGCGAAAAGATAAACTAAAATGAAAATCGGATCAGGAATCGCGACCAAAAATAATCGCGAAAAATTCGAGAAAAAGAAAAACGGACGAATAGGCTAATGAACGAACATTCGCTGTCTGTGGCTAAACGGTGAAACTAGTTCGTTAAAATGAACAAACGAGCGGGCGCTCACTAAGTAAATAAACCGAAAAAACTAAACCGATCTAAAAAAATAAACCTAGGGTTTTCTAAAAAACTCGAATCAGTTTGCTCTAGAAAACCGGCGGCGGCGGGCGGCTACCTCGGCGGGGCTCGGGCGAGATCCTGCGGGGTCCGGTGGGGCGGCGGGGCTCCTGGGCGACGGTGGCAGGCGGCGGTGGTGAACGGCGGCGCTGGGCGGCGGGGTGGTTCGGGTGGTGGTGGGGGTCGGCGTCGGCGATATTTAAGAGGGTGGGGGGCTGGCTTGGAGGAGGGGGCGCCGAGTCAGGGTTGGCCTCCGGAGGCATGCCCCGTACGGACTCGGCGTCGGCGGCGGGGTGGACTCCCTCCCGCGGGGGAAGGTGGCTGTCGGTGTCAAAACCGGCGGATCTCGGGTAGGGGGTCCCGAACTGTGCGTCTAGGCGGATGGTAACAGGAGACAAGGGACACGATGTTTTACCCAGGTTCGGGCCCTCTTGATGGAGGTAAAACCCTACGTCCTGCTTGATTGATATTGATGATGTGGGTATTACAAGAGTAGATCTACCACGAGATCAAGGAGGCTAAACCCTAGAAGCTAGCCTATGGTATGATTGTTGTTCGTCCTATGGACTAAAACCATCCGGTTTATATAGACACCGGAGAGGGCTAGGGTTACACAGAGTCGGTTACAATGGTAGGAGATCTACATATCCGTATCGCCAAGCTTGCCTTCCACGCCAAGGAAAGTCCCATCCGGACACGGGACGAAGTCTTCAATCTTGTATCTTCATAGTCTTGGAGTCCGGTCGATGATGATAGTTCGGCTATCCGGACACCCCCTAGTCCAGGACTCCCTTAGTAGCCCCTGAACCAGGCTTCAATGACGACAAGTCCGGCACGCATATTGTCTTCGGCATTGCAAGGCGGGTTCCTCCTCCGAATAATTTATAGAAGATTGTGAACACCAGGATAGTGTCCGGCTCTGCAAAATAAATTCCACATACCACCGTAGAGAGAATAATATTTACACAAGTTCAATCTGCTGACGTATTTGGTGGCGTGACGTCACACCACAACCAAGCCTTTACTCGAATCGTTTTTATTATACCATCTCCGCGCGTTTAGCGAAGCGGTTTCCTTTGCACGTCTTGTCGAAGCAGAGATCGTGTTCCCCTTATTCCGGGATTCTCATCAATACGGTCATGGGTAACCCAACCGCGCCCGTTGCCACGTCCCCTCCATCAAAGGTGGGTTCCAAACGGTCACGGGGACGGCTCTTGGTATTCTTCCTCTTTATAATGAGACCAAGGCCCGTTCTTTTTCTTCAATCCTCAATTGAATCCGCCCCTCGCCCCAAGTTCCAACACCCAGGGCTCCAGATTCGGGTACTTTCGACCTTCGACAATGTCCGGCTCCGACTTACGAGGCCGGTGGATGCCCTCCTCCGTCACGGAAGAGGACATGCTAAAGCTAAGAGACGCCAGGTACTTAACCTATGAGATTTCGCATAGGTTGCCTGCCCAAGGGCAAGTTACTCCTACTCCCGAGCCCGGCGAGAGTGTCGTGTTCGTGTCTCACCTCCGTCGGGGTTTAGGCTTCCCGATGGATCCCTTCGTGAGGGGGCTCATGTTTTACTATGGGCCGGAATTCCATGACTTGGCTCCGGAGTCCATCCTCCACATCTCATCATTCATTGTCCTCTGCAAAGCCTTCCTCCGCACTACCCCTCACTTCGTCTTGTGGCTCAAAACCTTCAACGTGGAGCCGAAGATGATTGAGGGGCGTCAGGCAGAGTGCGGCGGGGCGGTTATAAGCAAGAGGGCCGATGCTCCATGGCCCGAGGGCTCTTTTCAGGAGGAGCTCGGCTTGTGGCAACGGGAGTGGTTCTATATCACCGCTCCCAGGGGCAGCAGGCAGAGGCCGCCGCCCGCCTTTCGCTCGGGCCCTCCACAACGGCTGATGTCATGGGTCAACAAAGGGCTTGACTGGGGGCCGTCCAAAGACATACCCCTGTTGCAGGGCCGGATTCGAGACCTCCAAGAAAGGGAGATCAATCTGGTCGTAGTGGCACAGGTTATGCTGATTCGGCGCCTTCTGCGCTGCAAACGTCGCCCCCTCCACCTGTGGGAATTTAATCCGGAGGGACCACAAGCTCTCCAACACTTCATGGGTTTGACACCCGTGGAGATGTACAAACTGTTCTTCGAATCACAAGAGATGCGTCCGGACTTGATCGAGGACGCTGGCCTAAGCTGCAATCGCGCGGATACTCAAGTAAGTAGCCCTGTGTCCGGACACATTGTCCATTTATTTATCATGGGTTTGCCTTTTAACCAGCTATCCCTTGGACAGGAGTGGATAGCGCAAGCAAAATTGATACGGTGTCCGGCCCCCTCCCTGAGACCACGCTGGATCCCGTGTTAATCAAAATGTTTGAGGTTGCACCTTCGGAGGAGGGCGAAGGGGGGCACAGGGAAACTACCACCTCTACCAAGGAGGCTTTCAGTAAGGGGGGAATCGAGAATCCCTCCCTCCAGGGGGAGAAGAGGATCGCTTCCGAAGACCCGGAGGCCAAGGCCTCAAAGCGGGGAAAGAAATCTGCACCAGAAGGTCCTGTGCCGGGAAGAGCCCCGGCCGCACAATCTCCCCAAAGGAATCAGCCCTCTAGCGAGCCGTAAGTAAAAAGGGGGAATTTTGTAATAGGGGACACCCCTACTTTATTTCTAAGGGTAACCGAAGTTTTCACCTTGTAGTTCGGATCTCAGCCCTTCTCAGCAGAGCTCATCTTCGGGGGACCTTCGTCCTGAGATGATCGAGAGCGAAACGCCTCCATCTGCTGCCCCGTCGAGCGGGGCGGACGACCCTGAGGTGTCGTCAAGGAGGGTCTCCCCGAGTCCAGCGGGGCCGGGGAGTTCGGCACCCACTGGAGTACGGCCGGTGGAGCTGCAGGATTTGCTCGAGAGGGCGTCTATCTCAAAAGATCACCGCACATTAATGAGTATGGTGATTGAAAGGATCTCGTCCGCCGAGAGCGGGTTGCATGAGGCCGTCGGAAGTTTGCTGACGGGGTTTGAGGTACGCAAAAAATGACATACCTTTTGACAGTTTGAGTGCGCCCTGTATAGATAGTAGCCCCTAAGACTTGGTATGCTATCAAAAGCGACAGCGTGCCGAGGATCATAATCTCAGTTATAGAATATCGCCTTTCCTATGCAGGTGGCGGAACTTTCGGTGGCCAGCCGGACTGATGGAGTTGCCGAGCTGAAGCGGCAACTCGACGTTGCGGACGCGGACATCGCGCTGGTCAATAAACGACTTGACAAGTCACAAGGTAGGTGGTTTCTCCGCGGTCACCTAGTAAGGGAGCTGATGCCTGTTCCTTACAATTTGTATGCTTGATGCAGATGGTGCCGCTGCTGTGGAAGACCTTCGAGCAGAGCTTGCTCGAGCCAAGGAGCAAGCCAGGAAAAGTGATGCGGCTGCCTCGAAGGCAGCGGAAGAGCTAAAGGCCGAAAAGCCTGCTCACTGCCGAAGCAGGGAGGAGATGGCCGGAATGGCCGTGAAATTAAAAGATGCTACCGACCGCTATGAGGTTCTTGAAAGAGAATGCCGAGCGGAGCAAGAGGACCTAAATAAGGCCACCGCCGAAGCCAAGGATGCCTGTTGTGCGATGCAGGCTATGAAGGAGGAACTGCGTCAGGCCGGAGACATTGCGGCTGGAAAGCCCTTTCTGCTGCGTAGGAAGTTCACGGATCCGAAGTATGCTCAGTTGGGCCAATTGTGGGGTGTGGAGGATCCTTATCTGGATTTGGGAGTGAGTGCGGCAGATGCAGTCGTGCACTTCCGAAGCCAGAAGGATCACGAAATGGAAGAGCTTTTCTGGTCTCAATTCCATAGTCCGGAGCGTCCACTTCCGTTGACTGATCGGTTGGCTGAGTGGGCTGAGCTGAATAGATTGTACGGACTTGCCATGACGGATGTGGTGGCTCATCTGTGGCTAGAGAGGCCCAAGCCAGAGAGTTATTTTGGCTTGTTGCAACAATTCCTTGGGGCGGTGCCGCATATCGAGGTGATGAAGCGGTCTGCATGCATAGAGGGTGCACGGATGGCTCTCGCCCGTGTTAAGACATACTGGGCGGAGATGGATGCCACCGATGTTGCATCCCGGGGTTCAGACAAAAGCCGATTACCCACCGAGCACTATTTTGAGGAAGTCCTGTAGGGCGCTCGTTTAATAGAGTCGCAGTGCTCGAAAGATGTTATGTTCAAATGACATGTATGATTTGTGAGATCATGTTTATAATGTAACGGCTTTTTATACTTGTGCTTTCAAGTATTGAACTATCTCCTGTGCGGCCGTATATGTATGTATAACCTGAAAGATGGTAGTCTTTGGCTTCAGCCCCCACACACATGGTGCGGGGGTGTTTGCAAAAAAAAGCGCTTTTTCACACTTAATCCAACGTCTTGGTCCTTTGAAGGAGGTGATAGCATAGCAAACTAGGCAACTAGACTATAATGCTTTATCACTTTCACTTAGCCATAGGAGCTCGATGGTGGGGCTACTATATAGCCCCTAGAGGCACCGCGCTCTCTGAACTCGGGGCGCGTATGTGCCTGACCGGAAAGTGGTCCTTCGTCAAAGCGGAGGAATTCTAAACATTTTAGTAGTCGATCGAGTGGTTGACCAGCCTCTCGCTATATCATGACAGTTAGTTTTCGGCTTTCTCTACTGAGGTGCTCGCCCGGCCGAACCGGGGCACAATCGCAGTAGTTCTCCTGGTGCCGCGTTAGCCGATGGAGCGGAACGTAAGGCAGCAAAACACAGGAGCCGGGCAAACCCAACATTTGACCAAAGACATGATTCGGAGCTGATGCATATAAGGCCTAACTCGAGACGCCGAGCACTCCCTGAGGTATTCGGTCTTTATGATACCGGGCAGAACAATGCCCTAAGCCCCTAGTGTCCAGGTACGGGCGAGAACTTCTGACACGGCCGATGCCAAAACGCCAGCCTCCTCCTCGGTTATGGTAGGAAACCGGGGGATGTGTATCAACAAGAGACAGTAAGAAAGGTTTACGCAGGGTCTTAATCTAAAAAGAATCCTTGCAACGAGTCCCTGCTGCACGTCTGCGCCTGTGTCTCCGTTGTGTTGTATCCTGGACGGGTGTAGCACGTGCTTCATCTGTGAAAGAGAAGAACTTAGTTTGGAAAAAATATCGTGCAAAAGATGTATTAAAAATAAAGTATGATTTGGAAGATGAATAAAGTTGAGCTTTATTGGCTCTCATTGTTTATACGTGCAGCCCCTTGTAAAGAGGTATGCGGCTGGGAAGCCCCTTGTTTATTTATGCCGGACTCGCCTTACCGTGTCCGAGGTCTGAATGACCTGTTTTTAGGGGCTTTGACCAGCAAGGTCGGATTAGTGTGTGGCTGTCAAGGCAGTCTCATGTTTTCCATGGTCGAGGAACACTCGGAGTTACCCTTTAATGAGATTATGCCGCGTGGACCGGGCATTTTAGGCGTAAGAGACGCGTAATGCGGTATTGCGTTAAAGCGGGCGAAAGCTTCGCGTCCCAGTAGTGCTTGATGGCTACTTTTGAATGGGGCGATATGGAAAATGAGCTTTTCGCGACGGAGGTTGTCGGATGAACCGAACACGACCTCTAGTAGTACAGAGGTTGTACAATTGGCGTAAAGGCCAGGCGTCACTCATTTGAAGGAAGTGCTGCTACGGTGAATTTTGGTAGGGTCTATCCCCATTCTGCGGATGGTGTCCTGGTATAGCAGGTTTATATCGCTGCCGCCATCCATTAGGACTTGTGTGAATTGTAGTCCGTCGATTATGGGATCCAATATCAAAGCAGTTCCTCCCGCGTTTCGAACACTTCTGGAGTAATCCTGATGGTCGAAAGTAATTGGTTTAAACATCCAATTTCGGGACTCTGCTGGGGTGGACCGTGTGGCGCGTGTTTTAGCAGGTGCCGCACTATTTTTCCTTGTTATCACATGAAGTGAGTTCACTGTTTTGACTTCTAGTGGGAAAGTCTTCTGTTTTCCGGCGTGCTGCTTGTGGGGTTCGTCGTCTTCGCTTGGTGTGTCGAGCCCCTTGTGTTCGGCGTTAAGTCGGCCGGACTGCTTGAAGACCAACAATCTCTGTGGGTATGGTTTGCAGGCTTCCCGGGGGTACTATGGATTTGACATATCCTATCCAAGATTTTGTTTAGGTTGGATAGCTCATCACTGTTGTCCTTAAGAGGCAGTGTTTTATTATTCGGCCGAGAGCTTTTGAACCCGGCGTTGACCGCCGTGCTATTTGGGCCTTTTTCCTTATTCCGGCGCTGATCTTTTCTGTGTCGTGATTTTCCATTTCCATCCCTGACCTCGGATGTACTCGGGTCGCTGGTGCTGCATCTTGCCAGCCAGCTATCTTCCCCCGCGCAAAAGCGGGTCATGAGGCTTGTTAGCGCGGCCATTGTTCTTGGTTTTTCCTGGCCGAGGTGTCTCGCGAGCCATTCGTCTTGGACGTTATGCTTAAAGTCTACTAAGGCTTCGGCATCCGGACAGTCGACTATTTGGTTCTTTTTGGTGAGGAACCTGTTCCAGAATTTGCGTGCTGACTCTCCGGGCTATTGAGTTATATGACTTAAATCGTCTGCATCCGGAGGACGGGCATAAGTCCCCTGAAAATTTGCTCGAAACGCATCCTCGAGCTCTTCCCAACTTCCAATGGTATTTTCTGGGAGGCTTTTGAGCCAATGCCAAGCTGGCCCTTTGAGCTTGAGGGGTAGGTATTTTATGGCATGGAGATCGTCTCCTCTGGCCATATGTATGTGTAGGATATAATCCTCAATCCAGACTCCGGGGTCTGTTGTTCCGTCATATGCCTCTATGTTTACGGGTTTGAATCCCGCTGGAAATTCATGATCCAGTACCTCGTCGGTGAAACATAGTGGGTGTGCGGCGCCCCTATATTTAGGTGTGCCGTTGTCTTCAAACACTCGGCGGGTTGTGTTGCTCCCTGGAGTCTTCTTTTTTGGCCCATAGATGGACCTGACCGGACCATCCTTTTTGCAAGGATCCTTATGTGGATCGTGTGCCGGCTTGTGTGCGGCGCCGCTTGCCGCTCTTAGCCTGTCATTTGGTCGTCTATCCGGCCAGGCGGCCTCTTTCTTTTTTGACTGTGGGGGCTCTACGGCCTCCTTATCAAATTCGGGCAACAGCTTGCGCTTCGGGTAGCTCTTTGCCTGGTGGCTATCACCGTATTTATCTGCGGTATTGAGTACTTTGCTCCATCTCATTCTGAATGCGTCCTCCGCTGTTTTGAGCTTCCGCTTTTGCTTCTTCAAACTTCTTGCAGTGGCGATGAGCCTTTTATGAAGGTTCTTATGCTCCGGTGATGTGTCCGGCGTGAGATCGTCTGGACTGTTGTTTTCGCCGGGGATGGGTTTCTTGTCCAATTCATCCTGTTCGGATCGTTGCTTGGTGCGTCGTCCACTGCTTCGCCCTGCTCTAAGGCTGGGTCAGTATGGGTGCCATTGTTATCGAGGCGGGACTTCAAGCGGCACTTGCGTCGCCGTTTTGGTTGTTTGTCGGGAGAGTTGTCCTTCGCCACGTCCCGTTGTTCCTTGTTATCGCTTCCTTTTGGTGTATCCACCATGTATACGTCGTGATTTGAGGTGGCTTTCCAGTGCTCAGTAGGCGCTGGTTCTTGGTTGTCTCCGGCATCGTCGTCCATACCGTCGATGTCTTCAGAGTCGAAGTCTAGCATGTCGGTTAGATCGTCGACAGTGGCTACTAAGTGGGTGGTGGGTGGGCTTTGAATTTCTTTGTCGTCCGCATCCCAACCGTCCTGACCGCAGTCCGACCAGGTCTCTCCTGATAACGAGAGATACTTTAGAAAACTCAGGATGTCGCCGAAAGGTGAGTGTTGAAAGATGTCCGCAGCGGTGAACTCCATGATCGGCGCCCAATCGGATTCGATTGGAGGGGGCGCGGGAGGTTCGGAGTCCGGCGAGGAGTCCGGCACCTCAGAGTCATGAGCTTCACAAGGGATAAGGTCAGTATTCGGCTCCATCGCCGTAGAGGTTGCAGCCCCTGAGGCAGTGTCTAGCCACCCATCCTCGATTTGCGCAGCCGACTCCGAATTGAGGGTCTGAGCGGACTCGTGTGCGGCCTCCAGGGCACTGTCCGGCTGCAGAGCTAAATCATGCCCATCGTGACAGTGCGACGCGCTCGGCTATGGCTCGAATTCATCGAAGATCAAGTCTCCGCAGATGCCAGCCGTGAAGTTCAAACTTCCAAATCTGACCTGACGGCCAGGGGCGTAGCTTTCGATCTGCTCCATATGCCCAAGCGAATTGGCCCGTAGTGCAAAGCCGCCGAATACGAAGATCTGTCCGGGGAGAAAAGTCTCACCCTGGACTGCGTCGTTGTTGACGATCGAAGAAGCCATCGAGCCTATCGGTGACGACACAAAGGAACTCTCAATGAAAGCACCAATGTCGGTGTCAAAACCGGCGGATCTCAGGTAGGGGGTCCCGAACTGTGCGTCTAGGTGGATGGTAACAGGAGACAAGGGACACGATGTTTTACCCAGGTTTGGGCCCTCTTGATGGAGGTAAAACCCTACGTCCTGCTTGATTGATATTGATGATGTGGGTATTACAAGAGTAGATCTACCACGAGATCAAGGAGGCTAAACCCTAGAAGCTAGCCTATGGTATGATTGTTGTTCGTCCTATGGACTAAAACCATCCGGTTTATATAGACACCGGAGAGGGCTAGGGTTACACAGAGTCGGTTACAATGGTAGGAGATCTACATATCCGTATCGCCAAGCTTGCCTTCCACGCCAAGGAAAGTCCCATCCGGACACGGGACGAAGTCTTCAATCTTGTATCTTCATAGTCTTGGAGTCCGGTCGATGATGATAGTTCGGCTATCCGGACACCCCCTAGTCCAGGACTCCCTCAGTGGCGGCGGCGCGGGCTTGGCCCGGCTCGGCTGTGCCTTCAGCTCAGACGGGCGCGCGGGGATTTTTTTTAAAATAAATCCACCGAAACTTAAATAAATCCTAGAAAAATAAATAAAAAACTAAAAATGCCAAAACAAATTTTCACCGTCTAAATAAAATATTTAGAACAGGATGAACATTTTCTTGGCCCTAAAATGCAATTTTGAAAACATGCAATTTTTCTAATTCAAATAAAATTGCAATAAAACCAAATAAAATAAATAAATTGATTTTAATATTTTCCTTTAATATTTCATTTATTTTGGAGAAGTCATTTTATCTCCTCTTATATATTTTTGTTTTTGAATTATTAGGAAGAAAAACAATCAAAACCAATTGATCCCCTTTTTAAAATTTGAGAAAAGCTTAAATATGAAAATAACAAAATCCCCAACTCTCTCCATAGGTCCTTGAGTTGTGTAGAATTTCTAGGATCAAGCCAAAATGCAATAAAATATGATATGCAATGATGATATAATGTATAACATTCCAAATTGAAAATTTGGGATGTTACAGGCGGCCAGGGCAGCCGCGCGCCCCCTCCCCCTCTAGTCCGAATTGGACAAGGAGGGGGGTGGCGCCCCCCTTCTTTCCTTCTCCTCCTCTCTCCCTTCCTTCCCTTCTCCTACTCCAACAAGGAAAGGTGGAGTCCTACTCCCGGTGGGAGTAGGACTCCCCCCCTTGGCGCGCCCTCCTTGGACGACCGCCTCTCCCCCCTGCTCCTTTATATACAGGGGCAGGGGGCACCTCTAGACACACAAGTTGATCTGTTGATCTCTCCCAGCCGTGTGCGGTGCCCCCTCCACCATATTCCACCTCGGTAATATCATAGTGGTGCTTAGACGAAGCCCTGCGTCGGTAGCATCATCGACACCGTCATCACGCTGTCGTGCTGATGAAACTCTCTAGCAAAGCTCTGCTGGATCGGAGTTCATGGGACGTCATCAAGCTGAACATGTGCTGAACTCGAAGGTGTCGTACGTTCGGTACTTGGATCGGTCGGATCGTGAAGACGTACAACTACATCAACCGCGTTGTGCTAATGCTTCCCCTTTCGGTCTACGAGGGTACATAGACAACACTCTCCCCTCTCATTGCTATGCATCACCATGATCTTGCATGTGTGTAGGATTTTTTTTTGAAATTACTATGTTCCCCAACAAATCTTGGGAAAGGATGAAATTGATGCTAAGGAATTGCCCAACTCATGGGTTAAATCTTTGGATGATCATACAAAATTTTATGCGGGATTGAATTTTGTTTCTCGTAATCTTTTGGATTCTGCCGTGGGGGGTACTTTTACGGAAATTACCTTGGGTGAAGCTACTAAATTGTTAGATAATATTATGGCCAATTACTCACAATGGCATACCGAAAGAGCTCGTACTAGTAAGAAAGTCAATTAGGTAGAAGAAATAAATTCTTTGAGTGAAAAAGTTGATGCTCTTATGAAGTTTGTTGCTAATAAAAGTGCTCCTATTGATTTTAATGATGTTCCTTTGTCTACTTTGATTGAGCAAAATAGTGATGCCATAGATATGAATTTTATTTCGTGTAACAATTTCAATAACAATGCTTATAGAGGTAATTTTAATCCTAGGCCTTTTCATGGTAATTCCTCTAATAGTTATGGTAATTCCTATGGTAATCCTACTTATAATAATAATATAAACACCTCTGATCTTGAGAACAATATGAAGGAACTTATCAATACTCAAAAAGCTTTCAATACTTTGATAGAAGAAAAGTTGAATAAGGTTGATGATTTTTCTAGAAGTATTGATAGAATTTCTCACGATGTAGAAACTCTCAAGATGAAAAATTTTGTGCCTAAAGTTGAAGAATCAATTAAAGCTCTTTATGTTTCTATGGATGAAAGTAAGAAAAGAACCGCTATGCTTAGAGCTAAAAGAGAATTTTTAGAAAGAGCGTTTTCTAGTGATTACTTTCATAAAAGTGATGAAGATCTTAAAATGATTCGTGTTTCTTCTATTGATTCTTTGTTTAGTAAAACTAAGCTTGATGAAAAAGGGACTGGAGAAGAGTCAACTTTAGTTAGAAGGCGTCCCTATGATTCGGAGGGTGAAAATTTGTTGAAAAATCAATAGAAATGGGTTTGAAGAGGTCAAGACTTTAAATAGTGATGTGCCCATTATTTTGGATTACAAAGACTTTAATTATGATAGTTTCTCTTTGGTTGATCGTATTTCTTTGTTGCAATCCATGATAAATTCACCCCATGCTTATGAACAAAATAAAGCTTTTAGTAAACATATTGTTGATGCTATGATGAAGGCTTTTGAAGAAAAGTTGGAATTAGAAGTCTCAATTCCTCGAAAATTGCATGACGAGTGGGAACCTACTATCAAAGTCAAGATTAAAAATTATTAGTGTTTTGCTTTATGTGACTTGGGTGCTAGTGTTTCTACAATTCCGAAATCTTTATGTGATGTGCTTGGTCTTACCAATATTGAAGAATGCTCTTTAAATTTGCACTTGGCGGACTCTACTATTAAAAAGCCTATGGGAAGAATTAATGATGTTCTTATTCTTGCAACTAGGAATTATGTGCCCATAGATTTTATTGTTCTTGATATTGATTGCAATCCGTCTTGTCCAATTATACTTGGTAGACCGTTTTTACATACTATTGGTGCCGTGATTGATATGAAAGAAGGCAATATTAAATTTCAATTTCCACTAAGGAAGGGAATGGAACACTTCCCTAGAACAAGAATTGGGCCACCATATGAGTCAATCATGAGGGCATCATACGGATCTAGAACTAATGATGACAAAACTTAGATCCTACACGTTATGCTTAGCTAGGGGCGTAAAACGATAGCGCTCGTTGGGAGGCAACACAACTTGTATCTTTTTGCTTTTTGGTTTTATTGCTATTTCCAATAAAATAAACAATTATACCTATGGTTAGATGTGTTTTCATGGTTTAAATTAGTGCTTGCACCAAGCAAGGCCTTTGGGATGATATGGGTGAACGTTCATTTGATCTTGCTGAAAAACAAAAACTTTTGCGCTCACGACATTATTTTTCGTTTTTAAGAGAAGAGTGATTTTGAGTTGATTACTTTTGCAGAAGATTAATAAACAAATTTCTCACATCGTCCTAATTGTTTCAGAATTTTTGGAGTTACAGAAGTATTCGAAGTAGTCAAATTGCTATAGACTGTTCTGTTTTTGACATATTCAGTTTTCTTTGCATTGTGTGCTTGTTTTAATGATTCTATAGTTTTCTTTGATGAGTTTTTGCCGTAGAAAAGTTGGAATACAGTAGATATAATGCAAAAATAAAATATGAATAGGTTTTCAACAATACTTATAGTAGTGGTTTGCATTCTTATACTAATGAATCTCACGAAGGTTTTGTTGAGTTTTGTGTGATTGAAGTTTTCAAGTTTTAGGTGATCTTACGATGGATGAAGGAATAAGGATTAGCAAAAGACTAAGCCTGGGGATGCCCAAGGCACCCCAATATAATATTGAAAGAAGTAGCAAGAAACTAAGCTTGGGGATGCCCCCGAGTGGCATCCCCTCTTTCTTCTAACAACCATCGGTATTTTACTTGAAACTATATTTTTATGCATCACATATTATGAGTTTTGCTTGGAGCATCTTGTATGATATGAGTCTTTTATTGTTTTGCTTTGTGTTTTAAGTCTTGAATCCTTGCTGAACACACCTTTTTGAGAGAGCAAAAAAATTATGCTATGCTTGCTCCTATGCTTCACTTAAAAATTTTAGAGCCTTGGATTTGCTCTAGTACTTCACTTATATCTTTTTGAGCACGGTGTGCTTTGTTATTTTTGAGGAAATGCTCTCATGCTTCACTTAGATTTATTTGGTTACTAATTTTTTAAAGAAATTCTCTCTTGCTTCACTTAGATTATTTTGAGAGAAAGAAAAATTGTGCTCATGTTCTTCACTTATATTTGTTTGAGCTTATTAAAAGCAACATATGAAAATAGTCCCAAAGTGATAGATATCCAAGGAGGATATAATAAAAACTTTCATGAAGATCATTGGACAAAATAAACATGATTCTTAGTAATGGTTTTGAGATATGATGATATGATATGTGAGTGATGTTGATGAGTAATTGTGCTTTAGTAAGAATATTTATGTTAAGGTTTGTGATTCCCTATGCAAGCATGAAAGTCAATAGTTATGCAATGAAATTTATATCCTACTTGTGGTGCATTATTCGGTGTTACTTATGCTTAATGCTTGGGTACGAGATTTTTTGCTTTTTGGTTGGTCGCTTCTCAATCTTTTTGCTAGCCTTCATTTTGCACTAAGTATGATCACTACTTGTGCATCCAAAACCCTTTAAACCAGTTTTTCCATATGAGTCCACTATATACCTGGCCATTCCTCGGCCCGGGCCAGGCTTCCGGCCGGGCCTAGCCAAGCCCGACGCAAAAAACCCATGCCCGGGCCCGGCCCGGGCCCGACCCAAACACGTAAAAGCCGTCGGGCTTCGGGCAGGCCCGGCCCAACCTTCAGAAAAATGCAAAAATGATGGGCCCGGGCCCGGCCCGTCCTTCAGGCTCAAAATCTAGGCCCGAGCCCGACCCAGGGACAGCGTCGGGTTGGGCCGGGTCGGGCCGGGCTGCCCATGGCCAGGACTAGTCCACTATATCTACCTATATGCGATATTTCCATGCCGTTCTAAGCAAATTTGCATGTGCCATTTCTAATTTTCAAAATAAATTTCTCTTTTGTGTGCTCTACCGTTCGCGAGGCGGTGAGGGGTGGCCAATATTTTCCATGCTACATGTGTTATTCTCACGATGAGTGTTATGCATTTGTAATTGCATGAGAGTACGACAAAGGTATTAGGGATGCCCAGTCCCGAAATGAAAAATGAATTTACTTTATGTTGTCAAATAATACATTCCTTGGAAAGTGTTGGTATGGAGGGCACCCGTGGATACGGACAAGCCATGGAAAGTGAAAGTAATGGTGGAAAAAGGAATAAACTTTATTTTCTGTTTGGGAACCGCCCATTATGTATCTAGCATGGAAAGTGTTGGGAGATCTAAGCCGTTTTTGTTGGTGGGAAAAGTATGCCTCCCAAAACGTTTTTATCTCTCAATTTTCGCTTTGAGCTCTGGCACCTCTACAAATCCCTACTTTCCTCTGCGAAGGGCCTTTCTTTTACTTATGCATTTTTATTTTGAATTTGAGTCTCCATGTTCTCTTATAAAGAACCAACTAAGGGGCACTATGATCATATTTGAGCATTGGGTGTAGCTAATATTCGAGTGTGTTTCATGAATGGATCAATGATTGAGCATAATGGGCTTGGGATAACTTGCTTTAGTGTTGATATTTTGAAAGACAAGGTTTCTTGTTGGTATGCTTGAGTATTAAAGTCTTTATGTCAAAACTAGACTATTGCATTGAATCATATAAAAGTCCAAATGTCCATTCTATAAAGAAAAGAAATGTGATGAACATATTATATAGCATTACACATCGAAAATTCTGTTTTTATCATTTACCTACTCGAGGACGAGCAGGAATTAAGAATGGGGATGTTGATATGTCTCCAACCTATCTATAATATTTGCTTGTTCCATGTTGTTATCTTATCATTCTTGGATGTTTTACAAGCATTTTATATCATTTTTTGGTACTAAACTTTTGATGTAGTGCTCAGTGCCAGTTGTTGTTTTCTGCATGTTTTATACATCGCAGGAAATCAATACCAAATGGATTCCAAACGCAGCAAAACTTTTTGTGGATTTTTTGGGCCAGAAGACAGCCAGTGGGCCAGGAACGCACCTAAGGGGAGCTCCAAGGGGAGCACAACCCACAAGGGCGCGCTTGGGGGCCCAGGAGCACCCCAGTGGGTTGTCCCCTCCTTGTTGGCCTCCTGCACCGCCTCTTTGCTCTATAAATACCCCAATATTCCAGAAACCCTAGGGGAGTCGACGAAAATCAATTCCAGCCGCCACCGAGTACAGAAACACCACATCCAATCTAGACACTGGTACGTCCATTTTGAATCATGCTTTTATATCAATATTTATTGCATTATGGGCTGTTATTACACATTATATTTCAATACTTATGGCTATTCTCTCTTATTTTACAAGGTTTACCATGAAGAGGGGAATGCCGGCAGCTGGAATTCTGGCTGGAAAATGAGCAAACGTTGGAAACCTATTATGCACAACTCCAAA
The DNA here is from genome assembly GCF_018294505.1 of Triticum aestivum. Taxonomy (NCBI): domain Eukaryota; kingdom Viridiplantae; phylum Streptophyta; class Magnoliopsida; order Poales; family Poaceae; genus Triticum; species Triticum aestivum. Next base: position 173,024,173 of record NC_057795.1, read on the forward strand.
AGTCCTGAAACTCCACGAAACCACCTTTTGGATTTATTAAGAATTTATGAGCAAAAGAAATAGGCCAGGGGGCCCACACCCTGTCTAGGAGACAGGGGGGCGCGCCCCCTATCTCTTGGGCCCCCTGGTGGGCCTCCGGCGACCATCTTCTGCTATATGAAGGGTTTTGACCTGGAAAAATTCGTGGGCAAGCTTACGGGACGAAACCATGAGTAGTTACTTTAGTTCCTATGGACATGGGTGAAGTCTTGCTATTAGTAGTCATGTGAATTTGGTATTCGTTCGATATTTTGATGAGATGTATGTTGTCTCTCCTCTAGTGGTGTTATGTGAACGTCGACTACATGACACTTCACCATTATTTGGGCCTAGAGGAAGGCATAGGGAAGTAATAAGTAGATGATGGGTTGCTAGAGTGACAGAAGCTTAAACCCTAGTTTATGCGTTGCTTCGTCAGGGGTTCATATGGACCCATATGTTTAATGATGTGGTTAGGTTTACCTTAATACTCCTTTTTGTAGTTGCGGACGCTTGCAATAGGGCTTAATCATAAGTGGGATGCTTGTCCAAGTTAGGGCAGTGCCCAAGTGTCGGTCCACCCACATATCAAATTATCAAAGTACCGAACGCGAATCTTATGAACTTGATGAAACTAGCTTGACGATAATTCCCAATGTGTCCTCGGGAGCTTCTTCCTTATTATTAGAATTTGTCCAGGCTTATTCTTTGCTACATAAAGGATTGGGCCACCTTGCTGCACCTTATTTACTTTGTTTACTTGTTACTCGTTACTATTTATCTTATCACAAAACTATCTATCACCTACTATTTCAGTGCTTGCAGAGAAAACCTTACTGAAAACCGCTTAGCATTTCCTTCTGCTCCTCGTTGGGTTCGACACTCTTACTTATCGAAAGGACTACGATAGATCCCCTACACTTGTGGGTCATCAGACACCATCCTAGAGGGGTTCATCATGTCCATTGGTGCCTCTCCGATGATGCATGAGTAGTTCTTTGTAGACCTACGGGTCCGTAGTTAGTAGCTAGATGGCTTCCTCTCTCTCTCTCTCTCTCTCTCTCTCTCTCTCTCTCTCTCTCTCTCTTGATTATCAATACAATGGTCTCTTGGAGATCCATATGATGTAAGTCTTTTTGTGGTGTGTTTGTTAGGATCCGATGAATTTTGAGTTTATGATCAGATCTATGTTTTTATCCATGAAAGTTATTTGAGTCCTCTTTGATCTCTTATATGCATGATTGATTATAGCCTCAGATTTCTTCTCTGATATTTGGGTTTTCTTTGGCCAACTTTATCTATTTATCTTGCATTGGGAATAGGTGCTTTGTGATGGGTTCTATCTTACGGTGCTTGATCCCAGTGATAGAAAGGGAAACGACACGTATGTATCGTTGCTATTAAGGATAACAAGATGGGGTCTATTTCTACATAAATAGATCTTGTCTACATCATGTCATCGTTCTTATTGCATTACTCTGTTTTTCAATGAACTTAATACACTAGATGCATGCTGGATAGCGGTTGATGTGTGGAGTAATAGTAGTAGATGCGGGAAGGATTCGGTCTACTAATCTTGGACTTGATGCCTATATAATGATCATTTCCTGGATATCATCATGATTATTTGAAGTTCTATCAATTGCCCAACAGTAAATGTTTTCCCACCATTTGCTATTTTTCACGAGAGAAGCCACTAGTGAAACCTACGGCCCCCGGGTCTCTTTTCATCATATTTGCCTTTGTGATCTATTTTCCTTTGCTTTTATTTTCAGATCTATTAAAGCAAAAATACCTTGCTGCAATTTATTTGTTCCGTGATCTATTTATCCTATTTACCACTTTTATCTCACGTTTTTTTGCCTATCTTGAGGCGTCGTACCCGGAAGGGACTGACAACCCCTTTAACACGTCGGGTTGCGAGTATTTGTTATTTGTGTACAGGTGCTGTTTACATGGTGTGAGGAGGTTCTCCTATTGGGTCGATAACTTTGGTCTCATCACTGAGGGAAATACCTACCGTCGCTATGCTACATCATTCCTTCCTCTTTGTGGAAATACCAACGTAGTTTTAGCAGACATCAATGTCCAATTTGGTCATTTCCCATCAGGGAAGGCTGTGGCTATAAATAGCCACCCCACTCCAACATTGTCTGTTGGCTGCTCCGCTTGATATTTCTGAGAAGAATGATTTGAGCAACCCCTCTCCGAGTGATTTGAGTTCCAGATCCAGCGGAAAAAAAATCAAGAGCCCAAACTTAGACGGTGGTTTAGCATCACAGTATTTCTGAGTTAGAGTTCTTGTACCTATTACTCTTGAGAGCTGTGCACTCTCTAGATGGATAGGTTTCTGCTCGAGTTTTGAAGATTTGTTTTCTTCACCGATCTAGATCTTTTGTAACCAAGTGTGATTGTGGTTCACGAAGGTCGACCAAAGGTTTGGAGATCGCCGACAAGTATCTACCATGAGTGAAATCACTAAAGTCTGATCAACTTCGAGTTGAAGGAGAATATGGTGAAGAGAGTTTATCTTCCGTTTTAAGTCACAACCCCTCCAACCAGACGTAGCCCTTTGGCAGAAGGGTGAAATGGTCTACCAAATCTCGCTGTCACCATCGAGCACCACTGGTTCAATTTACTTCACTGCATTACCTTCGGCAGTCTTCATATGTGCTCTGTGACGATAGTTATCTGATCTGTTATATTCTGTTGCATATCTTTCGACTCCATAATTGCTATGACGGTTATCATTCGTTGCTTAGTCTGTTGCACCCTCATCATTTTGTCTTGCATTCTTAGTCCTAGTTATTTTCTGTGTTGTGATCATTTCCCTCATATAGTTATTCTTCGTAGTTGTCCTTCGCAGTCTTATTCGAGTAGTCTGCCATGATATTGTATCTGTTGGCATATTGCATTACCATCATTATCATCAAGCCGGTTATATCATATGCTCGAACCATTATTGCATCCTACATCGATGGTTTTCGTCCTAAATAGTATGCGTGATTGATTTCATATCTACCGAACCTTATTTCCCCTGCAGTGCTTGGGATCAGTTCAAAACATTCAAAAGAATTTTTGAATCTCCCATTCACCCTCCCTCTGGTCGATATACTCTCGGTCCTAACAAAATGAAATACGATACAACTTTGAATAAACTGCAACTGAAAATGCAAATTAGTGAATGTGAAAATTTTATACATATGCTTTTGGAAACATCACCATTCCTATACAAGAAGTGATTTGAATTAAATTCGTCACATTTTAACATTCTATCTTCTCAACCAAACACCAAGATGGAACCATTCCATTCCATCTCATTATCTCTACCGAACACAAGAACAGAACCATTCAATTCAAGTGGAATGTAACCATTACATTCCATCCCACTTGGTTCCTCAACCAAACACACTCTAAGTGATCTTGGTCCCTTTCTTTACAATATCAAAACCTTACTAAATCATAGTTGCAGTAATAACCTTCCAGCTGATTAGTAAATCCCTGCTCAAAAACGTCCAACGCCAAAAGATAGTGGCACATTAGAAATCATAGTACTATTGACTATCGAATTAAATCTAGGTTATGGGAACTCGCCATGTAGGTTACGTGTCCTTGGCGATTTGAAATAAGAGTAAACTGATGGAAATAAGAGAGGTGTTAGTGTCATGGATTGGGAGGAGAAGAAAAAGAGGAAAAGGAATCGACCGATTAATGAAATATCAGAGAGACGACATCAATTTATTATAGATGATAGTGGAAGGGAGATGAAATGAGAGGTGAAGCCAGAGAGCTAGGGAGGCGGGCCGAACCAGAGGTTGTGCCCGAGGAGAGCCCTCACAGTGGGATGGGATCACAGTCGTGGCATGCAACTCTACAATAAGTTTAGGGATGATAAGCTAGCTTAGGGGGGAGAATTGGATTGAAATACAGTCATGATAAACAACTTTAGGGATGATATTAGAAAACTTGACAGTCAATATAGCCAACAAAATTGCTTCATGTGGCACCAAAATTCACCCATCGCAGCGATGGGTTGCTCGCAAAAATATGTTAATCGAAAGCAACTTTTGTTTTGAAACGTGGTCCCTTAGGGCCATATTCGTTAAAAAGGTAGAAGAGAGTTGCTCGATTAATTAACGAGAACCAGGGAGAAAACCGTTACAACATGCCCTTAACAAGGAACCATCAACACAAGCCAACCTCAGGGCCACGCACCAGGCAAGCCGCTGGATCCGTTACCCGAGCAACCCGTAGCCAACACCCTATAACCAAAACCGAAGCCGATGCTCCGGCATCCATGCCGACCCAAGCCCGCACACCAGGAGAGCCACTTGTTGTACCGTGCAAGCAGCCAGAGTCGTCAACCAACAACTATCTCTAGAGCCGCCGCTCTGATGTACGGACGGAAACACCAAACACGGACCCCTGATACGTCTCCAATGTATCTATAATTTTTTATTGTTCCATGCTATTATATTATCATCTTGGATGTTTTATATTCATTTTATAGCAACTTTATGTCATTTTTTTGGACTAACCTATTGACATAGTGCCTAGTGCCAGTTGTTGTTTTTTGCTTGTTTTTTACTTTGTAGAATATCAATATCAAACAAATTCCAAATGCAGCGAAACTTTTTGGAGTTTTTTTCAGGACAGAAGACACCCAGGGGCCCAATGAAGTGCACAAGAGGAAGCCCGTGGGGCCCACTAGGCACCAGGGCGCGCCAGAGGCCCCTGGCACACCCTGGTGGGTGGTGGGGCCCATGGGTGGCTCCTCCACCGCCTCTCAGCTCTATAAATACTCTAATATTGCAGAAGCCCTAGGTGGTCGACGAAACACAATTCCAACTGCCGCAAGTTCCAAAACCACGAGATCCAATCTAGAGGCCTTTTCCGGCACTTTGCTGGAGGGGTAAACAACCATGGAGGGGTTCTTCAATCACCCTTGCCCCTCCGATGATGCGTGAGTAGTTTACCATAGACCTATGGGTCCGTAGGCAGTAGCTAGATGGATTATTCTCTCTTTTTGATCTTCAATACAATGTTCTCCTCGATGTTCTTGGAGAACTCTTTGATGTAACTCTTTTTTGCGGTGTGTTTGTTGGGATCCGATGAATTGTGAGTTTATGGTCAGATCTATCTATGAATATTATTTGAGTCTTCGTTGAACTCTTATATGCATGACTATTATAGCCTCATATTTCTTTTCCGAAACTTTGGTCTGGTTTGGCCAACTAGATTGATTTTTCTTGCCATGGGAAGAGGTGCTTTGTGATGGGTTCAATCTTGTGGTGCTCAATCTCAGTGATAGAAGGAGACATGACACACATGTATCGTTGCCATTAAGGATAAAAATATGGGGTCTATTCCTACATGAATAGATCTTGTCTACATCATGTCATCGTTCTTATTGCATTACTCTGCTTCTTCATGAAATTAATACACTAGATGCATGCTGGATAGCGATCGATGTGTGGAGTAATAGTAGTAGATGGAGAATCGTTTTGGTCTACTAATCTTGGACGTGATGCCTATATACATGATCATTGCCTTGGATATCGTCATAATTATTTGCTTTTCTATCAATTGCACAACAGTAATTTGTTTACCCACAGTATGCTATTTTCTCGAGAGAAGCCTCTAGTGAAATCTACGGGCCCCAGGTCTATTTCCTATCATACTATTTTCAGATCTATTAATCCAAAAATCCAAAAATACGTTGCTACACTTTTTATTTACTTATTTTATTTGTGTTTTTGATAGATCTATTCAACCAATCTCATACAATTTTATCTATCTCAATACCGAGGATGGATTGACAACCCCTCTTACGCGTTGGGTTGTAAGTTTTTGCTATTTGTGTGAAGGTACCGCTTACATAGTTTGGGTGGATCCTCCTACTGGATTGATAACCTTGGTTTCATAACTGTACTGCATCATCCTCTCCTCTTCGAGGAAATACCAACACAGATACAAGCAATCAACCCCGAGGCCACGCACTGATATGTCTCTGTCATATATAATTTTTCCAAACATTTTTTCTCTTGTTTTGGACTCTAATTTGCATGATTTGAATGAAACTAACCCGAACTGACACAGTTTTCAACAGAATTGCCATGCTGTTGTTTTTGTGCAGAAATCAAAATTATCGGATTGTCCTGAAATTTACGGAGAATTTTTATGGAAAGTATAAAAAATACTGGTGGAAAAATATACCAGAGGGGGCCACCCAGGAGCCACAAGATCAGGGGAGCCCTACGAGCTTGTGGGACCCCTAGACCTCCGACAACCCTAAATCTGACTCCATATATTCCTATTTGCCAAGAAAAAAGTCAGAGAGAAGGATTCATCATGTTTTATGAAACAGAGCCGTCGCCACCTCATGTTCTTCACCGGGAGGGCTGATCTAGAGTCCGTTTGGGGCTCCGGAGTGGGGGATCCGATGTTGTCATCATCATCAACCTTCCGCCATCCCAAATTTCATGATGCTCACCACCGGGAGTGAGTAATTCCTTCGTAGGATTGTTGGACAGTGATGGGTCGAATGAGATTTATCATGTAATTGGGTTAGTTTTGTTAGGGCTTGATCCCTAGCTAGTATCCACTATGTTCTGAGATTGATGTTGCTATGACTTTGCTATGCTTAATGCTTGTCACTAGGGCCTGAGTGCCATGATTTCAGATCTGAACCTATTATGTTTTCATGAATATATGTGTGTTCTTGATCCTATCTTGCAAGTTATATGCACCTATTACGTGTTAAGATCCGTGAGAGTTTAATTCTTTCTAAAAAATATATGTCCACGCTCTAACAAATATAAGTGAAGCAAAAGAGCATTCTACAAATGGCGGTTTTCTATTGAAGAGAAACAGGCAATCCAAACTTCAAATTATATAAGTGAAGCACATGAAGCATTCTATAAAGCCATACTCAAAAGATTTAAGTGAAGTGCAATGAGCATTCTATAAATCAACCAAGGACTATCTCATACCAGCATGGTGCATAAAATATAAGTGAAAACTAAATGCAAAAGATGCTCCAAGACTTGCACATATTGCATGAACGAAACGAACGCGAAAACATAATGATACTTGTTGAAGAAAGAGGGGATGCCTTCTGGGGCATCCCCAAGCTTAGACGCTTGAGTCTCCTTGAGTATTTACTTGGGGTGCCTTGGGCATCCCCAAGCTTGACCTCTTGCCTCTCTTCCTTTTCCTCATATCGAGACCTCCTCGATCAAACACTTCATCCACACAAAACTTCAACAGAAAACTCAGTAAGATCCGTTAGTATAATAAAGCAAATCACTACTCTAAGTACTGTTGCAAAACAATTCATATTTTGTTTTTGCATTGTGTCTACTGTAATATAGCTTTCCCATGGCTTGATCCATTAATATAAATTGATAGTTTCATCAAGACAAGAAAACTATGCATCAAAAACAGAATCTGTTAAAAAAAATAACAGTCTGTAGAAATCTGAACATTCACCACACTTATGTACCCCAAAAATTCTACCAAAATTAGAAACAATAAACAATTTGTACATAAAGACAGTGCAAAAAGAATCAGAACCATTTGATGTTTCCGTTAAAAACGTAAAATCGCGCACTACAGCCAAAGTTTCTGTCCTGCACCGTACAAACCAACAAGCATTGTAAACATCCTAAAGGCAAACTTGGCACATTATTTTTATAATACAATGGAATTATACAAGGGGATAATTATTTTTGATGAAAAGTTTCTGTAATCAAGAATCACAAAGTTTCCGTGAGCATGAACAAAGTTCAAGGCTAGCTCCCACTTCAACAATGCTTGTCTTTCTCACTTTCACTTTCCTTTTTGAAAAGTTTTTAGGTTCCCCTCTTTATTTTTTTGTTTTTAGACTATACAAAAGCACTCAACAGAAATAAATGACTCTCTAAAACTTCCGGGTTGTCTCCCTAGCAGCGCTTTTGTCGGTGTACTAGAATAGGGGTACCCTAGTACCCCGAACTTGTGCACGGGCAGTTGCAGCACCCCGCGGCAAGGCTTGCCGGGCTAACACCAAGATCCTCCGTGGTTCCCTTGGAGCCATTCAAGAACAAAGTATTTAAGCTCAGGAGACAAGGCCCAGGCAAGAGGAGCTTGCTGGGAAGGCCAACCGAGGCACTCCAAGGAACTTGCCGCGACGCGCCACGCGCTCTGGCAAGGCAACAAGGCCCCGGCAAGAGGAGCTTGCCGGGAAGACCAACCAAGGTACCTCGAGGCCCGGTGAGCGACAAGCCTCCGGACCCGACAAGATAACAGTGGCGGCAAGGCGCTTGCCGCGGCAGGCGGCCACTATGTGCCCACGCTCCAGCGCATCCACCAACGTGTCGCTCTGGGGGCCTCTCCAGACGCGCGTCGCGGGAGGCTGTGCAGCCAGCAGTGCGCAGTGGCATGCGAAGCTGACAAGATCGCCATCATGGCGAATGGTGGCGCCCCTAACGGTCCTTTTCTGCACTGTTTGGGCAACTCAGACGGGCATTTAATGCCCTTGTCCCCTGCCGTCAGGGTTAGGTAGGGTGCACTATACAAGTAATTGTACCAACCACCTCACTTTTTACATTTGTACCCTTCTCTGTGTTGCCACCTGTCGGTGACCCCTTTAGCGTATAAAAGGAGGCCCATGCGCAACGTAGGGGGGGTTCGGTTCGACTGGTTCGCGAAGTTCGACTCATTCGTAACCCAGAAAAACACTACGCTCTCTCTCTAGAGCAAGAACACAATACAATCAGACAAGCAGCAGTAGGAGTATTATCTCTCCGGAGTGCTCCGAAGCTGGGTAAACTGCTCGTGTGCTTCGCCTCGATCCGCTCTTCATGCAATCTCCGCCCCCCGCCGAACCGAAAGGGGCCCGGTCCGCCGGCCCCATAGGTGTTCGTGGATCAGTTTCCCCGACATCTTTGGTGCGCCAGGTAGGGGGCGTCGAGATTGTGTGAACCTGATCCGGCGTTCACACGAGCTAGATCTTCATTCCCTTCATCAACATGCCACCGAAGAAGAAGACTTCGGCGGCAGCCGCTCCGTCCACGTCACTTCCGCCACCGTTGGAGCAAACGGGTGGTGGAATGGACGCCGGCGGAAGAATGGACGTCGACGAGGAAGCTCATGATGTCGCCAGGTCCAAGAACAAGGATGCACAAACCTCGGCGACTGTACATGTTCCACGCCACTCTCAGGAGGCGCAAGACCAACAGCGTCATGGCACTTGCAGTGCCATACGCATGATAGGCCAAGACCAAGCTGGTGGATCTCGGGGCGCTCAAGACCAGCATGCACGCCAGCGTGCTGGCACGAGCGGGGCACGGTTGCCTGGACGGGATACTGCTCCTTCTAACATAGTTAGAAGTCCGAGCACGTCCCGCTCCTCGCGCCGTCCGCCACTGCCACCCACCACTCCAGCAGAAGCTTTGGCGCGAGCTCAACTTCTCCTAGATTACCCTCCGACGTCAGACAAGATCGACGAATGGAGGGCCACCATTCAGAGTCTCATCGGCTATGCCAACGGCGACACTCCATGGCGGCCGAGCGCGTCGCCGCCGCGGCAGGGTTGCCGGGCGCGAGCCGGTGGCGACGAAACGGGTGGAGGTGCAACTACCATGCAATCACCACCCCGAAGGCCAAGATCGCCGACTCGCTGGATCCACCTCGACAGCGACTCCACCGCATCTTCGTATCCACGAGCTCGTCGCGATCAGCGCCAAGTTCTTCATGATCGACAACAAGAAGACGCTCGAACTCGCATCGAGCGCTGAAAAGAAGCGTGACGTCAATCCGACAAGCGCGCTGGGCCCTCTGTTGACATGCATGCGCCAGGGGAACCATGCGATCTGCCGTACGCGGTAGGTTGCCCTGCGTTCACTCGTGAGCTGCTGCAAGTCCAGTGGCCCAGCACGAAGAACTTCAAGCCAGACGTACCGGAGAAGTATGATGGCAAGACGCATCCGTTGGAGTTCCTCAGCATTTACACCATTGCGGTGCAGGCTGCTGGGGGACGGGATGACAAGATCCTTGCCAACTACTTCCCGCTGGTACTCAAGCCCAACGTCAGGTCCTGGCTCATGCACTTGCCGGACAACTCCATATCCTCTTGGGTTGATCTGTGCCATCAGTTTGTCGGTGCCTTCACAGGCGGACACAAGCCTCATGGCCAGGAGAGTGATCTTCATCTGCTCGCCCAGAAGGAAGGAGAGCCCCTGCGCAAGTACATTCAGAGATTCAGCAGTGTGCAGCACAACATCCCAGACGTCCACCCTGCCGCGGTGATCAACGCGTTCCATCAGAACGTGCGAAACCGCAGGATGCGGGAGGAAATGGTGATGTGCAAGATCAGGGACGTCAGTGAGTTATATGCACTGGCCGACAAGTGTGCACGTGCTGAGGAAGGGAGGAGACTCCCCGGAGAGAATGTAGGAGCGGGAGGATCTGACAGTGAAGATGCTGCCCCGGCAAGGAAAAACCGGCGGCGGAACAACAGAAGGAGGAAAGGCAAAGAGGTGCTAGTTGTTGAGCAGTCCAGCAACGGTGGTGGCGCCAAGGAAGCCAAAGCTGGTGACTCCGGCAAGGAGGTTGCCGCGGAGGTGGCGGTCGCCGACAAGCAGGACGGCACCAACAAGCAGTATTGCAAGATCCACCGCACCAAGGGCCATGATCTCCAGAACTGTAAGAAAGTCGAGCAGCTTGTTGAGCAACAGAAAGCTGAATACGAGCGGCGCGACAAGGAGAAGGCCCAGGAAGGTGATGGGGGATCCGGCAAGAAACGTCCCGGCCGAGGAGGACGCCGCGGCAAGGCCAAGCAGCGGCAAGGAGACAGACCTCCTCGTGGCCGCGACAAGGATGAAGATGATGACGACGATGAAGACATGGATGATGAGGAGACTGATGAGCAGGAGTTCCAGAAAGCCACAGAGGTCCTGTGCGTTGACGGTGGTGCTTCTCTGCACACCTCGCACCGCCAGCTCAAGCAGTGGGTGCGGCAAGTTAATGCAGCAGAACCACCCGTCGAGTCACGCAAGCCTCTCAAATGGTCCAGCACGCCTATCATCTTTGATATTGAGGACCACCCTGATCGCATAACTGCGGTCGGGTGCTTGCCGATGTTGGTTTCACCAACAATCCGCAACCTCAAGGTTACTAAGATGCTAGTTGACGGCGGGGCCGGCTTGAACCTGATCTCCTCCGCGGTGCTCCAGAAACTCCAGATCCCTGACAGCGAGCTCGAAGAGACCGGTACATTTCAAGGAATCAACCCGGGAAGAAGCAAGCCGAAGGGAAAGATCATGTTGCCGGTAACATTTGGCAGCGAGCTGAACTTCAGGACTGAGAGGGTCACATTTGATGTTGCTGACTTTCCATTACCTTACAATGGAATCCTTGGCCGTCCGGCACTCGCCAAGTTCATGGCAGCCTCTCACTATGCGTACAACGTACTGAAAATGCCAGGCCCGATAAGTGTCATCTCTGTCCCTGGCGACAAGAAGGATGCTCTTATCTGTGCCGACAAGATCTACCGGGAAGCAGCAGCCGCAGCAGAATGCAAGACACTTGCCGCTGAAGCTCCCGGGGGGAAGAAGAAGACCAAGTCCGGCAAGAGTTCTGATGCCCACTCCGGCAAGCGCACCTCTTCGGAGTGCTGCGCTACCGTCGAGGACGCACCATCGAGCTCCACCGGCAAGTGTAAGAAGGCAATGACAACTCCACCTGAGACCAAGAAGGTGTCCACCAAGGAGGACGGCGCTGGTGGTACCTTCACCATCAGCGCCACTCTTGGCCCCAAATAGGAAAGCGCGCTCGTTGCTTTCCTGCGGGCGAATGTCGACGTGTTTGCGTGGCAACCGTCTGATATCCCCGGTGTTCCCAGGAAAGTAATTGAGCACCACCTTGCCGTCTGTCCTCATGCGCGGCCCGTCAAGCAGAAAGTCAGGAAACAGGCAGTGGAGCGCCAAGAATTCATCGCAGAAGAAATCAAGAAGTTGGAAGCAGCAGGCCTTGTCAAAGGAGTGCTCCATCCCACATGGTTGGCCAATCCTGTTGTCGTGCGCAAGGCTAACGGGAAATGGAGGCTTTGTATTGACTTCACTGATGTTAATAAAGCTTGTCCCAAAGACCCATTTCCCTTGCCGTGCATTGACCAGATTGTTGACTCCACAGCCGGATGTGATTTGCTTTCATTTCTTGATGCATACTCAGGATACCATCACATCTTCATGGCAGAAGAGGATGGAGAGAAAACTGCATTTATCACCCCGTGTGGCACGTACTGCTTCATACGGATGCCTTTCGGTTTGAAGAATGCTGGTTCGACATTCGCAAGGGTAGTCCACCACGCTTTTGAGCCGCAGATGCACAGAAATGTGGAAGCCTACATGGATGACATAGTGGTCAAAAGCAAGAACAGGGCGACCCTGATTCAAGATTTAGACGAGACATTTGCAAATGTGCGCAGGATCAACCTCAAGCTTAACCCCGAGAAGTGCGTGTTTGGAGTCCCATCTGGCAAGCTTCTCGGGTTCTTCGTGTCTCAGCGGGGAATTGAAGCCAATCCCGACAAGATCAAGGCCATTGAGCAGACCGAAGCACCAAAGCGCGTCAAGGATGTACGAAGGCTTGCCGGTTGCGTGGCTGCTCTCAGCAGGTTTATCTCTAGATCTGCTGAGCGCGCCCTGCCATTTTTCAAAATTTTGAAAAAGGCAGGTCCAATGAAATGGACTCCGAAGGCGGAGGCTGCGCTGCAGGACTTGAAGAGATACCTGTCCTCCACTCCAATACTTGTCGCACCTAAGCCGCAAGAGAAGTTGCTGCTGTATATAGCGGCAACCAATCAAGTGGTTAGTGCTGTGTTAGTGGCGGAGAGGGAGGCAGATGATGAGCCAGCAACCACGGCAGATGCATCCAGCGACAAGCAGGGGGCTTCGCCGACAAGCTCTGGTCCCGACAGAGATGGATCTGCGCAGGAGCATGATAAGATGCAGAAGAGAATGGTGCAGCGTCCAGTTTACTTTGTCAGTTCCCTTCTACAGGGGGCTAGATCAAGGTACTCTGGTGTGCAGAAGTTGCTTTTCGGCCTCCTCATGGCCTCGAGAAAGCTGTGCCATTACTTCCAAGCACATGAGATCACAGTCGTCACTCGCTTTCCGCTGAAGAGGATACTGCAAAATCCAGAAGCGACAGGCAGGATTGTCGAGTGGGCGCTGGAACTGTCAAGCTTTGGCCTCAAGTTTGAGAGCACTTCAACTATCCAAAGCAGGGCATTGGCAGAGTTCATAGCAGAATGGACGCCAACACCAGATGAAGAAATTCCAGAGACGAGCATCCCCGTCAAAGAGGCAGGCAAAGAGTGGCTGATGTACTTTGATGGTGCCTTCTCGCTGCAAGGCGCCGGTGCAGGCGTGCTGCTTGTCGCGCCCACCGGAGAGCACCTCAAGTACGTAGTCCAGATACACTTTCCCAAGGAGCAAGCAACCAACAATACTGCAGAGTATGAAGGATTGCTTGCCGGTCTTAGAATTGCAGCAGACCTTGGGATCAAGAAGCTCATTGTCAGGGGTGACTCACAGCTTGTCGTCCGCCAAGTGAACAAGAACTACTAGAGTCCATTGATGGAAGCATATGTTGATGAAGTGAGGAAGCTAGAAGAGCACTTTGATGGCCTACAGATGGAGCATATCCCAAGAGCTCAGAATGACATTGCCGATGGCCTGTCAAAGTGCGCCGCACTAAAGTTACCTGTGGAACCAGGGATCTTTGTGCTCAAGTTGACTCAACCATCCGTAACACCATCAACTGGACAAAGCAAGAAGAGGAAGTTGATTTCTGGTGACTACTTTCCGGCAGAGCTCCCCGAAGCCGCCGCCAAGAAAGTCCCCAAGATCAACACCAAGGTTGCTGAGGGGCAGTCTGCTCCGGCAAGCCTTATGGTTTGTTCCGTTGAAGCAGACGCTCCCGACAAGTTTTGCTCCGGCAAGCTTGCCGGGGAACATCAAGCTCCGGCAGGGCCGCAAGTCCTTGTCGTGGAAGCGGATGTTCCCGCAGCAGCAGATGTGCCTTTAGTCCTTGTTGTCGAGCCACAAGCTCCAGCATGGGCACAGCAGATTGTCCATTTCCTTCAGACAGGAGAACTTCCCGAAGAGCAAGAAGAAGCGGAAAAAGTAGCCCGGCAGTCAAGTATGTACCAGTTTGTCGATAGCATACTGTACAGAAGAAGACTCAATGGTGTGAAATTGAAGTGTATTTGCCGGGAAGATGGACAAAAGCTGTTGGTAGAGATACATGGAGGCATATGTGGCCACCACATTGGCGCAAGAGCACTTGCCGGCAAAGCTTTCCGGCAAGGTTTCTTTTGGCCGACAGCCCTCCAGGATGCAACTGCACAAGTAACCAAGTGTGAAGCGTGCCAGTTCCACTCTAAACAGATACACCAGCCAGCTCAAGCTCTCCAGACGATCCCTTTATCCTGGCCATTTTTGGTCTGGAGGCTCGATATCCTCGGCCCTTTCCGTCGAGCTGTCGGGGGCTTTGAGTACTTGTACGTCGCAATCGATAAGTTCACAAAGTGGCCGGAAGTGCAGCCAGTGAGGAAGGTGACAGCACAGTCAGCAGTCAAGTTCTTCAGGTCAATTGTTTGCCGTTTCGGGATCCCTAATAGGATCATCACCGACAACGGCACGCAATTCACGAGCCGCACCTTCATGCAGTACGTCCAAGACCTTGGCGCCAAGGTCTGCTTCGCTTCTGTTGCTCATCCAAGAAGCAACGGTCAAGCAGAGAGGGCAAATGCTGAAGTGCTGCGCGGGCTCAAGACCAGAACTTTCGACAGGCTGCGCAAGTGCGGAAGAAACTGGATCGAGGAGCTGCCGGTGGTTCTTTGGTCGATCAGAACGACGCCAAATCGAGCCACTGGCCAGACGCCTTTCGCTCTAGTCTATGGAGCAGAGGCAGTTCTCCCCACGGAACTCGTATACGGATCGCCTGGAGTGCTCGCTTATGATGAGCTTGAGCAAGAACAGCTGCGACAAGACGACGCGCTGCTCCTTGAGGAAGATCGTCTTCAGGCTGCTGTACGAGTTGCTCGATACTAGCAAGCTTTGCGCCGCTACCATAGCCGCAAAGTTAAAGCCAGAAGCTTCGAGGAAGGCGACCTTGTTCTTCGGCGCGTTCAGTCCACCAAGAATTCCAACAAGTTGACGCCGAAGTGGGAAGGCCCTTATCGGGTGAAACGAGTCACAAGGCCCGGCGCTGTCCGCCTTGAGACCGAAGATGACATTCCGGTGAGCAACTCCTGGAACATAGAACATCTTCGTAAGTTTTTCCCGTAGGGCGCGGTTGCCGGAACCCATTCCGGCAACCACCTTTTGTACAAGTCTTGCCGCTGTTGCATGTAATCCTTTGTACAAAGCCAGGCGCAGATCCCGTGCATAAATAGAACCCCATGTGCTCTGCATAACTTGTCCATTTCATGCATTAGTTTCTTTCTTGCATGCGTTATCTGACACTTTGTGCAGCACCTACATCCGGTAAGCAATAACGAGCCGAAGGGCTCCATATCATTATTTTCTCTTCTTTCTTCTTTTTCAACAAAGGAAAAGAAGGTTCCTTCGCACACAAGTTTTCCGGGGGGGAAGGAGAAGATTGTGGTATGGACCAGGCGTTGTTCAAGCAAAGTTTTGCCTTGCCGGGAAGCAAACGACAGAAAAGCTAAGTTGCCAAAGTTTGAGCAATCAATTTTTAAATTTTTTGAGTTATCTTCCTCGAACGACCCTGCTTTGTATGGAAAACCTGTGCGCGGAGGAACCAACTCGTGGCTAGTTGCGCCCTTACTTTGTTTCGAGTCCGCTCAACAACTTAAGTGTGTTGCATCTAGTCGCGACAAGGTTTCTTGTCGGAAGCAGCGCTGCCAGCAGGCTGCTGACGTTCCGCACTCAGCGCTCGCGGCTCGGGCGCCTGCACCGACAAGTTCCCTAGAAGCGTAGGGTAAAAACATACAAAGGAAAGAATCTAGTAGAGGAAATAACATAGCAATTGATAACAGAAATAAAGTTATATTACAAGATAACTTGTTGCAGCTCTAACAGACTGTTTTCATAACATGATTAGCAGCGACAAGGGAAAAGAGAAAACGGGCGGCCTAGTCTATGCAATCGCCCTCAACCCTCTTGATCTCGCTCACCTTGTCCACAATGGGTGCGACAAGGGCCTTGAGCGCATCCAGATCGGCGTCAGGCGGCAAGGACCTGAGGACGTTGGTAAGGTTGAGGCCTGGGTTGCGGAAGGCCACCTTCATCAGCACCTTTTGGAGAGCCCCCGCGCAAATCCTGCGCGACTCGTCGGCCAGCTGCTTTGGGATCCTCTCCCGGAGCCACTGGAGTGTCGTCGCCACACCCTTGAAGAACAGGCTGAGCTTGGCGCTGGGTTGGAGATTCTTGTCGGAGGGATACCCAAAGTCCTCCATCCCCAGCTGCGCCAGCTCCTCGTCGATGACTGCGGCAATATTCACCAGACCCTCGGTCCAATGCTCCACAGTATCTCTGAACGAGTTCTGGGTAACTGTGATGCTCTCCAGCAGCGCCTTGTCAGCTTTGACCTTCTCTGACAAGGTCTTCTCCCGCTCCTTGGCGGCCTCCAGCGTCTGCATCAGCGTGGCCAGCTTCAACTCCAGGACCGCATTGGAATCCTTGGCGGCGCTGAGCTCCTTGCCCCTCTCAGCGAGAAGACCTTGCAGCTCACCGTGGGCGGCAGCATCCTTTTCACACTCACGCTTGAGCACGGCAAGCTCCTCGCCGCTCTTCCCGATGTTGGCCTCCAGCTGCGCCACCTTCTCCTCCAGCTCTTTCTTGGCAGCCTCTGCGATTGCGGCAGCGTCCTTTGCCTCCTTGAGCGCCCCGCCAAGTGGTTGCTCGCGCTCGGCGAGCTCCTCCTCGTAGCTGTCGAGGTTGGCCTTCCGCTGCACCAATTCGCCTTCTCGCGCGGACTGCTTCTCGGCGGCCAGCCTTTGTTCCTCCTCAGCTTCGGCCTTCTCGAGAAGGAAGGCCGTGCGCTCCTCGTCGAGTCGCTCCCGCTCCTGTGCCAGGGACCGGAGAGCTTCTTGATTGTGGCCCCGGAGCTCCTCCGCGCGCTTCTCCATGTCAACTCCCGCCTTCGTGACAAGCGCTTCCCGGGAAGCCAGCTTGGCTTGCCGTGCGCGGTAGAGTGACAGCAGCTTCCGCAGCAGCTGCTCCTCCTCAGGCTCGCCACTGCTGCTGCTGGGCGTGTCGACCAACGACAGTCCAGCAGAGGCGAGCACCTCCTCATCGAAAGTTTCCCCCTCGACCGGCGCCCTAGAGCTCGACGCCCAGGGTAGCTTGATGAAGATATCGTCACCGGCCTTCAAGTAGGCGCCGGGCTGGGGCTCCTCGGAGCCCGGCTCCGCAGAAGCGGCAGAGGGATCGGTGGTCGGCGCAGCGCATGGCGCTCCTGCGGCCTCAGGGTCGTCAGTGCGATCGCCCGACCCCTCGCCGGCTTCTATGGCGGCAGCCTTGGCGGCCTCCTCACCGGCGGTCTCATCAGCACCGGCCCCTTCCTCGCCGGCGCCCTCTGTCTCCATTGGCTCAGCAGCAGATGGGTCTGAAGAACGAAGAAGGGAGAAAAATCAATCAAAAATCCAAGAGAAGAAAATCAAAAGAAGAAGAACCCAAGGGAAAGTTTTTGGGCAAGTGAATTACCTGTGCCAAGATCTGCAGTTGCGGTCTCGGCCGCCGCAGGATCGACGGTGCTGCCCCTTGCCGGAGAGTTCTCCCTTGCCGAAGAGCGCTCCCTTACCGGGAACTCCTCCCTTAGCGGCGTAGTCGAAGCAGATGGCACTTCGGGACCAGCTTCCGGGCGCTCCTGATATGGCTGCTCTGCTCCTACACAAATCAACAAGCAAGATATCAACAAAGGAAAAAGCACTCATGCGCGCCTGACAGCAGAAAGCTAACTATGAACTTACGCTGGGGGCTGCACTGGGGGCTGTTTTGAGGAGTGGTTGCCGGGTCGGTCAAGGTGGTCTCGGACCCACCCCCTGCTGACACGGTGGGGTCATCTTCGATGACAATCACCGTGGCCTTGGCCCTCTTCGCCGCTCTCTGGGCCAGCGTTTTGAAAAGAAAGGAGTCCAGATTGAAGCAAGTCAGATACAAGATAAAAACAGCAAGATTGAAGAACAACAAGAGCACCAAAGAAACTTACTCTTCTTCCTCCTCGTCGGAGCTGAGCGTGGAAAGATCGAAGTCCGACTCCCTTCCGGTGCGGCGAGGCAGAGGAGTAGGATCCCTTGCCTGCTTGGTGGGGGCGGTGGCGGTGGCCCGGGAAGATCCCGCTCCAGTTGCCGCTGCTGCGTGGGGCGCTCCCGCGGCAACATTGCTTGCCGCGGTAGAGCGTGTCGCATGGCTTGGCGGCTGTTGACCCGGCTGCCGCCCCGCTACGTCCGCGGCCCTGCGAAGACGCCTTCTTGGTGGGGCCGGGGGCTCCGCCTGCGGCAAGCTTTCTGAAGGCTCGGGCTCTTCCTCGCCGGCCTCGCTCGGCTCAGCTTCAGAACCGACAGGCTCTTCCTCGCCAATGAACTCCGCGCGCTCGGCGAGGTTTGCCGCCTCTGCAGCCTCCGCCTCCTCCACAGTGAACCCGAACGCGCCCGCGGCAGCTGCGGCCGCAACCTCTTCCGCCCTAGTGGCGATGCGCTGCAGCTCCTCGTCGGTGGTGTCACGGGTGAGGCTCTTCTGCTCGTCAGCGTGGACCGGCACTTCTTCCAAGTTGTCGAAGAACGCTTGCACGACGTCATCCGCAGGCTCTTGCCAAGTTGGAACGATTCCATGTGAATCGCACAACGCCATCATGGCGCGGATCCGGTCAAGCGAAGAATTGTTGCACAATGGAACGACGCCCCTCGGTAGCGTGAATGGGTGCTGGGGGTCGCGTTTGAACAACTCCAGGAGCATTGCATCCAGCTCCAAGATGGTGAAGTTGTAGTTGAGGCCCAGCCGCAGCCTCATGATGTCCGCCGAGTTCTTAAATTCCCAGGCGGGCCTCCCCCTCTCCTGCAGGGGGGCGATGCGGCGGCGGAGGAAATCTGCTCCTACAGCGCCTACAATGAGCCCGGCAAGCCTGAGGCGAAGGATCCTAGTAATGGCGATCTTCAGCCTCTCGTCTTCCGGGGCCACGTTGCTCCAGTCATTGCCGCGCACTATTGGAGCTTGGCGCACGGCGGTGAAGGGCTGCGGATTCTCCTCGACGATCCAGCACCACTCCGCTCTCCACTCCTCCCACTTGCTACGGAGCTCACCCTCCAAGTACGCCTCCTTCTTGCCGACTCTCGAGATCCAGGCGATCCCTCCGGCAAGCGGCTCTCCTCTCTCTACCCGAGGTATGAAGAAGTGGCGGAAAAGGGCAACATTGGGGTGGACTCCGACAAAGTTTTCGCACAAATGTGCGAAAACTGCCATGGTCAGAACAGCGTTGGGGGTGAAGTCAAGGAGGCGGAAGCCGTAGGTGTTCATGATATCGCAGAAGAACTCCGAGAAGGGCAGGCAGAGCCCGCAATAGAAGAACAGCGCGAAGAATGGGTACCCGTTTGGAGCCAGTTCCGAAGCAGCGGCCGGGAGTACCCTCGTGCGCGGATGCGCCCGCGTCTCCGTCGCCCACAAGAGGTAGAAGTACTCCCTCAGCTCCTTCACGCCGAGCTGGGGGGAGAAGATCGCCCGCTCCTTCCGTAGCGCCGCGAGCCGCTGCGCCTTGGCCGACTTCACGCCCTTTCCCTTGTCGGCTTTCGGAGCCATGGCGGAGGTGGTGGAGGAGGTCGACGGCGTTGGTGATGCTGGTGGCAATGGGGGGCGGAGCGCTGCTCTCTCGGCTTCGAGAAGAAGGGGGGCGGCGGAGGTTCGTGAAGATGGAGTAGTAGCAACCAGCAAGGGGGAATGAACTGCCCCTGTTTCCTCTGCTTATAAAGAGGGACGGGGCAGACGTTTCGCCCTTCCGAATAAAGAACCACCCACAATCTCTCCCACGATGCCGCATTCAACGCGTGCCGTTCGGGGAGAGCGCGGTGGATACGGAGCAAGATTCAGCGTGGCCCAGTCCACATGGGCCCTGCCCTGTCTTGGGACTGGCCCAACAGCGCTCGGCACCGTGTCTGGCCCAGGCCCGGGGGCTCCTGTCGGTGTACTAGAATAGGGGTACCCTAGTACCCCGAACTTGTGCACGGGCAGTTGCAGCACCCCGCGGCAAGGCTTGCCGGGCTAACACCAAGATCCTCCGTGGTTCCCTTGGAGGCATTCAAGAACAAAGTATTTAAGCTCAGGAGACAAGGCCCCGGGAAGAGGAGCTTGCCGGGAAGGCCAACCGAGGCACTCCAAGGAACTTGCCGCGACGCGCCACGCGCTCCGGCAAGGCAACAAGGCCCCGGCAAGAGGAGCTTGCCGGGAAGACCAACCAAGGTACCTCGAGGCCCGGTGAGCGACAAGCCTCTGGACCCGACAAGATAACAGCAGCGGCAAGGCGCTTGCCGCAGCAGGCGGCCACTATGTGCCCATGCTCCAGCGCATCCACCAACGTGTCGCTCTGGGGGCCTCTCCAGGCGCGCGTGGCGGGAGGCTGTGCAGCCAGCGGTGCGCAGTGGCATGTGAAGCTAACAAGATCGCCATCGTGGCGAACGGTGGCGCCCCTAACGGTCCTTTTCTGCACTGTTTGGGCGACTCAGACGGGCATTTAATGCCCTTGTCCCCTGCCGTCAGGGTTAGGTAGGGTGCACTGTACAAGTAACTGTACCAACCACCTCACTTTTTACATTTGTACCCTTCTCTGCGTTGCCACCTGTCGGTGACCCCTTTAGCGTATAAAAGGAGGCCCATGCGCAACGTAGGGGGGTTCGGTTCGACTGGTTCGCGAAGTTCGACTCATTCGTAACCCAGAAAAACACTACGCTCTCTCTCTAGAGCAAGAACACAATACAATCAGACAAGCAGCAGTAGGAGTATTATCTCTCCGGAGAGCTCCGAAGCTGGGTAAACTGCTCGTGTGCTTCGCCTCGATCCGCTCTTCGTGCGATCTCCGCCCCCCGCCGAACCGAAAGGGGCCCGGTCCGCCGGCCCCATAGGTGTTCGTGGATCAGTTTCCCCGGCATCTTTCTTTAAAGCCATTAAGCTAGGCATATAGTGCTCAAGTAATGGATCCACCCGGATCCCAAGGTATATCAAAGCCAATTTTAATTAACAATGATTTGTAATTTAGTAGTGAGCACAAAGTAATAGATATCATGCAACAACGAAGTCTAACTCTCTTCCTATGCATCGACATGTCATAAAAGAACAATTCATGCACACTAAGTAAAGGCCAATGCATAGTATAAGCAATTTCTTGCAATTCTATCATGTTGGAAACATAGAGAGGTGGAGATATAGTCCCTCTCTTATAATAATTGCAAGTAGGAGCAGCAAGCACATGCATATTATTTCATCAAAATCATCATGTGCAATGGTAAAAGGCAACCCATCAATATAATCCTTACTAAGTGCAAACTTCTCCAATATAGTGTAGTCGGGAGAATTCAAAAAGATAATAGGACTATCATGAGTGGGTGCAAAAGCAACAATTTCATGTTTAACATAAGGTACTATAGCAAGTTCATCTCCATAAGTATAATTCATATTGGCATCATGGCCACAAGCATAGCAAGCATCATCAAAAAGGGATATTTCAAGAGAATCAACGGGGTCATAACAATCATCATAGCAATCATCCTTCGGTAAGCACGAAGGGGAATTAAACAATATATGAGTTGAAGAGTTACTCTCATTAGAAGGTGGGCACGAGTAGCTAATCCGCTCTTCCTCCTTTTGTTCTTCGCTCTCCTCATCATCTTTTTCATCCAATGAGCTCACAGTTTCATTAATTTCTTCTTCCATAGCTTCGTGCAAAATATTAGTCTCTTCTTGGACAGCGGAGACTTTCTCAATAAAAGCGTTAATATTGTAATTGTATTCATAATTGTCATAGCAATATTTCAATATAGCAAAATTTTCAGGCCTATAAACATCATCATCTAAAGCTTCATTCTTTTCAAACAAGATTTGATTTCATAAGCAGCCTTAAAAGCAACAAATTCTTCAATTCGTTCAACATCATAGTAATCATATATACCATTAACATAAGAAGCTAAGGTTTCATTATCATTAAATTTGCATGAAAAGGGAAGGTGTGGAGCCTTCATCCTAGAGCAACAATTATAATCATATCTCAAGCATAGATCCCGAGCATACCAACGCAACATGCTAATTTGATCCCATAATAGTTTCCCTTTTTGTGTCAAGCGATAATCCCTAAAGTATTCACGTTGATCCAACGTCACTCCCATTATAAAGTTGAATAGGGTTTTCTCAGGATTATCAAAGTAGTACATAATATTTTTCACATAATGATCATCGAGGGTTTTAGGAGGTTCCCCATCTCCATGAGTAGCACCTACACCTAAGTTTTTTGGTATTTCATGTTCCATATCCATAACTAAAGATAGAGAACAACTTAGAACAGCAAATAAAAGCTACTTAGTGATAAAGCAAACAAGCACAAACGAGAATAATCACCCCACGCTATGACTCCCCAGCAACGGTGCCAGAAAAAGGTCTTGATAACCCACAAGTGTAGGGGATAATTGTAGCCTCTTTCGATAAGTAAGAGTGTCGAACCCAACGAGGAGCTAAAGGTAGAACAAATACTCTCTCAAGTCCTATCTGCCACTAATACGACTCTACGCACGCTTAGTGTTCGCTTTACCTAGAACAAGTATGAAACTAGAAGTACTTTGTAGGTGTGATAGGATAGGTTTGCGAGATAATAAAGAACACGTAAAACTAAACTAGGGGCTATTTAGATAAAGAAGCAATAAAGTAAATATAGCGAGTGTGGAAAAGTGGTGGTAGGAGTTGCGAAATTGTCCCTAGGCAATTGACTATGTTACTAGGCCGGTAATCACTATTGCAATTCTATTTGAGGGAGAGGCATAAGCTAACATACTTTCTCTTCTTGGATCATATGCACTTATGATTGGAACTCTAGCAAGCATCCGCAACTACTAAAGATCATTAAGGTAAAACCCAACCATAGCATTAAAGTATCAAGTCCCCTTTATCCCATACGCAAACAACCTACTTACTCGGGTCTGTGCTTCTGTCACTCACGCCACCCACCATAAGCAAATCATGAACATATTGCAAACCCTACAGCGGGAATCCCTCACGCTTGCGCGACACGGAGGGTACAATAGGACAGCACCAATAATAAAACATGCAACTCAAACTAATCATAGCAATTCATCAATCACCGATAGGACAACGAAAATCTACTCAGACATCATAGGATGGCAACACATCATTGGATAATAATATGAAGCATTAAAGCACCATGTTCAAGTAGAGGGTACAGCGGGTTGTGGGAGAGTGGGCCGTTGTAGATAGAAGGTGGAAGGTGATGGAGATGTTGGTGAAGATGATGGAGGTGTTGGTGAAGATCGCGGTGATGATGATGGCCCCCGACGGTGTTCCGGCGCCACCGAAAGCAAGGGGGAGAGAGCCCCCCTTCTTCTTCTTATTCCTTGACCTTCTCTCTAGATGGGAGAAGGGTTTCCCCTCTGGTCCTTGGCTCCCATGGCATGGGAGGGGCGAGAGCCCCTCCGAGATTGGATCTATCTCTCTGTCTCTCTCTATTTCTGCGTTCCCAGATCCTTCCCCTTCACCGTTTCTTTTATATCCGGAGATCCGTAACTCCGATTGGGGTGAATCTTTCGCCCAGATTTTTCTCATAAAATTAGCTTTCTTGCGGCAAAAGAAGAGCATCAATCGCCTTACGGGTGGCCCACGAGAGTGCCAGGCGAGCCCAGGGGGAGGGCGCGCCCCCTATCTCCTGGCCACCTTGGGCACCGTTTCATGTTGATTCTTTCTTCGGAAAATCCCAAATATTCCAATATAATTCTCCGTCCGTTTTTATCCTGTTTGGATTCTGTTTGATATTGGGTTTCTACGAAACATAAAACATGCAACAAACAGGAACTGGCACTGGGCACTGGATCAATATGTTAGTCCCAAAAAATAGTATAAAAAGTTGCCAAAAGTATATGAAAGTTGAATAATATTGGCATGAAACAATCAAAAATTATAGATACGACGGAGACGTATCATGGAGCGGGGTGGCTATTTATGGCCGCAGCCTTCCCTGATGGGAAATGGCCAAATTGGACATGTGAAGCAGCCAATGGTCGAATGACACGAGTCCAACGGTCGGAAATTTGAGCACAACGGTAACACTACTTGTGGGGCAAGTAATGCTAACTCCTTAGTCCGAAAAGATATCTCCTACAACATGAAGAACAACGTCTACCGCTGTCAGGTAATCATTCAGAGCATAAAGAAATTTCTCTCGCATCTTTTATACGTTTTCGGTGAAGCATCACATCGGATCTAAGCTTCGAGAACCTATACCCTTCTTAATAGTACGGAGGTCCTATGACTCAAATGAACGAAAGAAGAACAATGAAAAGAATACTACGTGTTCAATTTGTCTTCGACTGTCACTTGCTGCAGTCAATTTCTTCGGACAACACTGAACCAAATGCTTCGCTTCAGCAGAAAACATTCAAGGGGTTAATTCCTTCACATCAATCTTCTCGTCTACATGTCTTCAACATATGTAGCTCTTTCTTCTCTACAATGCGGATATACTTCGGTGAAGTTCCTCAAACTTAGCATCGGATATAACATTCTCTTCGAATTTGTATGGGCTATTTCTCTCTGTCTGCACTAGCAAACAAATCAGTCCATACATGTTTCTGTCAACAATCCCCAAAACACAGGTAGGCAGATATTACACCAACACATTTGTTAAACACCTGCCCATTTTCATGTTATACACACACGGGTAGTAAACGAGCAATGCTATCTGGTCAGTTTGGGCTCCATTGTTGCAAAGGTGTGGCCGCTAATCCAACCCGCCACCCACCAAATCATCGCCACCAACTGTAGGCCATACCCAAGCTTCAACCACAACCACCCAAGCGACAGGGGGAAGGCGAGCTTGCCATCGCTGCTCTTCTCCCCGTGAAATTCCTCACTCTTGATCTGTCATTGCTACTTGACACTACTGCTTGGCACTGTTGCTATGCCTAGGATCCCATCAGAACCGGAACTAGACATTGTTGCTTGCCGCTGCCGCTCCGCAACCTCTCACCAGCCGGCACGGAACTGCTCGCCCACCGCACCTACTTTTCATCGGATTACCATCCCATCCTATTCCCTTGATGTGGTGCACATCAGGAGAGGAAGATACGAGGGGGAGGCGGCATAGATCGAGAGAGGGGAACCGGTGGCGCAGGTCAAGAGAGAAAGAGACGAGGGAGAAGCAGCACATGACGAGGAGGGTTTCGGGGGCGAGATGTGAGAGCGAGTGGTTCCGCGTCGTTCCGATGATTTGGAGGTACGAACAGGTTTCGAATCTTGGCTGAATATTCAGTTTGCTGGCACGAGTTTGTTAGAGCATCTCCAGCCGTTCGGCCCCCTAGGGGCTTGAAATAGTGCCACTTGGGGGCCAACCAGCGGTAAATTAGGCATGGGGGGGCTCGGGTTCCCAGCCGACCTCCCAAGTTCGCCCCCCAGGCGTCAATTTTGGTGCAAATTAGGCCCAAATTCGGCGTGCTTCTGCACAAATTCAACAAAAACTCAAATAGTTCATCACATAAATCAATACAAATTCAGCCCAAATTCGGCGTTCATCACATAAATCAATACAAATAAAATAGTTCAGTGAAGCAAACTCATAATTCAAACACAAATTAAAACTCATAGTTCATCACACGTCGAACTAGGCGTTGCCCTTGAGCCTCCATAGGTGCTCCACCCGATCATGCTGCAGTTCTTGATGCACCTGTGGGTATTGGATCTCCTGACGCATATTGAGGAAGGCAGCCCATGATGCCGGTAGCTGGTGATCAACTTGGGCAAGAGGACCCTGCCTATAATATGGTTTAGTGTCAAACATTGGCTCTTCCTGGTCGCTCTCAATGATCATGTTGTGCAAGATGACACATCAAGTGATGACTTCCACATTTGATCTTTCGACCAGGTCATAGCGGGGTACCGGACAAAAGCAAATCGAGATTGGAGCACACCAAATGCCCGCTCGACATCCTTCCTACAAGCCTCCTAACACTTGGCAAAGTAGGAGTTCTTGCCTCCTGGCACAAGGTTTGAGATAGTCTTCACAAATGTGGACCATCTCGGATAGATGCCATATGCTAGGTAGTATCCCTTGTTATAGTGGCACCCATTGACCTCGAAATTCACCGAAGGAGCATGACCTTCAACAAGCTTGGCAAAGACATTCGAGCACTGCAGTACATTGATGTCACTATGAGTTCCTCGCATACCAAAGAAGGAGCGACAAATCCAGAGGTCATGTGTGGCCACTGCCTCAAGTACCACACTGCAAGCTCCTTTGGCGCCTTTGTACATCCCCTGCCAAGCAAATGGACAGTTTTTCCATGCCCAAGCATCCCAAGAAATCCTCTTGATGCATTCTGTACTAGGATCCGAGCAGTGTTTTCAGCATTCATTGATCGCAAGTATTGTGGTCCAAACACTGCCACCACTGCTTTGCAGAACTTGTACAAACACTCAATGGTGGTGGACTCGGCCATGCGTCCATAGTCTCCCAGTATATCACCAGGAGCTCCATCTGCAAGCATCCCCATAGCTATCATGCACTTCTGGAGTGAGGTGAATCTAACTGTGTCGATTCAATTCTTCTTGCAAATGAAGTAGCTGTAAAACTCCCGGATGGCATTCACAATCCTGAGGAAGAGCTTTCGGCTCATCCGATAATGGCGCAGAAATACTTTCTTGCCGTGCAGTGGAGCGTCGGTAAAGTAGTTGGCATAGAGCAAGCAATATCCCTCTAGTTGATGCCTCTACTTGCTCTTACAGTGGCCCGACGCCGAGCCACCTCACCGCAGTTTTGCATTGCTCGCGAACAGGCCGGCTAGAAAGGCGAGGATCATGAGGTGCTCTTCGTCCTGGGTGTCGGCCTCGGCTTCCTCCTCCAGCAACACCGTGAATGCCTCCTCGTCGTTGGAGTCCATCACCGAATAGGCAAATCGCCGAACACCTGGCGGGCATGGTGGGTGTGCAACCGTCGCTATCCCCTACCTACATGGCCAAAGCACTAGAAATCACGCCCAGGAGTGGGACGGAGGCTGCTGCGGCGAAACCCTCTCTTTCCAGCGGGGAAATTGCCTTTCTAGCGACAGAGCAGTGGTTGTGGGCAAGTGGGCGGCGCCGGGATCGGCATGGCGGTGAAAGGGGAAGTGGTGTCCTACAACGCTCATGGTCGAATATGGGCGTGGAAAAGTTGTTTCTCACCTGACAATGGCGGCCCACGCGCCACTTTTCCTTCCGAAGGAGCCCCCAAGTGCCCCAGTGCGCTGGGTTCGACCTAGGTTCGCCGGGCCAAAAAATGGGCCAAACCGGCAGAATTCGGCGTCCTGGTGGGGCGACTTAGGTGTTTTTCGACACCAGCGGAAAAAAGGCGTCCTAGGGGCCTGTTTGGGGGCGAGTGGAGATGCTCTTACCGTTTCATTTGTCTACCAAATGCACGAACAAGGCCTAGAGACAGGTCCGACCTGTTCCATTCCAGTCGGATACTTGAACCAAACACACTCAGGTTTTGAGATCTGTTTTTCTTGTGGTATACTTAACGATTTGCTACTATTTTTCAACTGGTACCAGACTGCAAATGTTATTGTAAATCATGCACCAGAAATTAGTTCCTGATTCAGACTGAATTTTTGATATTCACATGCATAGATTGTCCACGAAAAGTATTTCTAAAATTTAATAATTAGGTTGATGTTTATACATACATTACAATAGAAATTGGTGCTAAAATTACATCTAGAAAACGCATTTGTGTTCAAAACATCGTTTATTTGTGATGTGAAAGTATTAGTGTAATCTAAATTATCAGGTTTCAAATGTCACACCTTGCTACTATTTGTCAAATGCTTGCATCTTGGTTGGGCCGCTCCAATGACACAGTGTGGCTGCCAATGGTGACCAAAATGGTGTTCTCTCTTGGTTTATTTTCTTCATCATTCTTCCATCATTGTTGCTGAAGTGCTCCAAAGGTAAGACTGAAAAAACCTCATCCCTTTTCTTCTATGTTCAAATACCATGAGTTTAAATAATTAGCTTATTTATATGAGATGTTTAGGTACATTTCATGATTGATTTCGAGGTGTTGTGCTCTATTGGTATAAGCTCTGAAATATTGTACTCCGCTATCTTTCTATTTGTCCTTTTTCTGTGCTTACTTTTTGACCTTCCCATTTTTTTCGTCAATCATTTAGTAAACTTCTCCTATTTTGAAATATGTCAGTGATTTGAGTACGAGAAAAGGAGACAGAGAGCATGTTCTACAAAGGTAATATTTTAAAATGAAACCTCGTCCTTTCTCTTCTATGTTGTTCAAATACCACGAGCTCAGATAAGTAGCCTTTTTGCACGACAGTATGAGATGTCTAGGTGCATTTACATGACACTGATCTCAAGGTGTTGTACCTAAAAGCCTATTCCACCTTCTTATGTACTTCTAAATCTGACAAAAAGAGAGCACATGATTATAATAATTTTTTGGAATAATTAGAGAGTATTATAAGGTGTTAATCCCTGGATAGTACATGACGATCGAATATCATCATTAAATTATTATTTTGGAAGTAACTAAGTATCTTCATTGTTCTTTTCATTAACAGATGTCTGGATATTTTGGTTTACATCATGCTGCAGAGCAAGTAAAACCTTTGTCTCAGTTTGTGTACTAGAGAATTGATAACCCACAAGTATAGGGGATCGCAACAGTTTTTGAGGGTAGAGTACTCAACCCAAATTTATAGATTCGACACAAGGGGAGCCAAAGAATATTTGCGAGTATTAGTAGTTGAATTGTCAATTCAACCACACTTGGATATTAAATATCTGCAACAAAGTGATCAGTAGCACAGCAATATGATGGTTTGGATAGCAGTGGTAACAATAATAGTAACGGTAACATTGATAGCAATGATTTTGTAGCAAGTGTAACTGTGACAGCAACAGTTGTAACTTAGCAAGAACAATATGTGGAAAACTCATAGGCATTGGATCGGTGAATTCGTTGGATGATATTCATCATATAACAGTCATAACCTAGGGCGATACAAAACTAGCTCCAGTTCATAAATATAATGTAGGCATGTATTCCGTAAATAGTCATATGTGCTTATGGAAAAGAACTTGCATGACATCTTTTGTCCTACCCTCCCATGGCAGCGGGGTCCATAAGGAAACTAAGGGATATTAAGGACTCCTTTTAATAGAGAACCGGAACACAGCATTAGCACATAGTGAATATATGAACTCCTCAAACTACGATAATCACCGGAAAGTATCCCAGTTACTATCACCCTAGGGTTTACAGATCATAACACGTAATAGGTAAATATGACTTGCAAGATTGGACAAGAACATAGATATAATGGTGAAAACATAAACGGTTCAGATCTGAAATCATGGCACTCGGGCCCTAAGTGACAAGCATTGAGCATGGCAAAGTCATAACAACATCAATCACAGAACATAGTGGATACTAGGGATTAAGCCCTAACAAAACTAACTCGATTACATGATGAATCTCATCCAACTGTTCACCGACCAGCGAGCCTACAAAGGAATTACTCACTCCCGGTGGGGAGCATTGTGGAATTAGTGATGAAGGAGGGTTGGTGATGATGAAGACTAAAGATTCCCCTCTCCGGAGCCCTGAACAGGCTCCAGATCTGGCCTCCCGATGAAGAACAGGAGGTAGCGGTGGCTCTGTATCGTTAAACGTGATGAAACCTCCTCGTCTATTTTTTTTCTCCAAAAAGAGGATTTTATAGCTTCGGAATTAGGGTCTGCGGGGCCACGAGGTGGGCACAACCCACCAAGGCACGCCAGAGGGGGGCTCCCTGGTGTCTTGTGCCCAGCCAGGCCCCCCTCCGGTGGTTCTTGGCTCCAGTGTTTTTATTTTATTGTAAAACAATTCTTCAAAAAGTTTCGTTCCATTCCGAGAACTTTTATTTCTGCACAAAAACAACACCATGGTAGTTCTGCTGAAAACAGCATCAGTCCGGGTTAGTTTCATTCAAATCATGCAAATTAGAGTCCAAAACAAGAGCAAGAGCATTAGGAAAAGTAGATACAACAAAGAAGTATCAACTCCCCCAAGCTTAAACCTTTGCTTGTCCTCAAGCAATTCAGTTGACAAACTGAAAGTGGAAAAGAAAAACTTTTACAAACTCTTTTGTTCTTGTTTACATAAATAAGCTTAAGTCGCACCCATGTTTTTAGCAAATATTATGACTAAACATGTCAACAATAACTCAAATTATATTAACTCATATCAATAGTATAAGCAACTAGCAAGCAATAATAAGATATCTCAAATGCCAACACTTTGTCAAAACAATCATGATATAATATGACAATAGTGGTATCTCACTAGCCCTTTCCGAGACCACAAAAAATAAATGCAGAGCACCTGCGAAGTTCAAGAAGTGACTAAACATTGTAATACATGGTAGAAAAGATCCAGTCATGATGCATACAACATTATTAACTATACACAATGCATGAGGATGATAATAGTGCTCTCAGGTCTGGTGCTTGTTTGAGAAGGTGATGACGCAACATAAAATTAAATAGATAGTCCCTTCACATAGGGAAGCGGGTACTTGTAGAGGTGCCAGAGCTCAAAGCTTAAATCAGAGATAAATAAGATTTTGGGAGGTGCACCCTTCCTGTTTATGTCATGACCAAGAGTTATCAATATCTTCCATGCTAAACACATTAGTGGCGGTTCCCAAGCGATAGAAGTAAATGCTTACTCCCCCTCCACCAACAAACACACTCCACGGCTCGCCAAATCCACGGGTATCGTCCATACCAACAACAATCATTTGGGGTTTTGTTTAATTATTTGCAACTTTTGATTTCAGGACTGGGCATCCCTATTACCGCCCCTCTCATGCAAGGACGAGTGAATAAACACTCATCATGAGAATAACCCACTTAGCATGAAAGATACTAATCACCCCCTGATGTCTACTACACAAATTTATTATTGTAGACTCATGTTGGGCCTCCAAGCGCAGAGTTTTGTAGGACAGTAGCAATTTTCCCTCAAGTGGATGACCTAAGTTTATCAATCCGTGGGAGGCGTAGGATGAAGATGGTCTCTGTCAAACAACCCTGCAACCAAATAACAAAAGGTATCTTGTGTCCCCAACACACCAAATACAATGGTAAATTGTATAGGTGCACTAGTTCGGCGAAGAGATGGTGATATAAGTGTAGCGATGATAGTAGATATTGATTTTCATAATAGGAACAATAAAAAACAGCAAGGTAGCAATTGATAAAACAGAGCACACATGGTATTGCAATGCTTGAAAATGAGGCCTAGGGTCCGTACTTTCGCTAGTGCAAGCTCTCAACAATGCTAATCTAATTGGATCATATAACCATCCCTCAACGTGTGATGAAGAATCACTCCAAAGTTCTTATCTAGCGGAGAACATAAGAAGAAATTGTTTGTAGGGTACGAGACCACCTTAAAGTTATTCTTTTCGTTCGATCTATTCAAGAGTTCGTACTAAAATAACACAAAGTTATTCTTTCCGTTTGATCAATCCAAGAGTTCGTACTAAAATAACACCATATGATACGCATCAACCAACTCTAATGTCACCTAGATACTCCAATGTCACTACAAGTATCCATGAGTTAATTATATGATGCGCATCAAACAATTTTAGATTCATAATACTCGATCCAACACAAAGAACCTCAAAGGGTGCCCAAACATTTCTACCACAGAAACAAAGACGAGAACGTGTATCAACCCCTATGCATAGATTACCCCAATGTCACCTCGGGAATCCGTGAGTTGAGGGACAAAACATATATCAAGTGAATCAATATAATACCCCATTGTCACCACGGGTATTCATATGCAAGACATATATCAAGTGCTCTCAATCCATAAAAATATTCAATCCGATAAAATGAAATCTCAAAGGGAAAACTCAATTCATCACAACAAGATAGAGATGGAGAAACACCATATGATCCAACTATATTAACAAAGCCCGCAATACATCAAGATCATGCCATCATGAACACAAGAGAGAGATTAAACACATTTCTACTGGTACAAACCCTCCGTCCCGAGGGTGGACTACTCCCTCCTCATCATGGTGGTCGTCAGGATGAAGAAGATGGCCACCGGTGATGATTTCCCCGTCCGGCAGGGTGCCAGAACAGGGTCTAGACTGGTTTTTCATTGCTATAGAGGCCTGCGGCGGCGGAACTTATGATCTAGGGTTATTTCTGATGGTTTCTCTATTTATAGGATTTTTTAGCGTTGGAATCACACTAAGATGGGCCTCGAGGTGGGCACAACCCACCTGTGCACGCATGGGCCTCCTGGCGCGCCCATGTGTCTTGTGCTCACCTCCTTCACCTTCTGGCCCTCTCACGAAGCTTCTAGTGCCTCTTTTGTGCCAAAAAAACATCAAAAAATTCATTGCATTCGGAGAACTTCCATTTCTACACAAAAAACAACACCACGGTAGTTCTACTGAAAACAACGTAAGCCCAGGTTAGTTCCATGCAAATCATACCAAAACCATATAAAATTGTTGTAAACATGGCATGAATACTTCATGAATTATAGATACGTTGGAGACGTATCACCCCCTGTCGCTCAATGAACAATCCAGGCACACAAAACATATGTTCATTTGAAATTTTAGAGGTGGCACATGCAAATTTACTTGAAACGGCAGGGTAATACCGCATATAGGTAGATATGGTGGACTCATCTAGAATAACTTTGGGTTTTAGGATGTTGATGCACAAGCAGTAATTACGGTTAGTACAGGTGAAGGCTAGCAATTAGGTTGAGAAGCAGCCAGCTAGAGAGCGAAAACGATCATGAACATGTGTTATGCATAATTAACATTGAATACTAGCATGAGTAGGATATGAACACCATGAACATAAATATCGTAGAGGCTATGTTGGTTTTGATTCAACTACATGCATGAACATGTGCCAAGTCAAGCCACTTGAAATATTTAGAGGAGGATACCATATAATCATACTACATCACAATCATTTCAACACATGTTGACATCCAAGATAAATCATTATCCACTCCTAGCTACTTAAGCATGGCATGAGAAACTATAATCTCTAATTGTCATTGCAAACATGTTTGATCATAATATGCTGAATCATGGATACTAGGTTAAACATATTTACAAAAACAGAACAAGTTGAGTTCATACCCGTTTCTCTCTACCACAGCCAGTTCATCAAATATCGTCATTATTGCCTTTCACTTGCATGCCCGAATGATATGAAAATAGTAATAATGCAAGAGTGTCATGGACTAAGATGGAATCAGCAACATTTTATTTAAAAGGAGAAGACAAGGTAATTTGGGCTCTTTGTTAGATCAATAGCAATGCATATGAGAGCCACTCAACATTTTCATCATGGTCTTCTCCTTGGTATGACTCAATAAAAAGAAAAGAAACTCAGAGAAACACACCGAAATATTTTTGGTGTTTTTAGTTTTTCTTGAAGAAAGCAAATTAAAGAAGGGAAAACAAAAACGAGAAAAAACTATTTACACGAGAAAGCTCCCAACAAGCAAAAAGAAGAATCGAGAAATATTTTTGGGTTTTCTTTTTAATACTAGAACTAATTAAACTAGAAGAAAAACCGAAAAGAAGCAAGAAATATTTTGGGATTTTTGCATCTGTGCCCCTAGTTGGGGCACGCTCGACTGATTTGCCCCTATTTTTTCAATAATTGCGGTTTTGCCCAGCTCACTTCACTCGCCTTGTGTTTTTGCCCTTCTGGGGCGGTTCCGACCAATCACGGTTCGCCACGTGGCGACTGCTCACTGGTCAGAACCGTGCCGGAAGGGAAAACACAAGGCGAGTGAAGTGAGTTGGGCAAAACCGCAATTATTGAAAAAATAGGGGCAAATCAGTCGAGCGTGACCCAACTAGGGGCACAAATACAATTGTTCCTAATATTTTTGGGCTTTTCTCAAAGTTTTTCAAACACACAAGAAGAAAGCGAGAAAATAAAGCTAGCATGGATAATACAATGAAAAAGTGTGAACACCGACAACTGGAATGAGATGTGTGAACATGAATGTAATGTCGGTGGAAATGCGTACTCCCCCAAGCTTAGGCTTTTGGCCTAGCTTGGTAATCACCACTCGTAGTAGCCATCTGGTCCCATGTTGAAGTGTTGTGGTGCGGGTACCTAAGCGTCCCACTCCTGAGGATCCTACTCTGTCGCGGCCTGGGCGTCCCGATAGGCAATAATGTCTGTTGGCATGACCTTGTATCCGCCCCTAGCAATAGAATCAAACAAAGAAGGTGTAGGCAATGGAATAGCATCACAGGAATCCATACTGAAAACCAGGTTGTAACGAATATTATGAAGAGAGTCGGCATCATCGGTAAACTGGTGAGCCACCATCGCCTGGTGATATAGATAGACTCGGGTCAAGGGATAATCATGTTGGTGTATCTGAATGTTAAAGTGACTTGCTAAGCGAGTAGCATAAATACCACCATGAATTTTGCCCTTGTTTCTATGAAGGTGCAGACGACATGCAATAATAGCCCCTAGGCTATAAGTGCGATCATTATGTAGTGCACGGCGTAAAATGGCGAAGTCAAGAGCACTAAGTGCACCGACCTTCTCTCTAGCAATTAAATACTTAGCGATGAATAGAGCAAAGTAATGCATGGAAGGAAACTGTAAACTAGTGGCGGTGACACTCGACATGCCTCTCTCGTCTCCCACTGACAGAGCACGATAAAAGTCCTCAAACTCTATAGGTCTAGGCTCTCTTATTTCCCCGTCAGAAGGGATCAAGCATATATCACAAAAATCAGTGAGTGGTATCTGACGGGTTTCAGAGTATAAATTAAACTGCACCTCAGGAGGATTATTCCTACTCAGAAAATGGAAATTTTGCACAAAGGAATTTGTAAGGAGGTGGTATTGATCACACTTAGCTGCGATGAAGTCGGTCAGCCCAGCATTAGCAATGAATTGGGCGAACTCTTGATGGGTCCCCGCCCCCTCCGTGAAGGCATTATGCGGCCATTCACACGGCCGCACCTATGCCCTTCTCGGAGCGTTGAGGTCAGTGTCCGAGGATTCCCCAATGACTCCTTTAGCAATTTTCTTGGACGCAAACTTCCTAAAGAAACTCATCTTATTCCTATAGATAAAATTCTAAAAAAATTAGTCCACAAATTTTTTGTCAACAAAACTTCACAAGATTTATAGCAACTACTCATAAGGATGCATAGAGGCTATATTAAGCATTCAAACTACTTAGAACTCTAAGAATTCAACATGCAAGCTCATCTACAGTAGCACCAAGAGTAGCTAATTATTCAAAATATAAACCACTAAAGCAAAAACTAATTGGAGCAGTGGAGGAGTCACATACCAAGTAGCAATCCCCCAAAACAGTTTTGAAAATGGAGCTTCGAGCAAACAGATCGAAATCCATGGGTTTGAGAGAGCTATGGTGATTTTTTCTGGAGGTAGGAGATGACATGGGCTAAAGAAGTAAGTGAGGGGACCCACGTGGGGATCATGATACGTCTCCATCGTATCTACTTTTCCAAACTCTTTTGTCCTTGTTTTGGACTCTGATTTGCATGATTTGAATGGAACTAACTCGGACTGACGTTGTTTTCATCATAATTGCCTTGGTGTTATTTTTGTGCAGAAATAAAAGTTCTCGAAATGACCTGAAAATTTACGGTGAATATTTTTGGAATAAATAAAAAACTATTGGTGAAAGAATCTACCAGAGGGGACCCACCGACTGTCCACAAAGGTGGAGGGCGCCCCCCTAGGGTGCGCCCCTGCCTTGTCGGTCCCCTGGACCTCCACCGACCTCAACTCCAACTCCATATATTCCCTTTCAGGGAGAAAAAAATCAGAGAGAAGGATTCATTGCGTCTTATGATACGGAGCCACCGCCGCCTCCTGTTCTTCATAGGGAGGGCTGATCTGGAGTCTGTTCGAGGCTCCAGAGAGGGGGATTTGTCGCCATCATCATCACCAACCTTTCTCCATCACAAATTTCATGATGCCCACCGCCGTGCGTGAGTAATTCCATTGTAGACTTGCTGGATGGTGATGGGTTGGATCAGATTTGTCATGTAATCGACTTAGTTGTGTTAGGGTTCCATCCCTAGTATCCACTATGTTTTGAGATTGATGTTGCTATGACTTTGCTATGCTTAATGCTTGTCACTAGGGCCCCGGTGCCATGAATTCAGATCTGAACCCTTTATATTTACATGAATATATTTGTGTTCTTTATCTGATCATGCAAGTTGTAGACACCTATTATGAGTTATGATCTGCATACCCCAAGGTGACAACAGTTGGGATTCTTTCCAGTGATTATCGTAGTTTGAGGAATTCATGTATTCACTAAGTGCTAATGCTTTGGTCTGGTTCTCTATTAAAAGGAGGACTTAATATCTCTTAGTTTCCATTAGGACCCCGCTGCCACGGGAGGGTAGGACAAAAGATGTCATGCAAGTTCTTTTCCATAAGCACGTATGACTATATTCGGAATACATGCCTACATTATATTGATGAATTGGAGTTAGTTCTGTGTCACCCTAGATTATAACTGTTGCATGATGAGTATCATATGACACATATCATCACTTATCCATTGCCTACGAGTTCGTTTCACATCGATCTTTGCTTTGTTACTTTTGTTACTACTGCTGTTACAATTGCTATAAAACTGCTACTGTTACTTTTGCCTCTATTACCGTTACTTCCATACTACTTTGCAACTAAATACTTTGCTGCAGATATTAAGTCTTTTAGGTGTGGTTAAATTGACAACTCAGCTGCTAATACTTGAGAATATTCTTTGGCTCCCCTTGTGTCGAATCAATAAATTTGGGTTGAATACTCTACCCTCGAAAACTGTTGCGATCCCCTATACTTGTGGGTTATGAAGACCTTTTTCTGACGCCGTTGCCGGGGAGCATAGCTCTATTCTCTAAGTCACTTGGTATTTATATCTGTTGATCACTATGAAGAATTTGAAAGATACCAAGACCAAGATCTATCGCTCTACTATGAGGGGAGGTAAGGAACTTCCATCTAGCTCTGCACTTGATTCACCTTCGGTTTTGAGTAAGCTTGCGACACCACCACCTACTAGTAATTATGATATCTCGCATGTTATTGATGATGCTACTTCTGCTATGAATGATGCTTATGATGCTACTACTTTGCTTGATAAAACTGTGCCACTGGGTGAATTACTTGATGAACATCTTGCTAGAGTTAGAACTATTGATTACTCTGAAGATGATGATATTTCTGAAACTCATGAAGTTATTGAGACTGAAAACTTTGAAACATCTATTAGACCTAGCTCTCCTAGATATGAACTTCATGTTATGCTTGAGGGTTATGTTATGGATGGAGGGGTAGCTAGGGACTTTCTTGCTTGTAAGGATAGAGATGATCTTAAGAAATTATTGTGCAAGTGGAAAGAAAAGTCTTTGAATGCTAGAATGTAATATGATCCTAAGTTTGCTACTTCACCTATCTTTCTTACTGATAAGGATTACGGATTCTCTGTCGATCCTGAGTTAATTACTTTGGTTGAATTTGATCCTTTCCATGGTTATGAATCTGAAACTGTCGTGGCACATCTTACTAAATTGAATGATATAGCCACCCTATTTGCTCATGAGGTAAAAAATCACTATTACTATATTCTTAAGTTGTTTCCTTTCTCGTTAAAGGGTGATGCTAAGTTTAATTCCTTGCTCCTGGTTGTGTGCATAGTCCCCAGGATATGATTTACTACTTCTATGAAAAATATTTCCCTGCTCATAAGAAACAAGCTGCTTTACAAGAAATATTTAATTTTGTGTAAATTGAAGAAGAGATTCTCCCACAAGCTTGGGGGAGGCTTCTCCTATTACTTCATGCTTTGCCTGATCATCCTCTCAAGAAAAATAAAATACTTGATATCTTTTATAATGGACTAACCGATGCTTCTAGGGACCACCTAGATAGTTGTGTTGGTTGTGTTTTCAGGGAACAAACTGTTGAGCAAGTTGAATTGCTATTGAATAATATATTGAGTAATCATAATGATTGGACACTTCCTGAACCAATTCCTAAGCCAACTCTAAAGAAAAGAGGTATTCTATTTCTCAGTCCCGAAGATATGCAAGAGGCAAAGAAATCTATGAAAGAAGAAGGTACTAAAGTTGAAGATGTTAAGAATTTACTGCCTATATTGAAGAAATACATGGTCTTGATAACCCGACACAGGCAGTAGAGGTAAACTCTCTGTAGATTTGATGAAGGTGATATCCCTCATAGTAAGTCTGCTAGTCAATGCTTGGATGATTTGATAATTTTATTGCGAAACAAGAAAATTCCAATGCTTATGTTAGTAGACAATTGAAACCTAATGCTTATATGCTTGACTGCTTGGGTGATTATATGAGTAGAACTATTAGCGATCTTAAGATTATTAGTAAGCATGCTTCCATGGTGAAAACTCAAGTAGAACAAGTACTTAAGGCACAAGATGATTTGCTCAATGAGTTGAATAGTAAGAACAATGATTATGTTGTTAGGGTTATGACTAGAGGTGGTAAAATGACCCAGGAACCTTTGTATCCTGAAGGCCACCCTAAGAGAATTGAGCAAGATTCTCAGAAAATTAATACTGATGCACCTAGTCCTAGTAATAAAAAGAAAAATAAAACTGATAGGACTTCGCATGCTTCTAGTGAACCTGTTATAGATACACCTGATAATCCAAATGATATTTCTATTTCTGATGCTGAAACATAATCTGGTGATGAACATGAACCTAGTGCTAATGTTAATGATAATGTTCATGTTGATGCTCAACCTAGTAATGATAATGATGTGGAGGTATAACCTGTTGTTGATCTTGATAACCAACAATCTAAGAATCAATGTTGTGATAAGAGATACTTTGTTGCTAGGAAACATGGTAGAGAAAGAGAACCATGGTTCAGAAACTCATGCCTTTCCTCCTAAACCATCCAAGAAAAAGGATGATGAGGATTTTGAGCACTTTGTTAAAATGCTTAGACTCGTCTCTTTTGCGTATGCGTTTGACTAATATTCTGAAAATGTCTCCTTATGCTAAGTATATGAAAGATATTGTTACTAATAAAAGAAAGACATCGGAAGCTGAAATTTCCACCATGCTTGCTAATTACACTTTTAAGGGTGGAATACCAAAGAAACTTGGAGACCCAGGAGTACCAACTATACCATGCTCCACTAAAAGAAACTATGTTAAAACTGCTTTTTGTGATCTTGGAGCCGGTGTTAGTGTTATGCATTTATCTTTATCTCGTAGACTTGAATTGAATAAGTTGACACCTACTAAAATATCTTTGCAAATGGCTGATAAATCAACTGCTATACCCATCGATATTTGTGAGGATGTGCATGTCGTAGTTGCAAATGTTACTATCTTAACAGACTTTGTTATTCTTGATATTCCCGAGGACGACAATATGTCGATTATCCTTGGTAGACCCTTTTTGAATACTATAGGGGTTGTTATTGATTGCAACAAAGGCAATTTCACTTTTCGTGTTAAGGTTAATGAGCATACGGTACACTTTCCAAAGAAACAACCTCAAGTTCGTAATATCAATTCTATTGGAAAAAATTCAACTATTGCTATTGGAGGTTTTGAATTCTCTCTTCCTACAATCAAAAAGAAATATGATATTCTTATTGTTGGGGACATGCATATCCCTGTTCAGATAACCTAGTGTTATTTGAAAATTCTCTGGTTTCATGTTATTCAAAAGAAGTTTGTTAATAAGACTTGATCAACCTTGTTAATGGATTCCTTTTGAGGAGCATGAGATGGATGAATTTAGAAAGCACAACCTTCTGTACACCCCTTTTACTTTCTGTTATTTAGAATAAATAAAGCAAATATAGTATTATCCGTCTGTTTTCTGAATTATCCATGCAATAAAAAAATGCCCCAAATGCCCTGAAAATTTAGTATGATTTTTTATAGAATATTTTAGAATTTTTGGCACTGAGATCACACCAGGGGGCTGCACCAGTGGACCACAAGGGTGGAGGGCGCGCCCTACCCCCTGGGCACGCTTCCCTCCCTTGTGGGTCCCACGTGGGTCCCACTCACTTATTCTAGCACCCATCCACTTCTTCTTCCTCCAGAAAAAATCATCTCGTTGCTCAAACCCATGTTCTAGCTCATCTTGCTGCCATTTTTGATCTCCTTGTGCAAAGCTCCATTTGCAAAACTATTTTGGGGGATTGTTCTTCGGTATGTGAATCCTCCAGTGGTCCAATTAGTTTTTGTTCTAGTGCTTTATATATTGCAAATTTTTGCTGTTGTGGTGACCCTGTTCTTGAGCTTGCATGTCAAATTTATATGGTCCAAAGTAGTTTTGATGCATGATATAGCCTCTAGGCACTTGTAGGAGTAGTTGTTATCGATTTTGTTGAGTTTGGTTTACCTTTATTTCGAGTCACTAAAAATTTCAGAAAATTTCAGAGGAAAGAAATGATGAAAAGATGGTTGAGAGGCTCTTCAAGCAGGGCTTGAAAGGAAAATGAAAATGAAGAAAACAAGAAGCCCAAGTACAATCTTCCTCGCACCATGGAGGTTCGGCCATGTGAATGGCCAAGTGATGCATTCTTGAGGGCAGCTGGAATTTATGAGGATTTCTATTTTTTGGCTGAGAATGCAGGCATCACCGACTTCCTCCATGATAAGTGTGATCAATACCTCCTACTCACTAATACCTTCATGCCAAAAATTTACTTTCATGCTAGGAAATCACCACCCACGGTAGAATTTTATTTATATGATGAGCATAAGGAGATAATGCTTTATGACTTTTGTGAGATTTGCAAATTACCTTATGAGGAAGCGTCAATGAACCACGTCCTAGAGATGTGGAAGATTTTATTGAGGAGGTTACCATAGGGGAATGGAGAGGAGTGTCGGAAGCGAGAGTGGCTACTTTGCATTTTCTTGTTTTACGCTATTACTCATTATTTGCGGGGAGATGTTTAATTGGTCATGGAGAGAGTGGAGGCCTCAGTGCCCCTGACCTCGCTATTCTGCGCCATACTTTACTTCGTGATAAAACTTTTAGTTTGGGCACCATTGTTGCTTGAAGGTTGAGTTTAAACCGCTCGAGGGGTCCAATCTTTGGAAGTATCTATGCCTCCCGCCTCACTAGACACTTCGAGATACCCGTTAGGCGCGATGAGGAAGAGGAGATCCTGCTACCCACTAGATACTTAGACTATAATAGTCTGGTAGCACATGATTTTATTAGTGATGATAAGGATAAGAGACTCATCTATAACCTGGTATTCAGCCAGGACACTTGTCAGATTATTACTTTGTCTGCACCTTCTTTGTTCGATATTCATTCAGGCAGGTACCTCATCATGCCCGAGGACATTTATGCATATTGGGAGCGGATGCGATCCCCAGTTCCTGAGCCAGAACCATCACTTGATTTGTATGAGGAGTCTGTCTATCAGTGGGAGCCACAGGAGCTCGTTAACTAGCGGAACCCCCAGGATCCTCCTCAGTACCCAGGAGAGGGCTACTTTGATCCATGGGCATAGACCAACTTAGGTCAAAATCCTAATCTTGGGGGAGTACGTATTTCTCACCGACATTACATTCATGTTCACACACTCATTCCAGTTGTCGGTGTTCATACTTTTTCATTGTATTATCCATGTTAGTTTATTTCTTTTTCTCGCTTTCTTCTTGTGTGTTTGAAAAACTTTGAGAAAATAAAAAAAAATAGTTGTAGTTTCTTTTTAGTTTTCCTTTCCATTTTAATTTAGTAGTACTATTAAAAGAAAATCCAAAAAGATTTATCATTCTTCTTTTGCTTGTTGGGAGCTTTCCCATGTAAATAGTTTTTCTCATTCTTGTTTTACTTTCTTCAAAAAAAACGTCAAAAAATATTTTAGTGTGCTTCTTTGAAATCCTTTTTCCTTTCTTTGTGTTGAGAGGAGAAGACCACGATGAAAATATTGAATGGCTCTCATATGCATTATTTTTGATCTAACGAAGAGCCATATTACCTTGTCTTCTCCTTTGAATAAATGTTTGTAGATTACCTAGTCCAAAGAACGTGCACTACTATTATTATCCACACCATTCGGTTGTGTAAGTGAAAGGCAATAATGACGATATTTGATGAAATGATTGAGATGAGGAAAAGCTAGTATGAACTCGACCCATTTTGTTTTTGTAAATATGATTAGTTCATCGTTCTTGACTTAGCCCATTATGAATGAAACATGTTTGCAATGACAATTAGAGATTATAGTTACTCATGCCATGCTTAATTATCTAGGAGTTTATAATGGTTTATCTTGTGTGCCAACATGCTTTTAAAATGGTTGTGATGTAGTATGATAGGATGGTATCCTCCTTTGAATGGTTCAAGTGGCTTGAC
Organism: Triticum aestivum; assembly: GCF_018294505.1. Taxonomy (NCBI): domain Eukaryota; kingdom Viridiplantae; phylum Streptophyta; class Magnoliopsida; order Poales; family Poaceae; genus Triticum; species Triticum aestivum. Next base: position 173,066,912 of record NC_057795.1, read on the forward strand.
TTGGCACATGTTCATGCATGTAGTTGAAACAAAATCAACATAGCCTCCATGATATTTATGTTCATGGTGATTTATATCCTACTCAAGATTGCACTCAATGTTGGTTAATCTCAATGCATGTTTATGACTGTTGTCGCTCTCTAGTTGATCGCTCCTCAGTCTTTTGCTAGCATTCACTTGTATTAAGCGGGAATATTGCTTGTGCATCCACTTCCATAAACCAAAAGTTGTTCCATATGAGTCCACCATACCTACCTATATGCGGTATTTACCTGCCATTCCAAGCAAATTTGCATGTGCCAAACTCTAAACCTTCAAATGATAATCTGTTTTGTATGCTGATAACCCACAAGTATAGGGGATCGCAACAGTTTTTGAGGGTAGAGTATTCAACCCAAATTTATTGATTCGACACAAGGGGAGCCAAAGAATATTCTCAAGTATTAGCAGTTGAGTTGTCAATTCAACCACACCTGGATAACTTAGTATATGCAGCAAAGTATTTAGTAGCAAGGTAGTATGATAGTAATGGTAACAGTGATAAAAGTAACGATAGCAGTTCTGTAATGATTGTAACAGTAGCAACGGAAAAGTAAATAAGTAAAGCACAATATGTGAAAAGCCCGTAGGCATTGGATCAGTGATGGATAATTATGTCGGGTGCGATTCCTCATGTAATAGTTATAACATAGGGTGACACAGAACTAGCTCCAGTTCATCAATGTAATGTAGGCATGTATTCCGAATATAGTCATACATGCTTATGGAAAAGAATTTGCATGACATCTTTTGTCCTACCCTCCCGTGGCAGCGGGGTCCTAGTAGAAACTAAGGGATATTAAGGCCCCCTTTTAAGTACTGGACCAAAGCATTAACACATAGTGAATACATGAACTCCTTAAACTACAGTCATCATCGAGAAGTATCCCGATTATTGTCACTTGGGGGTTGTCGGATCATAACACATAATAGGTGACTATAGACTTGCAAGATAGGATCAAGAACTCACATATATTCATGAGAGAATAATAGGTTCAGATCTGAAATCATGGCACTCGGGCCCTAGTGACAAGCATTAAGCATAGCAAAGTCATAGCAACATCAATATCAGAATATAGTGGATACTAGGGATCAAACCCTAACAAAACTAACTTGATTACATGGTAAATCTCATCCAACGCATCACCGTCCAGCAAGCCTACAATGGAATTACTCACGCATGGCGGTGAGCATCATGAAATTGGTGATGGAGGATGGTTGATGATGACGACGGCGACGAATCCCCCTCTCCGGAGCCCCGAACGGACTCCAGATCAGCCCTCTCGAGAGAGATTAGGGCTTGGCGGCGGCTCCGTATCGTAAAACACGATGAAACTTTCTCCCTGACTTTTTTCTCTGCGAAACGGAATATATAGAGTTGGAGTTGAGGTCGGTGGAGCACCAGGGGGCCCACGAGACAGGGGGCACGCCCAGGGGGAGGGGGCGCGCCCCCACCCTCATGGACAGGGTGTGGGCCCCCTAGCCTTGATTCTTTCGCCAGTATTTTTTATATTTTCCAAAAGTTATCTCTGTGGATTTTCAGGTCATTCCGAGAACTTTTGTTTTTTGCACAATAAACAACACCATGGCAATTCTGTTGAAAACAGTGTCACTCCAGGTTAGTTTCATTCAAATCATGCAAGTTAGAGTCCAAAACAAGGGCAAAAGTGTTTGGAAAAGTAGATACGTTGGAGACATATCAACTCCCCCAAGCTTAAACCTTTGCTTGTCCTCAAGCAATTCAGTTGAAAACTGAAAGTGATAGACAAAAACTTTTACAAACTCTGTTTGCTCTTGTTGTTGTAAATATGTAAAGCCAGCATTCAAGTTTTCACCAAAGATTATGAACTAACCATATTCACAATAACACTTAGGTCTCATATTTACTCATATCAATGGCATAATCAACTAGCGAGCAATAATAATAAAACTCGGATGACAACACTTTCTCAAAACAATCATCATATGATATAACAAGATGGTATCTCGCTAGCCCTTTCTGAGACCGCAAAACATAAATGCAGAGCACCTTTAAAGATCAAGGACTAACTAAACATTGTAATTCATGGTAAAAGAGATCCAGTCAAGTCATACCCAATATAAATTAATAGTAATGAATGCAAATGACAGTGTGCTCTCCAGCGGGTGCTTTTTAATAAGGAGGTGTCAACATAAGAGTAAATAGATAGGCCCTTCGCAGAGGGAAGCAGGGATTTGTAGAGGTGCCAGAGCTCGATTTTAAAATAGAGATGAATAACATTTTGAGCGGTATACTTTCACTGTCAACGCAACAACTATGAGATCTCGATATCTTCCATGCTACATACATTATAGACAGTTCCCAAATAGAATGGTAAAAGTTTATACTCCCCCACCACCGACAAGCATCGATCCATGGCTTGCTCAAAACAACGAGGGCCTCCAACTAGCAACAGCCCGGGGGAGTTTTGTTTAATTATTTCGATTTGCTTTAACCTTTTTGATCATGGGACTGGGCATCCCGGTTACCAGCCATTTTCTCGTGAATGAGGAGCGGAGTCCACTCCTCTTGAGAATAACCCACCTAGCTTAGAAGATACAGACAACCCTAGTTGAAACATGAGCTGCTCGAGCATACAAAACAGAATTTCATTTAAAGGTTTGGAGTTTGGCACATACAAATTTACTTGGAACGGCAGGTAGATACCGCATATAGGAAGGTATGGTGGACTCATATGGAATAACTTTGGGGTTTATGGAGTTTGGATGCACAAGCGGCATTCCCGCTTAGTACAGGTGAAGGCTAGCAAAAGACTGGGGAGCGACCAACTAAGAGAGCGACAATAGTCATGAAGATGCATTAAAATTAATCAACACCGAGTGCAAGCATGAGTAGGATATAATCCACCATGAACATAAATATCATGAAGGCTATGTTGATTTGTTTTCAACTACATGCGTGAACATGTGCCAAGTCGAGTCACTCAATTCATTCAAAGGAGGATACCACCCTATCATACCACATCACAACCATTTTAATAGCATGTTGGCACGCAAGGTAAACCATTATAAGCTCCTAGCTAATTAAGCATGGCATAAGCAACTAAAATCTCTAATTTTCATTGCAAACATGTTTACTCATAATAGGCTGAATCTGGAATGATGAACTCATCATATTTACAAAAGCAAGAGAGGTCGAGTCCATACCAGCTTCTCTCATCTCAATCAGTCCATCATATATCGTCATTATTGCCTTTCACTTGCACGACCGAACGGTGTGTATAATAATAATAGTGCATGTGCATTAGACTAAGCTGGAATCTATAAGCATTCAATTCAAGGGAGAAGACAAAGTAATATGGGCTCTAAGTTAAATCATCAATCATGCAAATGAGAGCCACTAAATATTTCCAATATGGTCTTCTCCTCTCGACCCCCAAAGGAAATAAAAGAAATAAAACTATTCACACGAGAAAGCTCCCGACAAGCAAAAGAAGAACGAGAAATCTTTTTGGGTTTTCATTTTAATTGCTACTACAAGCATGGAAATTAAACTAACTAATCTTTTTTGTTTTCTTAAGGTTTATCAAACACACAAGAAGAAAGCTAGAAAAAGAAATTAAACTAGCATGGATAATATAATGAAAGAGTATGAGCACCGACAACTAGAATAAGTGTGTGAACATGAATGTAAAGTAGGTGATAAATACGTACTCCCCCAAGCTTAGGCTTTTGTCCTAAGTTGGTCTATTGCCAAGGATAGCCTGGCTGATACCCGAAGTTATAACTGGGGTCGTACTGAGATGCATCAGCCAATGCCTCCTGAGCTGCGGAATGTTGGCGAGCTGCATCCTCTCTCCTCTTGTGTTCGGCTGCCTCCTCCCTGGTGACAACATATCTTCGCTTTGCCTGGTAATCAAAAAGGGAAGGAGCAGGAAGAGTAACATGGACAGCGCGACGCCTGTCAAAGATTAGTCGATACTGGAGGAATTGTTCATTCCTCACAAGAAAATGATGATTGGCCATAGCTTCATAATCTAAATAAGCGGGAGGCAACTCCCTATCATCCTCACGTGGAGGTATACCAAGATAATTAGCAACACAGGTTGCATAAATCCCTCCAAAAAAATCTCCAGATATACCATTATTATGCAACCTACGTGCAACAATTGCCCCCAAGTTGTAATCTTTATTACCTAATACAGCACTCTTGAGGACACAAAGATCAGGGACACACATGTGACATGCTTCATCTTTACCATTAATGCATCTACCAATGAAGAGAGCAAAATAATGTATAACAGGAAAATGAATGCTCCCTATGGTAGCTTCTGCTATGTCCCTAGATTCTCCCGTAGTGATACTAGCTAGAAAATCTTTATATTAAGATTTACGGGGTTCAATAACATTACCCCACTGTGGGAGTTTGCAAGCAGTGGTGAAATCTTCTAAGTCCATGGTATATGATTGATCATAAATATCAAACATGACATTCTGAGAATTACATGAAGATGTAAATTTAAACCTTCTCACGAATGAATCAGTTAAATCATAGTACTGAGGACACTTATCTTGCATGAAGTCCTCAAGATAGGCATTACGCATATATGCGTCAAATTCATCCTTGATGCATGTATTGACCATGAACTCTTCTGACGGCCATTCACAAGGCCACACATCAGCTTCCCTTGATGGTTCATCGTCTTGCTCACGCATAGCACGCCTGGGTCCTCTCTTTGTTGAGGAACCACCTTGGTACATTTTCCTGGACATATTTCTTCCTCTGACAAATTTCTAAAATTTTTAGTAACTCAAAATAAAAGTGAATCAAACTAAACAAGATTGATAGCAACTACTCCCACAAGTGCCTAGCGCCTATATCATGCATTAGAATTACTTAGGACCTCATAAATTTGACATGCAAGCTCAAGAACAGGGTCACCTATGCAGCAAAAATTTGCAATGAATAAAGCACTAGAACAAAAACTAATTGGACCAATGGAGGAGTCACATACCAAGCAACAATCTCCCAAAGCAGTTTTGTGAATGGAGCTTTAAGCAAGGAGATCGAAAATCGCAGCAAAATGAGCTAGAACTCGTGCTTGAGCTGGATGGGGATTTATTTTTGGGAGGAAGATGGAGTGTGTGGGTGCAGGGATAAGTGGAGGGGGGCCACCATGGGCCCACGAGGCAGGGGGCGCACCCAGGGGGAGTGGGCGCGCCCTGGACCCTCCTGGCTAGGTGGTTGCCCCTCCTGCTGTGTTCTCAGTGCCTAAAATCCTCAAATATTCCATAAAAAATCATACTAAATTTGCAGGGCATTTGGAGCACTTTTATTTTCGGGATATTTTTTTATTGCATGGATAAATCAGAAAACAAGCAGACAATACTATTTTTGCTTTATTTATTTTAAATAATAGAAAGTAAAAAGAGGGTACAGAAGGTTGTGCCTTCTAGTTTCATCCATCTCATGATCATCAAAAGGAATCCACTAACAAGGTTGATCAAGACTTGTTAACAAACTCATTCCGGATAACATGGAACCGGAGAAATTTCGAATAACACTAGGTTACCTCAACGGGGATATGAACATCCCCAACAATAAGAATATCATATTTTTTCTTGACAGTAGGAAGAGGAAATTCAAAACCTCCAATAACGATAGTTGGAATTTTTCCAATTGAATTGATGCTATGAACTTGAGGTTGTTTCCTCGGAAAGTGTATTGTATGCTCATTACCATTAACATGAAAAGTGACATTGCCTTTGTTGCAATCAATAACAACCCCTGCGGTATTCAAAAATGGTCTACCAAGGATAACTGACATACTATCGTCCTCAGGAATATCAAGAATAACAAAGTCCGTTAAGATAGTGACATTTGCAACCACAACAGGCACATCCTCACAAATACCGACGGGTATGCAGTTGATTTATATCCTACTCATGCTTGCACTCAATGTTGGTTAATCTCAATGCATGTTTATGATTGTTGTCGCTCTCTAGTTGATCGCTCCTCAGTCTTTTGCTAGCATTCACTTGTATTAAGCGAGAATACTGCTTGTGCATCCACTTCCATAAACCAAAAGTTGTTCCATATGAGTCCACCATACCTACCTATATGCGGTATTTACCTGTCGTTCCAAGTAAATTTGCACGTGCCAAACTCTAAACCTTCAAATGATAATCTGTTTTGTATGCTAATAACCCACAAGTATAGGGGATCGCAACACTTTTTGAGGGTAGAGTATTCAACCAAATTTATTGATTCGACACAAGGGGAGCCAAAGAATATTCTCAAGTATTAGCAGTGGAGTTGTCAATTCAACCACACCTGGATAACTTAGTATCTGCAGCAAAGTATTTAGTAGCAAAGTAGTATGATAGTAATGGTAACAGTGATAAAAGTAACGATAGCAGTTTTGTAATGATTGTAACAGTAACAACGGAAAAGTAAATAAGCAAAGCACAATATGTGAAAAGCCCGTAGGCATTGGATCAGTGATGGATAATTATGTCGGATGCGATTCCTCATGTAATAGTTATAAAATAGGGTGACACAGAACTAGCTCCAGTTCATCAATGTAATGTAGGCATGTATTTCGAATATAGTCATACGTGCTTATGGAAAAGAATTTGCATGACATCTTTTGTCCTACCCTCCCGTGGCAGCGGGGTCCTAGTGGAAACTAAGGGATATTAAGGCCTCCTTTTAATAGAGTACCGGACCAAAGCATTAACACATAGTGAATACATGAACTCCTCAAACTACGGTCATCACCGAGAAGTATCCCGATTGTTGTCACTTCGGGGTTGTCGGATCATAACACATAATAGGTGACTATAGACTTGCAAGATAGGATCAAGAACACACATATATTCATGAAAACATAATAGGTTCAGATCTGAAATCATGGCACTCGGGCCCTAGTGATAAGAATTAAGCATAGCAAAGTCGTAGCAACATCAATCTCAGAACATAGTGGATACTAGGGATCAAACCCTAACAAAACTAACTTGATTACATGGTAAATCTCATCCAACCCATCACCGTCCAGCAAGCCTACGATGGAATTACTCACGCACGGCGGTGAGCATCATGAAATTGGTGATGGAGGATGGTTGATGATGACGACGACGACGAATCCCTCTCCGGAGCCCCGAACGGACTCCAGATCAGCCCTCTCGAGAGAGATTAAGGCTTGGCGGTGGCTCCATATCGTAAAACGCGATGAAACTTTCTCCCTGATTTTTTCTCCGCAAAACGGAATATATAGAGTTGGAGTTGAGGTCGATGGAGCATCAGGGGGCCCATGAGACAGGGGGCACGCCCAGGGGGAGGGGGCGCGCCCCCACCCTCGGACGGGGTGTGGGCCCCCTGGCCTTTATTCTTTCCCCAGTATTTTTTATATTTTCCAAAAGTTATCTCCGTGGATTTTCAGGTCATTGTGAGAACTTTTGTTTTCTGCACAATAAACAACACCATGGCAGTTCTGCTGAAAACAACGTTAGTTCGGGTTAGTTTCATTCTAATCATGCAAGTTAGAGTCCAAAACAAGGGCAAAAGTGTTTGGAAAAGTAGATACATTGGAGACGTATCATATGCCTGAATCTCTCATGTAGAGATATAGGGTTGTCAGTATCTTCCATGCTAGGTGGGTTATTCTCACGGTGAGTGTTGATTCACTTGTCATTCACGAGAAAGTGGCTGGTATTCGGGATGCCCAGTTCCATGCTCAAATCAAATCAAAATATAATATCAAACAAAACTCCCCCAGGACTGTTGTTGGTATGGACGGTACCCGTTGTTTTGCACCAGACGTGGAGTGTGATTGTTGGTGGAGGGGGGTTAAAAACTTTACCATTCTATTTGGGAACCGCCTATAATGTATCTAGCATGGAAGATATCAAGATCTCTTGGTTGTTATGTCGACAATAAAAGCATACCGCTCAAAATATTATTCATCTCTGTTTCAAAAAGCTTGAGCTCTGGCACTTCTACAAATCCCTGCTTCCCTCCGTGAAGGGCCTATCTATTTACTTTTATTGCTGAGTCATCATCCTCTTATAAAAAGCACCAGTTAGAGAGCACCACTGTCATTTGTATGTGTTGTTATTAATTGATATTGAGTATGACTGTGACTAGATCTCTTTTACCATAAATTGCAATAGTCCTTGATCTTCAGGGGTGCTCTGCATTTATGTTTTGTGGTCTCGGAAAGGGCTAGCAAGATACCATTTTGTTATATCATATCATGATTGTTTTGAAATAGTGTTGTCATCCGAAATTTATTATTATTGCTCGCTAGTTGATTATGCCATTGATATGAGTAAACATGAGACCTAAATGTTGTTGTGAATATGGTTAGTTCATGATCTTTGCTGAAAACCTAAATGTTGGCTATACATATTTGCAACAACAAGATCAAACAGAGTTTGTAAAAGTTTTTCTTTATCACTTTCAGTTTACCAACTGAATTGTTGGAGGACAAGTAATGGGTTAAGCTTGGGGGAGTTCATATGTCTCCATTGTATCTACTTTTCCAAACACTTTTGCCCTTGTTTTGGACTCTAATTTGCATGATTTGAATGGAACTAACCCGAACTGACGCTGTTTTTAGCAGAATTACCTTGGTGTTATTTTTGTGCAGAAATAAAAGTTCTTGGAATGACCTGAAAATTTATGGAGAATATTTTCGGAATAAATAAAAAATATTGGCGAAAGAATCTACCAGAGGGGACCCATCGGCTGTCCACAAGGGTGGGGGGCGCCCCTGCCTTGTGGGTCCCATAGACCTCCACTGACCTCAACTCCAACTCCATATATTCACTTTTGGGGAGAAAACAAATCAGAGAGAAGGATTCATCGCGTTTTACGATAAGGAGTCGCCGCCGCCTCCTATTCTTCATAGGGAGGGATGATATCGAGTTTGTTCGAGGCTCCGGAGAGGGGGGTCTGTCGCCATCATCATCAACATCCTTCCTCCATCCCCAATTTCATGATGCTCACTGCCGTGCGTGAGTAATTCCATCGTAGGCTTGCTGGACGGTGATGGGTTGGATGATATTTATCATGTAATCGAGTTAGTTTTGTTTGGGCTCGATCCCTAGTATCCACTTTGTTCTGAGATTGATGTTGCTATGACATTGCTATGCTTAATGCCTGTCACTAGGGCCCGAGTGCCATGAATTCAAATATGAACCTTTATGTTTCCATGAATATATTTGTGTTCTTGATCCGATCTTGCAAGTTGTAGACATGTATAACGAGTTATGATTCGCATACCCCAAGGTGACAATAATTGAGATTCTTTCCGGTGATTACCGTAGTTTGAGGAGTTCATGTATTCACTAAGTGCTAATGCTTTGGTATAGTTCTCTATTAAAAGGAGGCCTTAATATCCCTTAGTTTCCATTAGGACCCCATTACCACGGGAGGGTAGGACAAAACATGGCATGCAAGTTCTTTTCCATAAGCCCGTGTGACTATATTCGGAATACATGCCTACATTATATTTATGAATTGGAGCTAGTTCTGTGTCACCCTAGGTTATAACTGTTGCATGATGAATACCATCCAACACATATCATCGTTGATCCATTGCCTACGAGTTCGTTTCACATTGATCTTTGCTTCGTTACTTTCGTTACTTCTGTTGTGACGATTGCTATAAAACTGCTACTGTTACTTTTGCCTCTGTTAACCTTACTTCCATACTACTTTGCTACTAAATACTTTGCTGCAGATATTAAGTCTTTCAGGTGTGGTTGAATTGACAATTCAGCTGCTAATACTTGAGAATATTTTTTGACTCCCCTAATGTCGAATCAATAAATTTGGGTTGAATACTCTACCCTCGAAAAGTATTGCGATCCCCTATACTTGTGGGTTATCAGACCACAACCCACCAGGGCGTGCCTGGGGTTGCTGGCGTGCCCTGGTGTCTTGTGTTCACTAGGTGGACCCCCTCTGATGTTATTTGCACCAGAAATTCAGAAATATTCAAAAAAAATCGTATTAAATTTTCAGGGCATTCTGAGAACTTTTATTTTTTTGGTCATTTTTATTGCATGGGAAATTCAGAAAACAGACAAAACATGGCATTTTATTTTATTTAACTAAGAAAAACAGAAAACAAAAATGGGGAGCAGAAGGCTGTGCTTACTAAATTCATCAACTTCATACCTCTAAAAAATGATCCATTAATAAGGTTGATAAAATCTTATCAACAACCACCTTCGATTAGCATGAAGCCGAAGAACTTTCATAAAACACTAAGTTACCTCAACGGGGATGTGCATTTCCCCAACAATAAGCATTTCATATTTCTTTTTGGCAGTAGGTAGAGGTAGTTGAAAACTTCCAATAGTGAGTGTCGAAGATTTTTCAATAACATTAATACCATTGACTTGGAATTGTTTCTTCGGAAAGTGCACCGTATGCTCATTACCATTGATATGAAAAGTGACTTTGCTTTTATTGCAATCAATAACAGCCTCTGTAGTATTCAAAAATGGTCTACCAAGGATAATTGACATGTTGTTGCCCTCGGGCATCTCAAGTATAACAAAGTCTGTTAAGATGGTAACATTTGCAAAAACAACGGGCACATCCTCACAAATACTGATAGGTATGGTAGTGGATTTGTTAGCCATTTGCAAAGATATTTCAGTAGGTGTGAGTTTATTCAAATCAACTCTTTTATATAAGAATAAAGGCATAACACTAACACCAGCTCCTAAATCACATAAAGCAGTTTTAACATAATCTTTTGATGGAGAAAGGTATAGTTGGTATTCCTGGATCCCTAAGTTTTTTAGGTACTCCATACATAAAAGAATAATTAGCAAGCATGGTGAGATTTCAGCTTCCAGTATCTTTCTTGTATTAGTGATGATGTCTTTCATGTATTTTGCATAAGGGGCCATCTTTAAAATATCAGTCAAGCGAGTGCGCAAAAAGACTGGCCTAAGCATTTCAGCAAAGCATTCAAATTCTTCATCATCTTTTTTCTTAGTTGGTTTAGGTGGAAATGGCATGGGTTTTTGAACCCATGGTTCTCTTTCTCTTCCATGTTTCCTAGCAACAAAGTCTCTGTTATCATATTTCTTATTTTTAGGCTATGGGTTACCAAGATCAACAACTAGTTCTATTTCAACATCATTATCTGGTTGTTTATCATTGTCTGGTTGAGTGTCTTCATGAACATCCTCATTATCTTTTTCATTATCACTAGATGAATGTTCATCACCAGATTGAGTTTCAGCATCAGTTTTTCTATTTCAGGTTCACTATAGGTATGCAAAGTCCTATCATTTTTCTTTTTCTTCTTCTTTTTAGAAGGACTAGGTGCATCAGTGTTAATTCTTTAAGAGTCTTGTTCAATTCTTTTAGGGTGTCCCTCTGGATAAAGTGGTTCCTGAGTCATTCTACCTCCTCTAGTCATTACTCTAACAGCATGATCATTCATGTTATCATTCATTTCATGAAGCAATTCTCTTTGAGATTTAGCAACTTGTTCTAACTGAGTTTTAACCATAGAAGCATGCTTTCCCACACCCCTAACATCATTAGTAATTCTAAATAATAAGTCACTCAAGCGAGCAATCATATCAGAACTATATTTCAATTGTTTCGTAACATTTGCATTGAAGTGATCTTGTTTTCTAATGTAATTGTCAAACTCATAAAGGCATTGGCTAGGATGTTTATTGTAAGGGATTTCAGTTTCATCGAATTTCATTAAAGAGTTTACCTCTACCACCTTTTGTGGTGGTGGTGTGTCAAGTCCATGTATTTCTTCAATAGGAGGTAAATTTTTAATATCCTTTGCTTTAATACCTTCTTCAGAGTGGTTTTAGGCGGTGATTCACGAAAAGTCCAATCATCATAATTTTTCAATATATTATTCAATAATTCCTCAGCTTGTTCAACAGTTTGTTCCCTAAAAACACAACCAGCACAACTATCTAGGAAGTCCCTAGAAGCATTGGTTAGTCCATTATAGAAGATATCAAGTATTTCATTTTTCTTAAGAGGATGATCAGGCAAAGCATTAAGCAATTGGAGAAGCCTCCCCCAAACTTGTGGGAGACTCTCTTCTTCAATTTGCACAAAATTAAATATTTCCTATAAGGCAGCTTGTTTCTTATGAGCAGGAAAATATTTTTCAGAGAAGTAATATATCATATCCTGGGGACTACGCGCGCAACCAGGAGCAAGAGAATTGTACCATATCTTAACATCGCCCTTTAATGAGAACGGAAATAATTTGAGAATATAATAGTAGCGAATTTTCTCATCATGAGAAAAAAAAGGGTGGCTATATCATTTAATTTAGTAAGATGTGCCACAATAGTTTCAGTTTCATAAACATGAAAAGGATCATATTCAACCAAAGTAATTAACTTTGGGTCAACAGAGAATTCATAATCCTTATCGGTAACAAAGATAGGTGAAGTAGCAAACTTAGGGTCACACTTCATTCTTGCATTCAAAGATTTTTCTTTTAGTTTGCCTAATAATTTAAGGGAGCCAAAGAATATTTGCGAGTATTAGAAGTTGAGTTGTCAACTCAACCACACCTGGAGATTAAATATTTGTAGCAAAGTGATCAGTAGCACGGTAATATGATGGTTTTGATAGCAGTGGTAACAGTAATAGTAACGGTAACAGTGATAGCAATGATTTCGTAGCAATCGTAACAGTAACATCAGCAGTAGTAACTTAGAAAGAACAATATGTGGAAAACTTCTAGCACTACAAAAAAATACACTTCCGTGATGGTACGTGTTTGTCACAGTAGGTCGCGTTTTTTGTCATGCATGTACATCCATGACAAATTTATGACAGAATCAAGATAGTCATACCTGTGCTGTCGTAGAAGTGTTCCATGACATTACCAAAATTATCATCACGGAAGTGTCCACTTCCATGACGATAAATCGCGCGTCACAGAAGTGCTTTCGTCAAGGGTGACCGACACGTGGCATCCACCGTAACAGAACGCCGTTAAGCTATCGGGTCGGGTTTTGGATCCGATAACCCGTTAACAGACCCGACCAATGGGGATTTTCCATGTGTAAAATCATCATTGGCTGGCGGAAACACGTGTCGGCTCATCGTTGGGACAGATGTCATCCACTCATTGGAGAGAAGGCGCCTACGATACTTCGATACGTGGCACGGCCCAACAGAGGCCCATTCCTGTGAAAAGGCTGGCCCGTTTGACTTGGTTAAAAGGTGGCAGGCTGGCCCATTGAAAGCCTGTTAACGGCCTGTTCGCATATAGCCAATTTACAGCCCGCTAACCCAAGGCCCTTTACGCCCTATCCGAATTAGGCCCAATAGCGTCAACTGGGCCATCCAATATGATTCCAGCCCGTTTTCACTTCTGGCCCATGACGTCTTTCGGCCTATATGAGGCCCTTTGTAAATCTTGGCCTATTAACGGCCCGTGGTGAAACTGGCCCGTAATGAACAGTGTATCACTTTTACACCCATTAACGGCGCGTTGTGAAACTGGCTCGTAATGAATAGTGTATCACCTTATACCCATTAACGGCCCATTATTCCGTTGGGCCGTTTCCAGCCCATTTATCTTTCGGCCTTCTCAGAGCCCATTTGTTCTTGGGCTCATTTCTAGCATTTGTTTACTTACGGCCAGTTACTATCGTTTTCTGCTTGTGGGCCAAATTCAGCCCGTGGTTACAGTCGGCCCATTTGTGGTCCGTTAATACGTTCGGCCGTTTTCGTAGTGTCATCAAATTCGGCCTATTAATGATGGACCATTATAGTCGGCCCATGAACGGATGATTCCAACTCTAGCCCGTTTACGGCCATAATGCGGTCTGTTTGGCCCATGTTTGGCCAATCGATCATACGGCCTGCATAAGGCCCATTGATGATACGGCCCGTGGAAGGCCCATTGTTTCTATGGCCCGTAGAAGGCCCATTGTTTCTACGGACCGTAGAAGGCCCATTGTTTCTATGGCCCGTAGGAGGCCCAGTGTCACTACAGTAAATACTAGCCCATGGTTATTGTGGCCTAGTATTAAAAAATAGGTTATTGCAGCCACTAGCAAACCGCGAAAAAAGAACTGCAATGACTACAAGCAAACAAATAAACAAGACAAGGAAATATATAAGCAAGCAACTAACGCTAGGCTATCACGACTATTACACATATTACATCCACTGGGCATCAAAGTTCGCCACCAGTGCAAATATAGGGAACAAAGCAGCATATCATATACATTGGTTGTCAAAGTTGGCGACCAGCGCAAATAAACGCCGCAGCAAAACAAATCCAGAACTGAAACCACTTTAGAAGATCTCAAGAAACAATATCCTGGGTACCCAAAATGTTGGCAACTGCTTAGCAAGCTTATTAACTTTCTCTTGTTTGGCGCTTAAATCCTCCAGCGCTTGCTGTTGCACCAGGAAATACGCATCTGAATTCTCCAAGGACTTCCTCAGTCCTTCGGCTTCCTGCGCAGCACATCTGATCGATGTCTTTCAACTTGAATTTGAGACTCAAGAAGACGAGCTGATTCAGGCAGCGAGTTCGGAGAGCTTGTGCCAGCAGTAGTGGCCAGTAACTCGAACACTACATCAAGACAGGACTTTTGGGTTCCCTCACTGTCGTCAAGATAGTTTTTATCAGCTTTCTTGGAGACCAATAGGGATGTCTCACTATCTTGAACCTTATCTGCATTACTTCCTTTACCATTGGATAACGCGGTACTGTTCTCCAATATTTTGTCCGCATTCTAAAAGAGAAACAAGCAGACACATCACATGTTTACCATGTTGTATATGAAACTCATTTTGGTAAATGAGTTCAGTAGTAAAGTGGACAGGATAACAACATGAAACAAACATATATCTATGTACCATGGTCACTTTATGGTCTATATCATTCTAGTTTTTGTTGCCAAATCAAGATAGAGACACAGTTCAAATAATATTTGTTCAAGACAAAGCAAAATTGACAGAATATAAGTGTGGGAAACAATAGAGCAATAACAACACTTGTAATGTGCATGACATGAGAACATAACTGTTTATTCAATTGAAACTGAAATCAACATAGAGCAGGTTACAACAGAAAACCAGTTAAAGAAACAGGTTTAAAACATACCTGTTGCACCATTGGAGTTTCAATTCCATCCTTCAAATTTGAAAATAGTTGGTATGAGTAAATACAGTAATGCAAGGGCAAAGGAGTATGAACCATAGCTACAGAACCTGACCTGAGAACAAATCTTCTTCTCCTTTAAGCGTTGAGTTGGGATTCGGAGTGGTGGTCCTCATGCTTTAGGCACTGCAGTTCCCTTACTAACTGCTCGTGTTTGGGTGCTCTATGGTGGAGACGGTGATGTGTCAACTGGAACTGGGTTACTATCTGCCGGGGTTGGGGTTAGAAGGGGTGTAGCCGGTTCTCTGTCCAACTGGGTAGGGGTACAATCTATGAGAGTCTGGGTTATGTGTGGTGGATCTGATCCTTGGGCAAGTACAACCGTGGTTCTATGTGCATCAAATGGTAGCACTATCTTTACTGAAGACCGTGTTGTTACTCCCTTAGATACTGCCATCACCCTCTCCAATTCAAATGGCTGATAAACAAGAAAATTAATTGAAAGTATAGACATTGTATGATAGACAGGTGTAATGGATAGTGGGGAATAAAAGAGGGCATGAAATAATTCATATTTATGTTGTCTAACCAAACAGGATAGCATGACACAATTTCACATATATGATGGCTAACTAAGCAGGATAGCATGACACAATTTCACATTATGATGGCTAACTAAAAAAGTGGAAAGACATAGTTCAAAATATGAGACTATGTAAACAGGATGACATGATATAGCTATATAATGTGTTTATTAAATAGGTTGGCATGCCATAATTCACATACATTCAGGGATAGAATGCCACAATTCAAAATATGATGATTGTAAACACTAAACATGATGAGATGATATAACTATATGATGTCTTTATTAAATGGGTTACCATGCCATAATTCAGATAGATGATGTGTATGTACTATGTAAACATGATGGCATGATATAATTCAAATATATGATTTATATAGTAAGCAAGTAAGGAGATGGCAATCCATATATGATGTAAAAACTAAGCAATGCAATACAACATGCATGACATGGGTAATATAACCCTGCCAAGTTTGAGCATAGACCTCAGGGGGGACATAGGACTGGTCATCAGTCTCTGAATCCTCCTCTGAGGAGCTCTCTGTATCCAGCAAGATGTCTGCTTCAGTAGGTAGCATTGTCTGCTCTAAATACCTTGTTTTCACTCCAGATACTTCCATCACCGCTTCAAATGGATGATGCATAGGAAGAGTAGTTGAATATACAAACGTTGTTGACAAATGGAACACGTAATACAAAAAAATGATAGCATGATATAATTCACATACATGATGATTGGCTAAACAGCATGGCATTGCATAATTCACATATATAATGCCTTTGCAACAAGATAGCATTGTATAATTCACATATATAATGTCTTGCAACAAGATGGCAATGCATAATTCACATATATGGTAATTAGACACTAAACAGGTGGCATTCACACAAAGCATGTCTAAACTAATCAAATGACATAGCAATCCAAGGCATCATACGCACGATATGAGCAACATAACCCTGCCAAGTTAGAGCATACACCTTGGGGGGGAATAGGACTGGTCATCTGTCTCTGAATCCTCCTCTGAGGAGCTATCCGTGACCAGCAAGATATGTGCTTCGTCAGATAGCATAGTCTGCTCTGAAGACCTTGTTGTTGGGGAACGTAGCACAAATTCAAAATTTTCTACGCATCACCAAGATCAATCTATGGAGAGACTAGCAACGAGAGAGATGGGAATGCATCTTCATACCCTTGAAGATCGCAATGCGGAAGCGTTACAAGAACGCGGATGAGGGAGTCGTACTCGCGGCGATTCAAATCGCGGAAGATCCGATCTAACGCCAAACAGACGGCGCCTCCATGTTCAACACACGTACAGCACGGGTACATCTCCTCATTCTTGATCCAGCAAGGGGAGAGGAGAAGTTGAGGGAGAGCTCCGGCAGCACGACCGCGTGGTGGTGGAGCTTGCAGTTCTCCGGCAGGGCTTCGCCAAGCACTACTACGGAGGAGGAGGTGTTGGGGAGGGAGAGGGCTGCGCCAGGGGAAGGGGTGTAGCTCCCATGCGCCTCCCCACTATATATAGGGGTGGAGAGGGCTGGTTTCTTGCCCTCCAAGTCCATTGGGGCGTTATCAAAGGTGGGAGGAAAGAAATCCCATCATTTCCTTCCCCACCGATTGTTATCCCCCCTTTTTAGGGATCTTGATCTTATCCCTTCGGGATATGATCTTATTCCTTATAAGGGGGGATCTTGGTGCGCCTTGACCAGGGGTGTGGGGCCTTGCCCCCACTACCCATGTTCATGTGGTTCCCCCCATGCAGGTGGGCCCCACTCTGGAACCTTCTAGAACCTTCCCGGTACAATACCGAAAAATCCCGAACATTTTCAGGTGGCCAAAATAGGACTTCCCATATATAAATCTTTACCTCCGAACATTCCGGAACTCCTGTGACGTTCGGGATCTCATCCGGGACTCCGAACAACATTCGGTAACTGCACACTAATTCCCATAACAACTCTAGCGTCACCGAACCTTAAGTGTGTAGACCATACGGGTTCGGGAATCATGCAGACATGACCGAGACAGCTCTCTGGCCAATAACCAACAGCGGGATCTGGATACCCATGTTGGCTCCCGCACGTTCCACGATGATCTCATCGGATGAACCACGATGTCAAGGATTCAAGCAATCCTGTATACAATTCCCTTTGTCAATCGATACGTTACTTGCGCGAGATTCGATCATCGGTATCCCAATACCTTGTTCAATCTCGTTACCGGCAAGTCACTTTACTCGTTCCGTAATGCATGATCCCGTGACTAACTACTTAGTCACATTGAGCTCATTATGATGATGCATTACCGAGTGGGCCTAGAGATACCTCTCCGTCACACAGAGTGACAAATCCCAGTCTCGATTCGTGCCAACCCAACAGACACTTTCGGAGATACCAGTAGTGCACCTTTATAGCCACCTAGTTAAGTTGTGACGTTTGGCACACCCAAAGCATCCCTACGGTATTCGGGAGTTGCACAATCTCATGGTCTAAGGAAATGATACTTAACATTAGAAAAGCTTTTAGCAAATGAACTACACGATCTTGTGCTATGCTTAGGATTGGGTCTTGTCCATCACATCATTCTCCTAATGATGTGATCCTGTTATCAATGACATCCAATGTCCATGGTCAGGAAACCATAACCATCTATTGATCAACGAGCTAGTCCACTAGAGGCTCACTAGGGACATGTTGTGGTCTATGTATTCACACATGTATTACGGTTTCCAGTTAATACAATTATAGCATGAACAATAGACAATTATCATGAACAAGGAAATCCAATAATAACCATTTTATTATTGCCTCTAGGGCATATTTCCAACAGTCTCCCACTTGCACTAGAGTCAATAATCTAGTTCACATCACTATGTGATTGTAATGAATCCAACACCCATGGGGTTTGATCATATCTCGCTTGTGAGAGAGGTTATTAGTCAACGGGTCTGAACCTTTCAGATCCGCGTGTGCTTTACAAATCTCTATGTCATCTTGTAGATGCAGCTACCACACGCTATTTGGAGCTGTTCCAAATAAATGTTCTACTATATGAATCTGGTTTACTACTCATAGTCATCCAGATTAGTATCAAAGTTTGCATCGACGTAACCCTTTACGACGAACTCTTTTACCACCTCCATAATCGAGAAAATTCCTTAGTCCACTAGTTACTAAGGATAACTTTGATCGCTGTCCTGTGATCCATTCGTGAATCACTCTTGTACCCCTTGACTGACTCATGGCAAGGCACACCTCAGGTGTGGTACACAAGATAGCATATTGTAGAGCCTACGTCTAAAGCATAGGGGACGACCTTTGTCCTTTCTCTCTCTTCTGTCGTGGTCAGGTCTTGAGTCTTACTCAATACTCACACCTTATAACACAGACAAGAACTCCTTCTTTGTCGATCTATTTTGAACTACTTCAAAATCTTGTCACGGTGTGTGTTCATTTGAAAGTACTATTAAGTGTTTTTGATCTATCCTTATAGATCTTGATGCTCAATGTTCAAGTAGCTTAATCTAGGTTTCTGTTGAAAAACACTTTTCAAATAACCCTATATGCTTTCCAGAAATTCTACATCATTTCTGATCAACAATATATCAACAACATATACTCATCATAAATTCTATAGTGCTCCCACTCACTTCTTTGGAAATACAAGTTTCTCATAAACTTTGTATAGACCCAAAATCTTTGATCATCTCATCAAAGCGTATATTCCAACTCCGAGATGCTTACTCCAATCCTTAGAAGGATTGCTGGAGCTTTGCATACTTGTTATCATCTTTTAGGATTGACAAAACCTTCTGGTTGTATCGCATACAACCTTTCCTCAAGAAAAACGTCGAGGAAACAATGTTTTGACATCCTATCTGCAAGATTTCATAAATAATGCAGTAACTGCTAATATAATTTCAACAGACTCTTAGCATCGCTACGAGTGAGAAAATCTCATCATAGTCAACTCCTTGAACTTGCCGGAAAACATCTTAGTGACAAGTCGAGCTTTCTTAATGGTGACACTTACCATCATTGTCCGTCTTCCCTTTTAAAATCCATCTGTACCCAACAGCCTTACGACCATCAAGTAGTTCTTCCAAAGTCTATACTTTGTTTTCATACATGGATCCTCTCTCGGATTCTATGGCCTCGAGCCATTCGTCGGAATCCTGGCCCACCATCGCTTCTCCATAGCTCGTAGGTTCATTGTTGTCTAGCAACATGACCTCCAAGACAGGATTACCGTACCACTCTGAAGCAGTACACGTCCTTGTCGTCCTACGAGGTTTGGTAGTGACTTGATCCGAAGTTTCATGATCACTATCATCAGCTTCCACTTCAATTGGTGTAGGTGCCACAGGAACAACTTCATGTGCCCTACTACACACTGGTTGAAGTGATGGTTCAATAACCTTATCAAGTCTCCACCATCCTCCCACTCAATTCTTTCAAGAGAAACTTTTCCTCGAGAAAGGACCCATTTTAGAAACAATCACTTTTGCTTCTAGGTCTGAAATAGGAGGTATACCCAACTATTTTGGGTGACCTATGAAGGTGCATTTATCCATTTTGGGTTCAAGCTTACTAGGATGAAACTTTTTCACATAAGCGTCACAGCCCCAAACTTTTAAGAAACGACAACTTAGGTTTCTCTAAACCATAGTTCATACGGTGTCGTCTCAACGGAGTTGTGTGGTACCCTATTTAAAGTGAATGCGGTTGTCTCTAATGCCTAACCCATAAATAATAGTGGTAATTCGGTAAGAGACATCATGGTATGCCCCACATCCAATAGGGTGCATATATGATGTTCGGACACACCATCACACTATGGTGTTCCACGCGGTATTAGTTGTGAAACAATTTCCACAATGTCTTAACTGTGTACCAAACTCGCAACTCAGATATTCATCTCTATGATCATATCATAGACATTTTATCCTCTTGTCACGACGATCTTCAACTTCACTCTGAAATTACTTGACCCTTTCAATAATTCAGACTTGTGTTTCATCAAGTAAATATACTCAGCATCTACTAAAATCATCTGTGAAGTAAGAACATAACGATATCCACTACATGCCTCAGCACTCATTGGACTGCACACATCAAAATGTATTACTTCCAACAAGTTGTTTTCTTGTTCCATCTTACTGAAAACGAGGCTTTTCAGTCATCTTGCCCATGTGGTATGATTTGCATGTCTCAAGTGATTCAAAATCAAGTGAGTCAAAACAACCCATCTGCATGGAGTTTCTTCATGTGTACATACCAATAGACATGGTTCGCATGTCTCAAACTTTTCAAAAAAATGAGTGAGTCCAAAGATCCATCAACATGGAGCTTCTTCATGCGTTTAATACCAATATGACTCAAATGGCAGTGCCACAAGAAGGTGGTACTATCATTAGTATCTTATATCTTTTGGCATGAACATGTGTATCACTACGATCGAGATTCAATAAACCATTCATTTTAGGTGCAAGACCATTGAAGGTATTATTCAAATAAACAGAGTAACCATTATTCTCCTTAAATGAATAACCGTATTGCGATAGACATAATCCAATCATGTCTATGCTCAACGCAAACACCAAATAACAATTATTTAGGTTTAACATCGATCCCGATGGTAGAGGGAGCATGCGATGTTTGATCACATCAACCTTGGAAATACTTCCAACACATATCGTCACCTCGCCTTTAGCTAGTCTTTGTTTATTCTGTAGCCTTTTATTTCGAGTTACTAACACTTAGCAACCGAATCGGTATCTATTACCATGGTGCTACTAGGAGTACTAGTAAAGTACACATTAATAATATGTATATCTAATATACTTCTGTCGACCTTGCCTGCCTTCTTATCTACCAAGTATATAGGGTAATTCTGCTCCAGGGACCGTTCCCCTTATTACAGAAGCACTTAGTCTCGGGTTTGGGTTCAACCTTGGGTTTCTTCAGTAGAGCAGCAACTGATTTGCCATTTCATGAAGTATCCCTTCTTGCCCTTGCCCTTCTTGAAACTAGTGGTTTCACTAACCATCAACAATTGATGCTCCTTCTTGATTTCTACTTTCGCGGCGTCAAACATCGCGAATATTTCAAGGATCATCATATCTATCCCTGATATGTTATAGTTCATCACGAATCTCTAGTAGCTTGGTGGCAATGACTTTGGAGAAACATCACTATCTCATCTGGAAGATTAATTCCCACTCGATTCAAGTGATTGTTGTACCCAGACAATCTGAGTACAAGCTCAACGATTGAGCTTTTCTCCCTTAGTTTGTAGGCTAAGAAACTCGTCGGAGGTCTTATACCTCTTGACATGGGCACGAGCCTGAAATCCCAATTTCAGCCCTCGGAACATCTCATATGTTCTACGACATTTCAAAATCGTCTTCGGTGCCTCAATTCTAAACCGTTTAACATTATTGAACTATCACGTAGTCATCAAAACGTGTATGTCAGATGTTCGCAACATCCACAAACGATGTTCGAGGTTCAACACACCGAGCGGTGCATTAAGGACATAAGCCTTCTGTGCAGCAATGAGGACAATCCTCAGTTTACCGACCCAGTCCGCATAATTGCTACTATCAACTTTCAACTAAAATTTTCTCCAGGAACATATCTTAAACAGTAGAACAAAAGTGTAAGCTACGACATAATTTGCAAAGACCTTTTGACTATGTTCATGATAATTAAGTTCATCTGGTTATTTAATGAACTCCCACTTAGATAGACATCCCTCTAGTCATCTAAGTGATACATGATCCGAGTCAACTAGGCCGTGTCCGATCATCACGTGAGACGGACTAGTCATCATCGGTGAACATCTTCATGTTGATCGTATCTACTATACGACTCATGCTCGACCTTTCGGTCTCTTGTGTTCCGAGGCCATGTCTGTACATGCTAGGCTCGTCAAGTCAACCTAAGTGTTTTGCGTGTGTAAATATGGCTTACACCCGTTGTATGCGAATGTTAGAATCTATCACACCCGATCATCACGTGGTGCTTCGAAACAACGAACCTTCACAACGGTGCACAGTTAGGGGGAACACTTTCTTGAAATTTTAGTGAGGGATCATCTTATTTATGCTACCTCGTTCTAAGCAAATAAGATGTAAACACATGATAAACATCTCATGCAATCAAATAGTGACATGATATGGCCAATATCATTTTGCTCCTTTTGATCTCCATCTTCGGGGCGCCATGATCATCATCGTCACCGACATGATACCATGATCTCCATCATCATGATCTCCATCATCGTGTCTCCATGAAGTTGCCTCGCCAACTATTACTTCTACTACTATGGCTAACCGTTTAGCAATAAAGTAAATTAATTACATGGCGTTATTCAATGACACGCAGGTCATACAATAAATTAAGACAACTCCTATGGCTCTTGCCGGTTGTCATACTCATCGACATGCAAGTCGTGATTCCTATTACAAGAACATGATCAATCTCATACATCACATATATCATTCATCACATTCTTTTGGGCCATATCACACCACATAGCATACCCTGCAAAAACAAGTTAGACGTCCTCTAATTGTTGTTGCATGTTTTACGTGGCTCTTACGGGTTTCTAGCAAGAACGTTTCTTACCTACGGAAAGCCACAACGGTGATATGCCAATTGCTATTTACCCTTCATAAGGACCCTTTTCATCGAATCTGATCCGACTAAAGTGGGAGAGACTGGCACCCGCTAGCCACCTTATGCAACAAGTGCATGTCAGTCGGTGGAACCTGTCTCACGTAAGTGTACGTGTAAGGTCGGTCCGGGCCGCTTCATCCCACAATACCGTCGAAACAAGATAGGACTAGTAATGGTAAGCATATTAAACAAAATCAACGCCCACAACAACTTGTGTTCTACTCGTGCATAGAATCTACGCAATAGACCTAGCTCATGATACCACTGTTGGTGAACGTAGCACAAATTCAAAATTTTCTACGCATCACCAAGATCAATCTATGGAGAGACTAGCAACGAGAGAGAGGGGAGTGCATCTTCGTACCCTTGAAGATTGCGATGCGGAAGTGTTGCAAGAACGCGGATGAGGGAGTCGTACTCGCGGCGATTCAAATCGCGGAAGATCCGATCTAACGCCGAACAGACGGCACCTCCGTGTTCAACACACGTACAGCCCAGGGATGTCTCCTCCTTCTTGATCCAGCAAGGGGAGAGGAGAAGTTAAGGGAGAGCTCCGACAGCACGACGGCGTGGTGGTGGAGCTTGCAGCTCTCTGGCAGGGCTTCGCCAAGCACTACGGAGGAGGAGGAGGTGTTGGGGAGGGAGAGGGCTGCGCCAGGGGAAGGGGTGTAGCTCCCATGCGCCTCCCCACTATATATAGGGGACGAGGGGGCTGGTTTCTTTCCCTCCAAGTCCATTGGGGCGTTGTCAAAGGTGGGAGGAAAGAAATCCCATCATTTCCTTCCCCACCGATTGTTATCCCCCCTTTTTAGGGATCTTGATCTTATCCCTTCGGGATATGATTTTATTCCTTCTAAGGGGGATCTTGGTGCACCTTGACCAGGGGTGTGGGGCCTTGCACCCACTACCCACGTTCATGTGGGTCCCCCCATGCAGGTGGGCCCCACTCCGGAACCTTCTAGAACCTTCCCGGTACAATACCGAAAAATCCCGAACATTTTCCGGTGGCCAAAATAGGACTTCCCATATATAAATCTTTACCTCCAGACCATTCCGGAACTCCTCATGACTTTCGGGATCTCATCCGGGACTCTGAACAACATTCGGTAACTGCACACTAATTCCCATAACAACTCTAGCGTCACCGAACCTTAAGTGTGTAGACCCTACGGGTTCGGGAATCATGCATACATGACCGAGACAGCTCTCTGGCCAATAACCAACAGCGGGATCTGAATACCCATGTTGGCTCCCACATGTTCCACGATGATCTCATCGGATGAACCACGATGTCAAGGATTCAAGCAATCATGTATACAATTCCCTTTGTCAATCGGTACGTTACTTGCGCGAGATTTGATCGTCGGTATCCCAATACCTTATTCAATCTCATTACCGGCAAGTCACTTTACTCGTTCCGTAATGCATGATCCCGTGACTAACTACTTAGTCACATTGAGCTCATTATAATGATGCATTACCGAGTGGGCCCAGAGATACCTCTCCGTCACACGGAGTGACAAATCCCAGTCTCGATTCGTGCCAACCCAACACACACTTTCGGAGATACCCGTAGTGCACCTTTATAGCCACCCAGTTACGTTGTGACGTGTGGCACACCCAAATCATTCATACAGTATCCGGGAGTTGCACAATCTCATGGTCTAAGGAAATGATACTTGACATTAGAAAAGCTTTTAGCAAATGAACTACACGATCTTGTGCTATGCTTAGGATTGGGTCTTGTCCATCACATCATTCTCCTAATGATGTGATCCTGTTATCAATGACATCCAATGTCCATGGTCAGGAAACCATAACCATCTATTGATCAACGAGCTAGTCAACTAGAGGCTCACTAGGGACATGTTGTGGTCTATGTATTCACACATGTATTACGGTTTCCAGTTAATACAATTATAGCATGAACAATAGACAATTATCATGAACAAGAAAATACAATAATAACCATTTTATTATTGCCTCTAGGGCATATTTCCAACAGTTTTCACTCCAAAATTTGCCATCACCGTGTCGAATGGCTGATGCACACGAAGTGCAGTTGAATGTACTAACATTGTTGACAAATGTAATATGTAATGAAAAAAAGGATGGCCTGATATAATTTACACATAAGATGACTGGCTAAGCAGGATGGCATTGCAAAATTCACATATATGATGCCTGGCTAAACAAGATGGCGTTGCATAATTCACATAAACGATGAATAAACTAAATAGATGGCATTCGCACAAAGGATGTCTAAACTAAGCAGATGACATATTTGATATATAAAGTAAGCAATGCAATACACCATATGCATGATATAACCAACATCAGCATGCAAGTTAGAGCGAAGACCTCAGGGGGTAAATAGGAATTGTCTTCTCCTTATGAATCCCCCTCAGAACAGATATCTTCCTCTCGATTACAATCCCAAATACGTGGAGGGGGGGCTGCCTTTGCGCCTACCATGGAGCGATGTCTTTATTGCTACGCAAGGCTCGTCTCTTTTACTCTACATATTTAGTTCCATTGTTTAACATAACTGTCATGCATAGGAATAAAACATAGTGAGATTATGTAAGGAGTGCATGCAGAAATCTAGAGTGATGGTAGCAACCTGTGGATAGACCCAAAACCAATAATAGCAGGCAGATAATGGCTTTAGTTAAAAAATACAGATAATGGCTTCTTTATTGTTTGTTTCCCACCCAACATGAAACTCATAGTAGACACCGGAGATTAACCAGGTAGTAGATAGATACTATTGATTGCGGCCCCGATATGTACCCCACTTTCTTTTAAAAACTCAAGTTTGACCATTAGTTTGGAGCTGACTCAGAGTCTAATCGGTGTACAGGATGATAAAGTAGCATGTAATATTAAGCGATGCATAACGTAAGCAGACACAAAAGAGTGCGACCTCTCTTGCGGACCCGTGTAGTCCTCGAGGTCATCTGCTTGACTGATGATGGTAATGCAGTTTTCATGGCTGCCGGCGGCAGGGAAGAAGATCTTAGGCGGCGAAAGACAGTTTGGAGGTAGGATCCCTGCTATGTTGTACCCTTCTGTCGTTGGAGCAGCTGAGCTGGGGTGGACGACAGTGCAGCATGAGCGGGACAAACCACGCAAGGTTTTCTTTGACAACTATCTGTAAGAGAAGTAATTCTGTAAGGGCTCGTTTGAGTTGGAGGATTCCAACAATGCAGGGATAGGAAATAGACAGGAATAGGATAGGAATGCACGTGCAAAACAGAGAATTTAAAAACACAGGATTTCTGCCAATCTGGGTGTTTGATTCACAACAATTGGAAGATTACATGATGCAAAGAAGCATGGTGAGATTAAGTCAAACCACAAGAAAATGTACGGTTATAATGCTATTATGCTACTATATCTTAGTCTTGTGCTTCATGAATAGGAATTTGAAAAGGAGGACAAGTGAAAATTAAAATTCCTACGTTTTTTCTTTCAAGAAGATACTAAAGGAACAAATCCGTGTGCTCAGTGGACAATATATATAACATGTAGGGTAAAAAAGAGATGCAACAAGTGTACAACCTCTTTGGCGAAGCCATGTCGATCTCAGCGTGATTGGGTTATCCGGTGAGGATGCTCCGGTTGACTTTGTTGTCGAAGGAGGCGAAGAAGATCTTAGGCATCTGGAGATGGAGCCCGAGGTACTGCTCTGCTGTGATGGAGGGTTTCGTCGTTGGAGCAGCTCCGGTGAGTTGTATGACGACGAGGCTGAAGCAAGACAAGAGAGACAACAAACAACATTAACCTGAGTGGAATTCTAATAGCATCTCCAATACATGACGTAAAATACATAACCACAAAGTGCTAGATGTAAAATACATCAGCCGCTCATCTCTGAACTTAACTGTCGAAACTGAATTTAACTGTCGAAACTGAACTTAACTGTCGAAACTGAACTTAACTGTCGAAACTGAATTTTGCTGTCGAAACTGAATTTTGTTGTCGAAACTGAACGCACTAGCAAGGTGAGGCTACATGTCAGTCGACTGACTTTTTCATCTCTGGTCAGTCGATTTTGCAGCCGTTGGATACAAAATCAAGGGCCTGCGGTTCATCTTCAACCTCCACCCCCCTGAGCCGCCAGCCACCACCGGCCAAACAACAGCCCCCCGCCGCCCGCGGCCGGCGATGCGCTGCCCCGCCCGCCTCGAAAACACTCCCCACCACCGGTCCGCCGCCGCCCCGGCCATCCCTCTAGCCCCCCCCCCATGCCGAGCTTTTTCTCCGGCGATCCCCACGCCACCGCCCCGCCACCACCGGCGACCACCGCCCCCATCCTGAACCCTAAGATAGATAGTGGGGTACCTCTCCGGTGAGCCCCCCTCCCCACTGCGGCTGGTTCTTCCTTCACCCCGGCGAGCCCCCCCCCCCCTGAAAATCGACTAACCCAAAAGTCGATTCAGTCGACCGAAGTGTAGCTAAATCGGAGCAGCATTGCAAGCAAGAGCAAGAGCGAGAGGAGCAGTGCGAGAAAGAGCAATAGCAATAGCAAGAGCAGACCAGGCAGGGGACCGAGAGCAAGAGCAGAGCAGCAGCGCAAGCGAGAGCTGAAGTAGCAACAGCTCCTACTGATGTGGACGTCGCCGCCGAGGGAGCGACGCCGTGGAGGAAGTGGCCAGAGTCGCCACCGTGCATGGAGCCACGCCGTGTCATCTCGGGACCGAGCGCCGGCAGCACCGTGAGATCGAATCAAGAAGAAAATGCGGCGATTAGTGTACAACCTCTTTGGTGGCGCCGATTAGGTCGCGGCTTCATCCGAGGAAACGGCGATGATGATGCTCTTCCGGTGGTGCAGGTGAAGACGGCGGTGTGGGAATGGAGGTGGTGCGAAAGACGAGGGGAACATCGGGGCAGCTCCTTGGAGGTGGAGGACAGGGTGGCTGAACCGGCGGGACCACGAGATCAACGACGGATCCTCATCTGATACGGTGGATGAGGGACGTCGAGGTGTTGCTGTGGACGACATTGTCGGGGAAGAGGCTCCGGCTAGGTGGCGGACAGAGCAGGGTGTGGGGCTTCGTCATGGGTTTTCGCGGCCTCGTTGTACGAATGGGTGGGCGGATGGGATGGAAGTGGGGAACCATGGCTTAGGGACACGCTTGTCCAAAATGTGGGTTAAGTTACGAAAGTACCCCCACCGATTTGAGGCGCTTCTTTCGGTTCAGGGGTACCACGGGATTTTCGTGTGTCGGGATTTCACAGGAGGTGGGAGTTTTCGTGCGCGTTGTAATTTCGGAATAGCAAGGCGCGGGTTGAGATGGAGGGAGTTGTCGGAGCACGACGAGACAAAGATATATCTTAAATATTTCGGGCTAACAAGGCGCGGGTTGAAATTTCCGGACAAGCCTAACGTGTACTGTACCAAATCAATGTGCACTACAAATGTCACTCAAAACTTTGAATTCATGTTATGTTCAATTAAAATATTTCGCTACGTGTATAATGCATGCAACCTACTACTCAAATGAATGTTTTAGTGCATTCCAAACGTATATACTACCGCTTCAATATGAACTAAATTTGAATTCGTTTCTCTATTTGAATAAGATCTATAGTAATGATTGTTGTGAAGTCAAAGCATTTGAATTCGTTTCTCTGTTTTAATAAGAT
The DNA here is from genome assembly GCF_018294505.1 of Triticum aestivum. NCBI lineage: Eukaryota > Viridiplantae > Streptophyta > Magnoliopsida > Poales > Poaceae > Triticum > Triticum aestivum. The sequence goes on from NC_057795.1 coordinate 173,095,994, forward strand.
CTACAATCATCATTATTGTCAAGTTAAACCATCGTTTGTGTATTATCTTCACAGCACACCACATGATTAGTCTCGAGTTACATGTGAACTATGTGTACTATATGAACTCGAACTCGATTTTTTGAATCCACTTTATTTTGATTTCAAATCACGCTACATTTCTAGCTCTAGCTAGATCTTCATAATCTAAACCATGTCTCATATGTATAATGTGTTTATCACATTATGTGCCCCGCCCCCTACGCCTACAAGTATTTAGATGTGAGTTGCAAACACCACACATTACCACAAATTCAAATAAAATGTGAGGATGTTCGATATATAGTATTGTTTAGATTGTTCGATATTTAGTTGTAAGCTGCAAACGCCACACATTATCACAAATTCAAATAAAATGTGAGATTGTTTGATGTATAGTATGGTTTAGATTGTTCGGCATTTAGCTGTGAGTTGCAAACGCCATGCATTATCACACCATGGTATAACATGTGCACATCACGTGTATCACCGCTATATTCATGCATGCATATGTTTAAAACACTATGATCTCCTATTCAAATATATGAATCCGCTTTCATATCAAATTATGATCTTTGTTAGTCTCTTACACCCACACAATCCTCTAACCTTTGTAGGTACCACTAACTTTCTCTCGTGCATGCACACGCCCTCCTCTCCCTCCCCCTCCCTCGGCATTTTATCCACCGGGCACATTCATTTTTTTTCTTTAGGTCGTTCTCCCAGAGTCTCCACAACTCCTTTCCGACACACACCGATCGATAAACCTCTCCAGTGATGCCTGCCTACAACATACACACACACCTTCAATCTTCTCCTTTATGTGTCCTTGCCTCGTGTCTCTCATACGGTCACACACACGTGTAAACTCTCGCCCCTCTTTTCATCGATCTCACAACCGCACACTCCTCCCCCTATCTAGCTAGTAGCCGGGCCTCTCGCACCACCTCCTAGCTCCATTCTCTCTATCTATCTGTCTCGCTGTGCCTTATTTGCCTCTAACAAATGGACGTGCACCGACCAATCTCTCGCTATACATATAGCTAGCTAGGTCCTTATAACTCGTTTTTTCCCATGCGTCGATCGATCTACCTCATTAGTTGTGTCTCTCCCTTCCTATGACAAACAACAATTGATTTACCGGTCTAGTTAGATTTGCTTACCAAACACATGGTTCCCCTTCATCATCCATGGATGCGTCCCGACAGATCTATCACGCACATGCACACACAGAAACACATCCCCACTCTTATTTATAACATTGCAGTTCCACCCTCAGTTTGTCTAGTAGGCCTCTCCCACCATCTTCGAGAAGCAACTCCATCACCCATCCAGCACTCTGCCCCTCTCCCTCCCTCTCTCTCTCTCCTCTCTCTCTGTCCCATCATATTTCCCGTCCTTTAGTTATGTATGGATGTCGTCCGATCTCCCTCAAGACATAGCTGGGTCTCTCCTTCTCAACACATATACGAGTCATTCTACCTCTATAGTTAGGCCTCTGCCTACCCCTCCCCCCACCCCCTCCCCCCCCCACCCCCACACACACCGATACATCAAGCGCTCTAGTCATGTATCCCTGCCACACACAAACTTGACATGTGCCCTCTAACGTTCCGGTAGGCCAATCGCCCTATATCTTTGACTTGCACACACACACAATTTCGATGGCTCTCTTCATCGATCTCGCACCCACCCACTTGATCCTCTCTTCGACTCTATCGATAGCTATGACCCCTCCCTCTCTTCTCGTGGATTGCCCGACCCTCTATATATGATATGGATAGGCCTCCATTTCACACACATTGCATGCAAAATTTTGTTTGAGATGTCATCGACACGTATTCCCACAAATAATTCACGAAATCAACCCCCACCCCACCCCCACCCCCCACCCCAAAACAAAAAACACTCACGAACGCGGTTTGTATCTCTCACACACACCCACGTAGGTGGGGGACATGCACGAAGAGAAGAGGTGCATGCATGGCGCACATACTCCTGTCTCTTTCCCAACCACGCCCGCGCGGGTACACGGTGGAGCTCATTTATGTACGAAAAAGGCAGCACACGTGGTAATTTGGCACGTGTACTGGTTGTCCACTTGGTGGAGGGAGGATCGTCTACCACGGGTGAACAAACAAACTGCGACTTGACGCATTATGTTAAATTAGAAAAATAGGCAAACCATGTGGGGCCTACCTTAGAGGCAAGGCTCTATACATTGGAGTAATTTTGATGTGTCCCGTCAACTCGCGGAACGAGGAGAAGCTTGCTTAGTACGTCGTCTCCCTCGCCCACGGGCGCGGTGGCTTGCAGGATGAGGTGAAGCTTGCTCAGCCTTATGCCCGCTCCCTCGCCCATGCGCGCGGTGGCTCGCAGGACGAGGAGAAAAAATTACTACTCCCTCCGTTTACTCCTCGTCCCTACTAATACCTTGGTTATATAGATTATATCATATTGTTTGGAATATATATATGTCCTTTAGTAGATTTCAATATGAACTACTAGTACATACTCCAAACACTGATGTATATAGACGTATTTTAGAGTGTAGATTCACTCATTTTGCTCCGTATGTAGCACTCTCCCTCGCCCCTCGACCCTCGCCCACGTGGTGGACGTGCAGCAATTCATTCGGTCTCATATAGCCAGAACGATATATACTGCACTACCATTATTGCTCGACTTCCCGAAGAGGCGAAGAGCCAATCGCAAGGTTAATATTTTGGAGATGCCAAATGCAAGATTATAGGAGAACAAGTAGTAGGTGTCGCGTCATTTATAAATAAAGTTTCTTTTTCTTTAGTGGCACGTACGCAATATGATAGGTTCATATGGAGAGAAAAGAAACCGCTCCACTGTATACATAGTCAGGACGGGCCAGCCTACACGGTTGCTTGCTGGGGTTGCTCTCTTCACACTCTCTCGCACAAAACGACTGTGGGCACATCTCTAACATCCTGGCAGATCACGTCCGCTGGGGGAAGGGGTGGATGCTTAGTGTAGATGCGGTCGCCGTCGCCGACGGTGAAAACTCACTGTCGGCACGTCCCGATCAGGGGTCCTCGCCATTCTCTCTCACAAAGCTAGTGAGGTTGCCTTCGTCCCTTGCTCACTGCCGCCACGTGGGCAGTTGCCGCCTCCCGCCGCCCTCCTCAAGGTTGAGCTACGTCCCTCAGGTACAACTCCCTTTACAGTCGTCTTGCACCACTGCTCCAGCTGCCCACATCACTCCCTGTGGATATTTCTCTACTTCTTTGCCCCGCACATACCTCTACTGGCTTCTACGTACTGTATTTGTGAATCAACTAGTCCCAGTAATCTTATTCTAATCACGCTTCTTCAATTTCTTTGCCACAGGGATGCTCATCTCGATTTTGGTGAAACTGCACAAAATGATCCGATGGTAAAAAGGTTGCAAACTTCATTTCTTCGGTAGCTCCACGTTACCAGCAAATTTAAGCCTGGTTAGGGTTTACGGTTCAAGGGCTAGAGACTGCATGGATCATTTTTTTCTTTAGTTGCCTTTGTTCCAAAATAAGTGTCAACTTTAGTAGTAGTACAACTTTGCACTAAAGTTTGCATAAAGTTGAGACACTTATTTTGGAACGGAGGGAGTACATATTGGCTATGATTTGCCAATCATTGAGATGCAATAGCATGCATGTTAGTCTCCTTTGTATTTGATGAAATGTTGCAACGGGCAACCTTGGACGCAAAATACATGTAACAGAAGCTGGAAGCTTCATAGCATTGTACAAATTTATCTCGCTGATAAATTACAGTACATACTATACTAATACTTCCTCCGTTCCTAAATATAAGTCTTTGTAGAGATTTCACCATGAACCACATGCGGATGTATATAGATGCATTTTAAGTGTAGATTCATTCATTTTGTTCCGTATGTAGTTCACCTAGTGGAATCTCTACAAAGACTTATCTACTAGTAATAACTAGCCCCCACTACTAGGAATTCTCTATCCTCTCCTTGAGCCACATCATCAAAATTAATGTAGCCGTTAGATGAACTAAATCAGTCCATAATAGCCGTCTGATCTAGACGTTGAGAGGCTCTGCACTAAGCCACATGCAAGCATGCAGAAATACCGTGGCATGCATGTGAGTGGGTTTTAAATCACATCAACATGTCTGCATGCAAGCATGCACCGGTAGCATGCATGTAACTGAGCTTTTAAGTCCCATTAATATGTCAAAAATAAAAATATAATCCCATTATGCAGTAGGAGTTGGCTGATCTTTTTTCCTTACGTGGGATGATCAACGATGATGGGAGTTTATTTAGTTTGGCTACCACATTTGTCATGCGGTTATAGAGTTTTTTTAGTTCTATGAAATCGATAATTTTGCGCAGAGAGATATACGGCTGTTCCGCAGCAATGCGTGGAGCCTGCGTGTTTTCACTGCTCTTGCACTCCTCTGCTGTAAGAATGGAGAAAATTGTAATCTAGTAGTACTACCTCCATCTAGGTGAGTAAGTCATCTTAGCCAATGCACCGTGACCAAGGAGAAGGGGAAAACGAAAGACCTTAGACTAATGTTTATTTGCTAATTAATAGCATTGCATGCAATGAACTAACCACTGCATGTCGTGTTTGGTAGTCTCAAGTCATTAAAAGCATGCACACCCCTTGTCTCTTATTGGATGATATGTGAAGAAACAGGAAATGATGTAGAAGTTAATGCACTGCGCCTAAGTGTTTTGGGATTATTTGGTTTTCGTAACATGACTTACACACCTAGACGGAGGGAGTACCTCCTTTCGCCGAAAGCATGGGACATCCAGCAGTCCTACCACCTCAGTAATAAAGACCAATGAGCCGTCAAATCACATAGACCCAGCAGTAAGTTGGACGGATGAAGCAACCATCACTCTTGCGCCAGTGAGAGGTCGCGATCGCTCTGCCCGGGCATGAATGCGGCATCGATTCTTTGGAGCGGCGCTGACAGTTTCAGGCGGGAAGCGCGCACGGGCGATGGAGGGGCTTTGGGTGGGCCAGGCTCGTCAGGAGCGGGCGTGGCAGCTGTCCGCATGTCCCTACCGGACACGCCCGCAAACGAGAGGATGCACCGACTCTTGCGGCTAAAATCGTACACTACACACCATCTCTCTGTAGGAGTAGGTCGATCTTTCGCTCTCTCTAACACACACATGTTGTTAAACACACACACACACACACACACACACACACACACACACATGCACACGCACGCACCTTGGTCCCGTTGCACCTTCTAACGTGACTTATTACACCTAGACGGAGGGAGTAGTAAGTATACGAGATACGGTGGCACACTGACTTAAGTCGAATACAAGTGCCCAAAATTGTGTGTATGTTATAATAAGGATTCACTTAAAATAGTACGTGAGCGAACAGAGGGATCAATTGGACAGTGTTCCCGAGCAGTAGCGAGATGTGTGAGGTAAGATACACCACTGGCGCTTTTAATTTTTCTTATTAATTTGTTTGTTTCACCCTCTGACTGGTGGGACCCAACATACTACATGGAGAGAGGTAAGGTGACTAAGGCTGCATTATTTCTGCACCACTGTGGATAGTCTTACCACCAAAGCCACATGACACGATTATGATTGAAATCCCAATGACTCCCACACACACACAAAAAACACGACATGCTTGTCACACGAATGCAGGAATGTATAAAAGGTTATTTTCCTCTCGTTGAACATAACGGGAGGTTGTGTAGCTGGTTAGCCTATTCGCTCATCAAACTTGAGGTCTCGGGTTCGATAACTACATTGAGCATAATTTGTGCCAGGAGGATTCTTTGACTGGTCAAAATGGATGGATACGGAGCTATACGATCTCATAGTGACCATAGTGACCGTATAATCACCTCATCACATATAAGCTGCAGCCTCGACACTTATTTTCTAGGGTTTGCACACTTCACACCCTCTCTCCAGTATATATATACACACTGGAGCCTCAGCTCTTGTAGTTGCTCTCTTCAAACTCTCTCGCCCTCTCCAGATCTAAACAAGACTTCGTTGGCCTCTCTCTCCCCTCACTCCTGCTCAAAGAGCCGGCAGGATCCGTCCGCCGAGAAGGGAAGGAGGCTTAACGCTGTCGCCATCGGTGAGGGAGGGAATCCACTACTGGCGCAGCTATTCACTTTCACCCAGCGGTACCGCGGGAGGGACTCTGACCCCTTCTTCTTTGCCGCCGTCCCGTCGCTCGCCGAACCACGCCCCAAGAACCTTAAGGTATAATTTACTTACTCCACATGCATTGCTTTAGCTGCATGTATACCATGTATCTAGGACGTGGTTCAAAGAGGAAAGGAGTGGGGGAAAGTAGTGGGAAAATTTGTATATAACATGATTCTAGGACGTGGTTCAAAGAGGAAATGAAGGGGGAAAGTTGTATAGCATGAATCTAGGACGTGGTTCAAAGAGGAAAGGCATGGGGGAAAGTAGTGGGGAAAGTTGTATCGCATAAATCTAGGACGTGGTTCAAAGAGGAAAGGAAGGGACAAAAGTACTAGTACAGACTGGCTATCCAGCACCTACATTGGTCGAAAAGGGAAAACAATGACAAACGCAGTACACACATCTATAACGAACTGATCTTTTGTTTTGGGGGACAAGGCTGTAGAGTTTGAGCAGGACTAGACTTGCTGCGCTCACATAGGGAAAGGTGTCTAAAGATAAAAAAACTGGGACCAACACAAATATGCTCCTTGGTTGTTTGTTCTTTGTTTCAACAGACTATGCATGACCACAATACATCGGTAGATGCACATGGTGCTGGTGCGTCCACTGTCCCATGCAACTCATTAGTTGTTGTTAATCTAAGGCCCTGTTTGGTTAAAAACTCCCTAGTCCCTACCTGCTTGGTTCCAGGGACTAAACATGGACTAGAGGTTATTAAATGACATGCTAAAAGACCATGTTGCCCCTAGTAATGAACTAATAGAGACAAGGTGCGATGCGTGGCAGGGGCAACTGTTGGAAAAAGTCCCAAAAAGACTCCCTCGGGGTCTTCTTTTTTTAGTCCCAAATGCCCACTTTTAGTCCCTAAAAGTCCCTCCTATTCGGTTTAGATGGGACTGACACGGAGTTTTTTTAGTCCTACACCAAAATGTCCCTGTAAACAAACACCCTATAATAATGTCGCTGGAAAATTGATGCAATGCCACAGTTAAATGCAAATTACATGTTCAATGAATTTTATTGTTAATATAATCTCTATGTTAATATTAATCAATGCCACCGTTTGAGAAATGCTACTGTCGCTTTCTTTCCCATTTAGATAAGGTAGATGCTTCTTTTTGCTGGCTTCTGTGTCATCCACCGTTATTGACCACTAATTGTTTCCTTTGCACCTCTGTGTAAACAGGGTTATCTACTTCACCTCGTTGCCATTGTGACCTTTTGTTGCACTGCACAAAACACTTTTGTTTTAAGAGTGTTTTGTGCAGTTCAACCAAAATGTCACACCAACAACGTTGCTTGATTGCTTGATCTTAGTGGAACTGCACAAGAGGAGATCTTACTTCCCATCCGTGTTGGCAGATTTGGTTCAGATCTTCTTCTTGTGAGTTGTTTGAATTCCGCATCATGAGAGGTCAGTACTAGCCTTCTTTCAAATGATTCTGCAGTGTGCTTTCATATGTTGTGCTACTTGTATGATAATGTTGCTTGATTTTAGTGAACTGCACAAATGGAGACAAGACTTCCAATCTGTATGTGCACCGTAATATCCCATTGAGGTAAGATAAGGATATTTCACAATTGTTGGCCTGTATTTTGCCGCTTTCATCAGAAAATTAATGTCGTTGTTTAGTGCTATACTTGTGCTCCCTAATTGACATGCCAAATCTTACATTGAAGGCGAAGCTTGTCTGTTATTGAACCAAGTGATGAAGGGGAAGAACAAGCGGAAAAACAAAAATCAACTCCCGATGCTGTAATGAAGCACTGGAACTGTGATGACACAAGTAATGATATAGTTTTGCATATTAATTTATTGCTATGGCTGGAACGAGCAATTGTTTTGCCACTGATTTGATGACACTCTTAATTAATACGTAATTATCTCTACTTGTGCAAACAGGGATCTTCTTTGAAGATACCATATATTTCAGTGGAACTGCACAAAAAGATGTTGGAAACATTAAACTAATCAAGGAGTATATAGTAAGCATGGCCACCACAATAGATAGCAACAAATGGGTCCGGAGAAGTGCTTGATCTGTATGCTCTACACAATAAGCCTCCTGACAAAGGTTGGTAATCGCCCACTAATTCATCCATATGATTGAGCTTTGTCATCTCTATTGGTGTTGTGCTACTGTTTAGATAATGTCATGAAAAGGTGGTATTGTCCTTGAGAAGTGCTTCATCTGTGTTGTTTTAAATATTTCCTTTCCTTTTTTCGAGCAAATAGGGATGCTAGCATTTAGTTGCCCTCTTGTCTTTGCACAACAGGATCATCTTCCTCTGAAGAAGAATATGGAGTACGTGAAGTGACTAGTTCCGATTATGCCAGGATGAAGAAGCCCTGTCTATCTTCTCATTAGATGGAGCAGTTGAAGGACGGTTACATTACTCCCCACAAGACCAAACTAACTTCAGCTCAGAAGGACTGACAAATCTCCATTTTTTTGCTGTGATGCGCAAGTACAATGTTGTTCTAGGACTCTCATCAGAAGGAGCAGTTGAAGGATGGTTACATTACCCCCCACAAGACCAAACTAACTTCAGCTCAGAACGACTGACAAATCTCCATTTTTTTGGCTGTGATGCGCGAGTACAGCGTTGTTCTAGGATTCTTTCTGGTGAGTTCCATTTTTCTACAAGTGTGCTCTACATGGACCATGTAGGTGCATGTTTAAACTGTCAATTCATAGTACAGTTTGCTTTATACTAATCATTTTTTTTGTATTTGTGCAAACAAGGGTGATCAGCTTGATTTCAATGGGAACTGCACAAAATGTTCATGAATACATCGAATCATTCATTTCCACCACAAGAAAGGAGGTGCCGATAAGTTCAAGGTGTTGCAACATATAAGGGCGAAATCATACAAGCTACGCGCGAATTTGGATGATTTTGGTGGAACTGCACAAAAAGAACAACTGGTTTATTTAGCACGAGGTGCCATGTCAATGTCCGAACTGATGGCAAACCCTGCCCATTCCACAATCGTAGGCATTTGATATTTTGGAATGGGACAACCTTGTCAAATTTTGCTCATTGATTTTAAGACATGCGTTTGATATTTTCGAATGGGATGCCCTTGCTGTCAGCAGCGTCGATCAATTTTTTCTTTATTCTTTAGTTATGAAGTAAATATTGCTTCTAACATGTGAGTCATTGAGATGCATAATCATCGATTGTTTTGAATGATCTTTATGAGTTGTCAGCCCTGTGTGTTCGATTGCAATGGACAGAAACGCTAAAAAGCTGCTCAAACTCTTTGTACTCCTTCTGTTCCTTTTTACTTCGCACATTGTGAAAGTGCATACTTTTTTGTATAAGATTGGTTAAAGTAGAGATACTTTGACTATAGACAAAACTTGTATAGAAAGGACCGGAGGGAGTACATGTGAAACTGCTGCAAACGAGGTGATCACCCTGGGAATAATGCTATGTATTGTTTTGCATGTTCATCCAATGCCAGTGATACAAGAATTCGAACTAATCGAAATAAATTCATTCATACACGGTCGGATTTCATATAAACATGCCGGATTTCATTACATGTCATACATTCTTCAACTAAAAAGGGGTGCGCTGGAGGTATAATTAATTAACCGAAGCTACCCACCGGTGTCCCGCTGAGCCGAATAGAAGTTTCAGTGACTTAACTACAGGTGCAGTTGCGTAACTGACATGTGGCCTGTTGGGACAACGTGTCAGTCAGCCAACTGCACTAGCAGTTAAGTAGAAGTAGCGTTCTTCTCCAGCGCAGCTCTCCGACTCCACGTCGCCGCCAAGAAGCGAACCGGCCGTCAATGGTCAACCCGCCTAGCTTGGCTTCAACCGGAGGGTAGCAGCGGTGGCCTTACTTGGACCCGAGCGGCGACAACCTACCGTGTTCTACTCTTCCTTGTTTTCTGTGTGGCGCGGTCTCGTTGGCAGCGGGGCGGGGCCTCGGCGGAGCCGGCGATGTCCTCTGTCTCGTTGCCGGCGGGTGGCGCCTCGGTGGAGCAGTTGAAATCCTCCCCCCACGTTGCCGGTAGGGTGGGGCCTCGGCTGAGCCGGCGATGTCCTCTGCCTCGTTGTTGGCGGGGCGGGGCCTCGGCGGAGCCGGCGGTGTCCTCTGCCTCGTTGTTGGCGCCGCGGGGCCTCAGCGGAGCAGGGCCTCGTCGATGCCAGCAGAGCGGTGACTCGTCAGAGCCGACATTATCCTCTACCTCGTCCTCGGTCTCGCCAAACAGCGCCTCGCCCGCTTCATCGCCCTCTTTGTAGACCGCCGCAGCCTCCGCCACTCGCATGCGGTACCGCCAGCGCTCGAGGCGGCCCTCGCGGGCGGAGCGGTACGAGTCGAGCAGCGCCTCCTGCTCTGCCCGCTCCGCAGCGATCTGCTCCTCCGCCTGTAGGTGCTCCTGGAGGAGATGGTGGTTGTAGGCGGCGTCGGCCTGCGCCTCCCGGAACTGCTCCTCACGCATCTGCCTCACCGTGTCCATATATTGGGCACGGGCCTTGCTGATGGTCATGGTGCAATGCACCAATGAGGATGGCACGGAGGAGGGGGTTGGCGCCGGATCGTCGACTACCATGTTCTCCATTGGGACGTCGTCGTCCTCCGGCTGCCTGCCGGCCAGCCGGTCGGCAGCAATGGTTGCCATCTTCTTGTGGTCCATCGTCCGCCCGTCCCGAAGAGCGTTGGAGCGCGAGGAAGCCATGGTGGGCAGTAGTGGTGTGGACAGGAGAAAGGGAACGGATGCGGATGACTGCGGCTATGGCCGATGCAGCAGTTTATATAGCAATGATGGGCGGCGGAGGGACGGGCGTGTGGCGCCGGAGTAGCCGCCTCGGCAACCGCGTATCATTAATGTGGGCGGCAGATGAATGGATGGACGACACTTGTGTCGTTTGAAGGCGGAGCAATCGCCTACACCGGGAACGGGAAGCGGGGCGGGCGGCGCTGACTGTTTCGGGCGGAAAGCACGCGCGGGCGAGGAGATGACTTTACTTGGAGATGATGACAATGGGGACCCACCAGGGCCATAGCCTAACATACGCCAGTGCCTCCTTATTATATACTACTCCCTCCGTCCTAAAATAAGTGACTCAAAAATGACTCAACTTTGTACTAACTACAAAGTTGAGTCATTTTTGAGTCACTTATTTTAGGACGAAGGGAGTAGTATGTATGCACGTGCAATGCATGTCTTAAAAGAATGGAATGATTTTGGAGTGTGACTCGAAAAAAATATAATGGAGTGATTTTGATAAATGGAATTCCACCCACAATTGTTTTTAATATTCATACAAAAAAGTGTACATTCACATCTAAAATACTGGAGGTTCATTAAAAAACTATATGTTACTCTATTATTTTTTCTTCCCATTCTCCTCCCAAACCTTCTTATCTGGGCTCAAGTCGTCATGCGCTCATGCCGTAAAATATAGCCCATGAGGCATCGCATATGGGCCTTTTTTTTCTAGAAGGGCCACGTGAATATTCTAGAACACAGCAGAGGCAACACCGGTCTACTGTTCATGGCGAATCCGGCTGATCTTAGCCCTTGGATTTTGGAGACCAACGGTTATGATTGAAGTTCTTGATCCATCTCAAAACTGATACACTATATATAAAAAATAAAACTATAAAACTATAATTTATATAATAAGTAGTATAGATATAGATACAGATATATATATATACATATATAAAACTATAATTTATTTTGCTTCCTCCTGGTTTCCTGACATCACGGCCCCACACCATTGTTAACCTATGTAGTCAATAAAATAATTGCACAAGAAGCGGCCGACAGCTGGGACCAAGCAGCTCAAGCAGTATTTGTGTTTTTGAGGTGTGAGCACTGCAGAGTTTTTCGATGTTTAGTCAAGATATTAATTTTTCTCCTCTGAACAACAACGAAAACATCGCTGCAGGTATTAACTGGGCGGGCTGTGGCCCGTCTAGCCCAGGCCAGATATCCAACCCAGATATTAATTTTTTTTCAAGCTGAAAAGGCTAGCCCAGCTATACTATTTTTTAAAAATACCCAGGCAAGGTCAAGTTGTTATTCTCCGCTCCGCTGGGCTGCAAATCTTTCCTAGGAGGGATGCATTAGGCTTAACAAGAAAATGGGCTTTAAGAAATAATAAATGGGATGTAATTATAAAAACTAGGCAGTAACTATAAAAAATGCACCAAACACGTAATTACTTTATAAAATATTATTTTTGGATATTAAAAATTTTAATTTCATTAATTGTTGCGAGCGCAATGTTTCGTTGGATTTTTACGTAATATAAATTTATATTAAAATTGTATTTAATCTGACTCAAAATTTCGGAATAAAAATATTTCGGATCCCATCAAAATATGGGAAATTTTATTGAATTATGTTTTAAACGGTTGGTTGAAATGGGTTGTACTTTTAACAAACTGTAAATGGGTTGTAGTAAATTCCATTAGAATTAAAAAAATGGGCTACACATTCTTACAAATCTCAAATGGGCTATAAGTTCTCTGCCACACACTTCTGGCCTTACTAAGTTGACGTGTCCCCTAAAAAATAGAGTTGACGCGTATGCAAGGCTTTGTCAACTTATAGTTAACACACGGTTCTAGCAGCAGTGGCCGTTGGATGTCCATCCAACGGATGCTGTGCTTCTTCTTCAATCTCGGATACTCTAGCTTCACCTGCCCAAAAAATGATTCCTCCCCCTGACATCTGGGGCGCACCGTTTCGGAAGCCGACCTGTGGGCCTACTAAGTTGACGTACCAAGGGCTTTGTCAACTTAGTCAATATAAACGATTCTAGCTACAGTGACCGTACGATGTCCATCCAACGGCCGCTGTGCTTCTTGAACCTCTGGTCTTCTTGCTCCAGCCGCCCAAAGCAGCGTCGGTCGTGCCGCCTGCTTCTACCTTCCGTGGCTGGCTGTGCTGCCACAGAGGCCTCACCACCCCCTACTACTCCCACCGCTGGTCAGGCCATCCCTCCACTCACCCACACCCCCTGTTATTCTGCGGCGACGGTAGCATAGCCGAACCAGTGAACCCGCGTACTCCTCTCCGCGTGTGCATCCACTGCCGCGTCTTCCCCCGCTCCGCGTCGTCCCCTTCCTAGGCCTCGTCGTCGTCCACTGCCGTGGTGCTCTCGGCGCGGCGTGGTCAACGTGGTCAAGGAACGACTTCCTTCGGACGTGGATTGTACGTGGAGAAGCTGACAGCTTGGTACGCCACACCATCGGAAGTGCCTCCTTATTACGCGCAAAATAATTTTCCTCCACCTGACAGCGGGGACCCACCGGACGGGCCACCGTATTTCGTGAAAAAAATTATTCGCCCCCTGACTGCTGGGACCCACCAGCTACATCTTCGCACGCAAGGAAGTGCGTCAAAAAAAACGATTCACCCCCCTGACTGCTGGGACCCACCAGCTACATCTTTGCACGCAAGGAAGTGCGTTCAAAAAAAACGATTCACCCCCTGACTGCTGGGACCCACCAGCCACACCTTCGCACGCAAGGAAGTGCGTCCGGGCAAAAAAAATGATTCACCCCCTGACTGCTGGGACCCACCAGCTACATCTTCGCACGTAAGGAAGTGCCTGATAGTCGGGACCCACCTGGTCGAAGCGTACGTAGCGTTGTCATTCTGGTCGCGAACGTGTACGTACATACTGGTGGATGTAGAGGCGCGCATGTGTCATAGTAGAGGTGCGCACGTGTCATAGTAGAGGCGCGCATGTAGCATGTACACGTACGTACAACGGCCAGGGTGCAAGAAACAAAATACGGCCACGTATGTGTACATACGGGCGGGGTCTCGAACGCCTACTCGCGCATATATACGTATGGCCAGGGCTCGTGTACATGGCTGGGTCAGAACGGAGAAACAGCGTCGTCGTCGTGTTCATGGGAAGCCAACGGAATGCGTCGTGTTCATGGGGAGGCAACGAAATGCGTTGTGTTCATCGGGAGGCAACGGAAGGCGTGGGAGCCAACCGGCTGGGTCGGAACAGAATGCGTGGTCATGTTCATCGGGAGGGCTTGGCCGGAACAGGCGATGGAAACGAGGCCTGGCATACCGCAGAACGGAGGAAACGGCCTTGTGTTCGACCTGCCATGTTCGAAATGAGATCCTATTCATCCGGAGGGGTCTGGCGTACCGCAAAACGGAGGAAACGGACCTCCTACGGCCGAAAATGGGGTCCTGTTGATCGGGAGGGGTGTGGCGTACCACAAAACGGACGAAACGGACCTCCTACGGTCGAAACGGGGGTCCTGTTGATCGGGAGGGGTGTGGCGTACCGCAAAACGGACGAAACAGACTTGTGTTGGAGCGCTACGGTTGAAACGGGGGTCCTGTTCATTGGGTCGGGTGTGGCATACCGCAAAACGGGACTCCACGAGATACTGTTCATCTCCACCGTCGACCTCCTCCAACCTCCATGGGCTACTGTTCATCCACCATCGACCTCCTCCAGCCTCCACCTATGACTGTTCATCCACGAGCTCCTATTCATCCAGCCTCCATCGTGCGCTACTCCACCGGCTACTGTTCAACCACCCCTCTCCATAGGCTCCTGTTCAACCGCCCCTCCATGGGTTACTATTCATCCACCCCTCCATCATCTACTATTCATCCAGCCCTCCACACCACGGGGTCCTGTTCATCCAGCCCTCCACAGGGTCCTATTTATCCAGCCCCAACCGGCTCGATCGATCGGGGTCCTCTTCATCCAGACGCAACGCCACGGGTCCTGTTCATCCACTCCCATCGCTCACTATTCATCCAACCCCCCCTGCAACGCTCACTGTTCATCCAGAGATGCAACATCGATCGGCTTCAGTTAGCAGCAGTAGCGAAAGAATCAATCGCTCGGTTTCAGTAACGCGTAGCCTGTAGTGCAATCGCTCGGGTTCAGTTAGAGCCCAATGCCTCCCTCGGGTTCAGTTAGAGCCAACGCCTCGCACACACGCGTGTACGTGTACGAGATAAACGAGCATCGCTCGGCCCCCGACCTCCCACCGTAACCGGGAACTCCCCGAAATTTTCCTCCCCCTCGCTTCTACCATGATTTTTTCCGTCATGGACGGCCCAAAGAATGTCATGCAGCTGCGTCTCCCACCCGCCCAGGACGAAAAGCCCATTGTTTGTCATGATTTTTTTGTCATAGAAGTAGGAGCCCACCACATCTATGATGATATCGGGTTTTGTCACAATTATTGTCATAGAAGTGTCATATGTATGACAGAAAAAAAATCGTTCGGCCCAAAATGTCACGGATATGTCTTTTTTTTGTAGTGTAGGCATTGGATCGGTGAATTCGTTGGATGATATTCATCATATAACAGTCATAACCTAGGGAGATACAAAACTAGCTCCAATTCATAAATATAATGTAGGCATGTATTCCGTAAATAGTCATATGTGCTTATGGAAATGAACTTGCATGACATCTTCTGTCCTACCCTCCCGTGGCAGGGGGGTCCATAAGGAAACTAAGGGATATTAAGGCCTCCTTTTAATAGAGAACCGGAACAAAGCATTAGCACATAGTGAATACATGAACTCCTCAAACTACGGTCATCATCGGAAATATCCTAATTACTGTCACCCTGGGGTTTACGGATCATAACACGTAATAGGTGAATATGACTTGCAAGATCAGATCTAGAACATAGATACAATGGTGAAAACATAAACGGTTCAGATCTGAAATCATGGCACTGGGGCCTAAGTGACAAGCATTAAGCATGGCAAAGTCATAACAACATCAATCTCACAACATAGTGGATACTAGGGATCAAGCCCTAACAAACTAACTCGATTACATGATGAACTCATCCAACTCCTCACCGACCAGTGAGCCTACGAAGGAATTACTTACCCTCGGTGGGGAGCATCATGGAATTGGTGATGAAGGAGAGTTGGTGATGACGAAGACCAAAGATTCCCCTCTCCGGAGCCCCGAACGGGCTCCAGATCTGGCCTCCCGATGAAGAATGGGAGGTGGCGGCAGCTCTGTATCATGAAACACGATGAAACTTCCTCTACTGTTGTTTCTCTCTGAAAATAGGATTTTATAGTGTCGGAATTAGGTTCTGCGGGGTCACGAGGTGGGCACAACCCACCAGGGCGCGCCAGAGGGGGTGGCGCGCCCTGGTGTCTTGTGCCCATCCAGCCCCCCCCTCCGGTGGTTCTTGGCTCCAGTATTTTTCTTTTATTGTAAAGCAATTCTCCAAAAAGTTTCGTTCCATTCTGAGAACTTTTATTTCTGCACAAAACAACACCATGGTAGTTCTGCTGACAACAACATCAGTCCGGGTTAGTTTCATTCAAATCATGCAAATTAGAGTCCAAAACAAGAACAAAAGCATTAGGAAAAGTAGATACGATGGAGATGTATCAAGTATATAATGATTTGGGACAAATGCATTTTTGCCCTAAGTCGGAACCACCCCACGAGTTTTGCCCTTACTTCTTGGCTCTACTCAGTTTTGCCCCTAGATTTGTCCCTGAGATCATCCAAGTGCCCTTTGACCGTTTGACCAATACTTTGAAAATTCATAACAAATTCATATGAACCCATAAAAATTAAAATAAGATATCAAAATGTTTAGAAAGACATTACCTTTATGTGCATGCCATTTGCATTAGGGAAAAACTAATATTTAAACTACTCGGGGTTGTTAGCGCTTTTAACATTATTAAAAATAAAAGGTATAAACAATACTTTTTTCATAACTAAAAATTACATGCAAATGTCGGTGATGTTTTCTAAACATCCTGATATCTTATTTTCCTTTTTCTTAGTTCATATAACCTTGTTATGAATTTGGAAACGACTTTGATCATTATTTTGAAACTTCATAACAAGTTGATATGAACTCACAAAAATGCAAATAAGATATCTGAATGTTTAGAAAACATCACCTATATTTGTCTGTATTTTTTATTCACAAAAAAGTATTGTTTATAACTTTATATTTATAATGATGTTAATAACATTAATAACCTTAGGTTGTTTAAACAATACTTTTTTCCTGAGTCCAAATTACATGCACATAAAGGCAAAAGTGTAATTGTCCCTAATGATTTTGTGCAAGCCTCTAAGATGTGGACCATATATCGAGTTAAAGACAAATAGTTCTCTCATATGTACTCTATTCTCTAAACCCATTCACATGCAGTTGGACGACATAACTTTAAAAGCTGCCTGCTAGCATGTCACTTTAGTAGGCAGGCTTAGAAGCCCTCATCTATCAGGACGCTCATACTAGAATATATTGTAACAATCCAAATAATGTGCCATTTACTTAGCATTGGAGTGAGCATCAACTGAGCATACGAGTTATTCATATTTCTTCAAAGCCTATGCTGAAAATTGTTGTTTCATTAATATATCATTTTTCTTTTTCATTTCTATTTGTATTTTCCATCGTGTGCCCATCTATGTAATATCTAATTTTGAATACATGTTCCGCAACAACGTGCGGGGGGTCATCTAGTTCTTAAACAGGGCTATCACAAACCCACAGTTCATTGGATCGCAACAAACACATCGCAAAAGACTATATCAGATGGATCTTAGAGAAGATCATTGTATGTGTGTGAGAGAGAAACTACCTATCATGTGTCAGGCAAGTTCTGTGTGAAAAAACAAAAACCACAACATCGATCTCTGGGAACTCACATCGTTGTATCTAGCAACTAAGTATGATGTGTTGGCCAAGTTTTGGTACCTATTCAATTGATTTTTGTCCCAACCCTGGAATAACTGTAACCCCCCCCCCCCCATCAAATCACCTATTCTGCCTCGACGATGACTACTCCGCGGCCCCACAACCCCAACACTAGCCAATGGATCCTTGATTTCTCACATAGGTCAAAAAACTACCTAACACTTGACTAGATGATAGGTTTTTTTGGAGTGGATCTCTGGGCAACTCACACCAGCATTTGTATCAACTGCCTATCATGCATTGGGCAAGTTTTGCACGAAAAACAAAAACCACAACATCTTTAGGGAGACGATCTAGGGGCAACTTGTGCCGCTATATCTAGCAAGTAAATATCATGCATTGGTCAAGTTTTGGACGCTTCCCGCAAACCCCTTCTTCGATCTCCTATGCAACTTGGACGACCTTGTTCGTACGCCTCGCTGTTTGTCGACTCCACCACAGCCCCACATTCCCAGCACTGCCCCAGCAAAATCCTCGATTTTTCCCAACCCCGAGTCCCACATACCCTCTTCAAAATCATGGGGTTCACCCTACACAACTTGTCTCTCTGTCCCATGCAACTAGTGGTTGGTTACTACTTAAGCAACTTGCACCTTGTACCAGAAAATAAGTGATTGTTATTTAAGCAACTTCACCTCTAACCACGACCGGGGGGGGCAGGGGTGAGGTGGCATCCTAAGGAGCAAGGAGTTGCTTAAGGTGAAGCATGGGTGGGCCTCTTACGAGACAACTAATGGGTGCTCCCATGCTGATTATGGTACAATTGAAATGGTTTGCTTGCTTCGTGGACCAAAAAGCTAGTTCAGTGTAATAAGTCAGTGGATAACAAAAAAACCAAAACTTGATCCATGGCCAACTACCTTCTTGCTATGCAATAAAGCAACTAGTGGTTGCAGTTTAGGCAACTTCCCTCTTGTAGTGGACAACTAGTGATTATTATTTACACAACTTTACCTTTTAAACGCAACAGAAGAACATCTATGACGAGCTGGTAGCCGAGGAGCACGGGCACCATAGGTGATAGCATAGGCAAGCCTTAGTCGGTGAGCCAAGATACCATCATTGACCTCTCCCTCCCCTCCCTTTCCCCACCTCGGTGATCTCAAAAAATCATTGTCGACCTCCCCATCCCTCGCTGAGGTGAACAAACAAAAAGTGTTGAACTTCCTCCTTTCCCATCCTTCCTCTAAATCGACGAACTTAGAAAACCATCATCGGCCTTCCTATTTCTGTGTTTGCCTCGCTCAGGCGATCCTCGAAAAACCGCACCCTTACTGCAGTATGTTGACAGGTAGGTACTTATAGAAAGAAAAATTGTCTTGTGGTAGATTTGGTTAGCATTAGTATTATGCTGCAAAGTGACACAAAAACCATCCCCTAGCATGTTGTTAAATAGTACTATTGTCTAATTATTTTTCGTAAGTGAACATACTATCTAGCACAGAAAATTAGAAACATTATTATCGTACCCCCATGTGAGAACCATCCCAAAATCAACCACTCGTGCAACGAAAAAAAGGTTGTAGGAGGCAACCTATCCCTGCAATGGTGTTCTGTTGCTGCCTTAAAATTGTGAGCATGTTTCATACCGAAAGCAAGAACTTGGGATCATGCTAGGAACTTTTGTGGAAAAACAGGTACGTATGATCACTAACCAGATTACCCATGTACAAGACTCATTCTAACTCGTGTCATACAAAATGATGTTGCTTTTGGTCATGGCTCAATCATCTTGATCGAGCATCTCCTTTTGCATCTTCTCGAACCAACTTCTTCTTTTTGGGGACATGTTTCTCAGGTGCACGGTCATGAAAGCTAGTGCCACCTCTTTTGCTTTGGTGTTTGCATTGGTGGCCTTGATCTCAAACTTCTTCCTTTTGATGGCCTCCTCCATGTCGTGCTTTCTCCTCTTGATGGCCTCCTCCATGTCGAGCCTCTTTGTTTGGAGCTCCATGTATGCCTTCATTTTCTCCTCTTTTTCTTGGCGCTTCCTCTTGCCCCTTGCTTCCTTTTGGGTCATCATGCCTTGAAAAGTCAAGGCGAAAGATGCCACATCACCTTTTTCATCCACCTTGGAGTTGGTCTTGTCCTCGGCCTTTTCACTCCATCTCCATCCCCAGCCACGGCCATCGGCCCTCCATTCTTCTTTAGAGCAGCATATTGTTCTTGAACTTGGGGCAATCTTTGATTAGCATCCAACATAGGGTGAGGGTGATGAATGGCTTGTTCGCATGTCGGGCCTTGAAGGCTTCCAAAGTTTGGAATGCCTACACAATCAAAACGAAGGCCACAATGTAATAGGGACCGACACATATGCAACAAACATGAAAATGGCATTGAAACAAAGTGAAGAAGTTCATACCAAGTCGCCCATGCCTAGGCCACTCATGGGACGGTCTTCAACGCTCTCAAGCGTGGCATAAAACTTGTTGCATTCTCGTTAAATAAACCCCCATCTCTATTAGATTGATTTGATGCCATGGGTGCCCCCACACTTGTAGGGCGGAAACATCCTACATTCAGGAAAGGTTGTATGAACTCTTCCCCAAAAAAACACCTTTTTGCTCAGCACTTGTCTTGATCTTACCCTATTTATTTCCAACTCCCGTAGATCAACATGCCCTCATCTTTGGTGTATGACCCCGTGTGACTACTTTGCTTCCTCTTTTGTGCATTGGCACTTTGAGTGAGATCATTGATAAACAATGGCTCCTCGTCAATGTCTACGCCATCTTATTCCTCTTTGTAATAGATGTCTTCATGCCATGAGTTGCCATGGCTATTGATACATCTCCGTCGTATCTACTTTTCCTAACGCTTTTGCTCTTGTTTTGGACTCTAATTTGCATGATTTGAATGAAACTAACCCGGACTGATGATGTTTTTAGCAGAACTACCATGGTGTTGTTTTTGCGCAGAAATAGAAGTTCTCGGAATGGAACAAAACTTTTTGGAGAATTATTATGCAATAAAAGAAAAATACTAGAGCCACGAACCACCGGAGGGGGGCCCTTGGGTGAGCACAACCCACCAGGCGCGCCCAGGTGGGTTGTGCCCACCTGGTGGCCCACAAACCCTAATTCCAACTCCTTAAATACCTATTTTTGGATAAAAAATAGGGAGGAAGAATTATCGCATTTCACGAGATAGAGCCGCCGCCACCTCCTGTTCTTCATCAGGAGGCCAGATCTGGAGCCTGTTCGGGGCTCATAAAAGGGGAATCTTCGGTCTTCGTCATCACCAACCCTCCTTCATCACCAATTCCATGATGCTCCCCACTGGGAGTGAGTAATTCCTTCGGAGGCTCGCTGGTTGGTGAGGAGTTGGATGAGATTCATCATGTAATTGAGTTAGTTTTGTTAGGGCTGGATCCCTGGTATCCACTATGTTCCGAGATTGATGTTGTTATGACTTTGTCATGCTTAATGCTTATCACTAGGACCTGAGTGCCATGGTTCTAGATCTGAACCGTTTATGTTTTCACCATTATATCTATGTTCTAGATCCGATCTTGCAAGTCATATTCACCTATTACGTGTTATGATCTGCAAACCCCGGGGTGACAATATCCGGGATACTTTCCGGTGATGACAGTAATTTGAGGAGTTCATGTATTCACTATGTGTTAATGCTTTGTTCCGGTTCTCTATTGAAAGGAGGCCTTAATATCCCTTAGTTTTCCTTATGGACCCCGCTGCCACGCGATGGTAGGACAAAAGATGTCACACAAGTTCTTTCCATAAGCACGTACAACTATTTACAGAATACATGCCTACATTATATTTATGAACTGGAGCTAGTTTTGTATCGCCCTAGGTTATGACTGTTATATGATGAATATCATCCAACGAATTCATCGATCCAATGCCTACGAATTTTCCACATATTGTTTTTGCTAAGTTACTACTATTGTTGCCACTCTTACACTTACTACAAAATCATTGCTATCACTGTTACCGTTACTTCTACTATCATCACTACTATCAAAATTATCATATCACTGTGCTACTAATCATATTGCTGCAGATATTCAATCTTGAGGTGTGGTTGAATTGACAACTCAACTGCTAATACTTGCAAATATTCTTTGGCTCCCCTCGTGTTGAATCTATAAATTTGGGTTGAATACTCTACCCTTGAAAACTGTTCCAATCCCCTATACTTGTGGGTTATCAGCCGTCGGCCTCTTCTTCTTCGTGATCACCAAAGTGTTCGGCACCATCTTGGTCGCGACCATCTTGGCTTTGGGTCTCGTCGAGATCGAAGGCCTGGCCTTGGCCCTCGGGGTGGAAGGCTTGGCCACGACCCTCGTAGATTGCGTTTTCTATGAAATTGTTGAAGTCGAGTCGTCTTGCGCCGGCGTCGAGTAGGGAGTTCTGTCGAACAGGTTGCGAGCGTCAGGAAGGTTGGCTGTAGGAATCAATTGTGGATGCTTCATTTGCATCCCAGCATGCGACTGGCCAGTGCCACCAGACCTAGGCGTGATGTTGAGGTCGATGACAACTGCTGGGGGCGCTATCACGTTGTCGTCTAGCGACGTGGAGAACCGGCTCGGTGCATGCTCGTGCATCAGATAAACACTAGCCGTCTGCCATGTTATGGAGGAGCTCGACGACTGGTCCTTTGGAGGGCGAATGGCTGACGAGCATGTGCTCACCGCAGCGGCAGAAAGAATGGCCAACGTGGGTCCACACAACCCTAGCATAAGGAGGCATGCGTCGTCACTTGCTGCATGGCCCTGGCGATAAGGGCTTTGTTGTCCTCAACGACGACCTTGTGTTGCGCGGCGGCGGTCTTGAGGGCATAATCGGTTGCGGCTTTTCTCTCGGCCTGAATGGACCCCTGGGCTCTCCTCTAGTCGATTCTCGGTCGAGTCGCTCGAGCTTCGCTGGCGTGAGCTCCAACCTCGGCTTCCTCCTCTTCTTCTTCTTCTTCGTGGGGCGGGCGATGGTGGCGGCTAAGACGGCGACGGCGGGTTGCTTCAGGACTCCGGCCATGGAGCAGGAGGGGCGGGGGAGAGCGGAGGGTTTTTGGGAAAGATGGGGAAATGGGAGCGTTGTGTCCCCGACGGGCGGGCCAGGGAAGGACAAGGGTGCGCGTATCGTCCATCCATGCGATGTCTGTTTCGACGCAAACGCGACCCAGATTTGGGCCGGAAAGGGGTCGAAGACGGACAAAAAACGGACGCCCATCCATTTGAGGTCGTGTGTTGGGCCGTAATTTACGCCTGTTTCAACCCAGACAGACGCGGCCGGACAAAATGGGGTCGCGCGTTGGAGTTGGCTTTACTATAGTCTACCGAGGGAGGTCGGGAGTTCGACTCGCCGTGAACCACAAGCCGAACCCACCACGCGCATGCGTCTTTCTTTTTTTTAACACAGAAAAAAGCTTGACGGGCCGACCCATCTCGTGGGAGGGGTGTGTGCTTCGGGTGCCCGTTAGTAAAATGGTGCACCTGAAGCGCCAAATAGGAAGACGTGGCGACTATTTATCTCTACTCCTAATGGAGCAGTTGGTAGTCTCGCTTCCAGGTTTTTTTTCGTCCCACCTACCATGGTTTTTTTTCGTCCCACCTACCATGGTTTTTTTTCAACCGGTTTTTTTCATCACACCATCCCCACCCCTACCCCACCCCATTCACCGCACGCAGTCAGGTTCCGTTTCCCCCCTTACGTCCCCGATTCATGCATGACAATCAATTCTTTCCAAACGCAATCATGCATGACAATCAATTCTTTCCAAACGCAATCAATTAACTTAAGGTAACCAGACACAATCAATTCAATAAAACGGAGCGATATCTCGGGCGATTTTCTTGCTCCCGATATATAATGGTGCTAGCCAATCTGTTAACAAATGAGAAGGAAACAATCACGTGTATGTAGGGAAGATAATCGTGGAGATTGCAGGGCAGTTAAGGCCGTGCGTCACATGCAGGAAGGATTTCCCGAGTTCAGCGAAAGAGAAGGAAATCTGAGTTGGTGAATAGTCTCCATGATTTTTTTTCGTCTGGCTTTTTTTCGTCTGGTTTTTCTTCGTCCCACCTCCCACCACCACCCTCTCACCGGTTTTCCTCTTTTCTCGTCTAACCGGCAACACCCAATGTATCTCTACTCCTAATGGAGCAGTTGGTAGTCTCGCTTCCAGGTTTTTTTCGTCCCACCTACCATGGTTTTTTTGGTACCTCCTCCCACCTTCGCTGGTTTTTTCGTAGATTTTTTTCGTCCCCTCCCCCCACTTCATCGGTTTATTTTCGCTTCACCCTCTCACACACCGAAAAAAACTGAACGGATCAGAACTTTCCATACTGACACAAATTATTTAGTAATGTCTTTATGTAAAAGAATCAATCACAATCAATCTCTAAAGATCAAATCTAAATTAATTAATCTTCATAACGTTTGTTTCCTTCCGAATCAGGTCCATAACTTTCCTTCCTTGTTTGGGCAGAAACTGTTTGGTAGCAGAGATTAGGAAGCTTCCTATGAGCGTAGTAATAGGAAGTATTCTTTTTCTTGATGATTCGTTTCCATGCATGATGATAGTAAATTAGGCCAACATTCACCACTATTTATCAACGTCATCAATCGTGTCCATTCCTACCAGTTTTAAGGGAATCCACTCGCTACGTCTTTTTAAGGGGATCCGCTCGCTACATCGTTGTGGCACGTTATTTTCACAAGCAATTCCCCTAAAAAAACACAGCGCCCTACCTCGACTTCCCTACCTGGACGCCGCCGCCGCCGCCCACCGATCTCGCCGCCTCCCGGCGATCCCCTCCTCCCTCCCGCAGCTCGAACGACCCACTATTTTGGCCACGAGTACCGCCTGCCTCTTCGCCCATGCGTCGCCCCTCCTCTTCACCATAGCTACGAGCACCATCCGAGGCGGAGCCGCGGCGCCTCCACAGATGCGGCGGAGACGCCATATCCAGTGGAGACGGCGGTGTAAATCTCCTCCCACTCTGCTTCTTCCCCTGGTTACCGGCCTGCTCCACCTCCCCCCTGCTTCGTGTGGATCTGCTCATGTGCAGCAGTAAACTTTATTTAGGTAGAACTATTCTTCTAGGCCTTTTTTTGTTACTTACAAATTAACTTTTTGAGCCAATGCTTACGGCATGAAGTATTACCTAGAGTTCCTTAATCAATCTGCTTGTCCATCGTTTCATTTGGTTCAATTACTATCAGCAAGAACGCATTGTGAAACCGTTAGCTTATGAATGTGTGCTCTTCCTGCATGAAGTATGGGAGGTTTTTTTTCATCCCACCTCCCATGGTTTTTTTTGGTACCTCCTCCCACCTTCGCTGGGTTTTTTCGTAGATTTTTTTCGTCCCCTCCCCCCACTTCATCGGTTTATTTTCGCGTCACCCTCTCACACTACGAAAAAAATCTGAACAGATCAGAACTTTCCATACTGGCGCAAGTTATTTAGTAATGTAGAATCAATCACGAACAATCTCTAAAGATCAAATCTAAATTAATTAACCTTACCTTAAATCGCTCAATCACATTAATTAGAAAACAAATAATTGATTTTCAGAAAAAATTGCTCAATCACATTAACCTTACCTTAACTCATGGATGGTAATCAATCTCCAAACAAAGGAAACAATACATCGAGGGAGCGGTAAATAAACTCCCTTTCTTATGACATGTATATGATCTTCCCTTCCCTCTCCGTTGTCGAGCGTTCTTGATTCTCGAGGCCCATGCTTGGGCTACGTCACTGGGTCGTGACGGTGCCGGAGGACGAGAACGGCGAGGCCGGGTGCCGCGGCACCGCGTTGGCCGCGGCCGGTGAAGGGGGCGAAGAAGGGCGGCTTCCCTGGCCCTGGGAGTTGGTGCGGTGGAAGCGGCACTTGAAGGACCCGGCGTGGGTGGCCGGCGCGCAGACGCACTTGGAAGCGGGCCACATCCTCCGCGTATTCTTGGAGCTGTGGCTAGCCGATTTACATGAAATTAATTCCCTCAGTTGTGGTGGCAAATATAATACACATAATCCATATTGTTATGCACTAGCGTGTGTGTGAAATAGATTGATTATGGTCCCGTACCCAATAATATGGATATATGTGTGTGTGTGTGTGTGTTAGAGAGAGAGGGGGGAGAGAGTGAGGAAAAAGGGGGCAGAGAGTGTGTGTGTGAGGATTTGATGGTAAAAAAGGTCGTCAATGTCACTTGATATGTATGAAAATATTAGTATTCAACTCTTAAAGTTAATGTGGCCCCATTGCAACGCACGAGCGTTCTTCTAGTTGTCTTAAGTGACCCAAGTGGCAGCTCTAGCTGAAGCTTTTTTCCTCTTCGTGTCGCATAGTTGTAAAAAGAGACTAGGAAATGCGAGAAGGAGAAGTCGAACCCTGGTCTCTAGCATGCCAGCTAACCACCCCACCCAAGTTAGTTTCATGGTAAGAACCAAGGGCACATAGTACTTGACACTTGGAGTGGTTTCTTGGGAATTTCTTTTCCTTTTTTTCTTTTATTTTGTTTCTTTTCCTTCTTCTTCTCCATTTTTCTTTCAATCTTTTTCATTCATTTTCTCATCTCGTTTCTTTCTTTTTTATTTTCTTTTTCTTCTCCATTTTTTGTTTGGGTTTATTTTTTTCTTCTCCATTTTTCCTTTTCTTTTTCCATTTTCCATTTTTGGGTTTTCTTTGTTTGTTTTTGTTTTTCATTTTTCATTCTTATATACATGACCAACATTTTTTTGAATACTTGTTCAACATTTTCTAAATACGTGCTCAACATTTTTCGAGCGCTTGATTAAAAAAATGCGAACACTTTTTCAAAATTTCTTTAAATACTTGTTCAACATTTTTAAAATGCTTGATTAACATTTTTTGAATACTTTTACAACATTTATAAAGTGATTGATAAATATTTTTCAAATACTTGTTCAACATTTCTCCAAATGCTACATTAACATTTTTTAAATACTTGTTCAATATCTTCCTGAATGCTTGATAACATTTTTCAAATAATTGTTCAACATTTTTCAAATACTTATTCAACTTTTCCAAATGTTTTTGTAGAGTTTTCCCATATAAACAAAAGTGCAAAAAAAACAGAAAACGTAAAAAAAGAAAAACAGGCTGTGGCCTCGCTCGCGCGTGGGCTGGCCTATATTGCTCGCCCCCTTCAGCGAGTCAGGAGTTACACTCGCTTAAGGCGAGGAATAGGGGCGCCCGTAGGAAGCGTCCGTGCACTTACCTGGACTGAATATTCGTTTCTCAAAAATAAAAAAGCTGGACT